>NW_022589795.1:1686148-2068130 GCF_004348235.1 Phoca vitulina
GGAGGTCTCAGCCTTTAGTAGCAGTCCCCGCCCAACGCCATCCACCCCTGCCTACCTCTCTCCCTCCTTTGAGCTTGACTGTTCTAGTTCCAAGAGCACACCATGCCCCTGCATGTTTCTCTACCGCCTGGAACATCCTCCTCCCCCTCGGCCCACTCAGAGAACGCTGATTTGTCCTGAGCTCCGCTCCGACGTCGTGTTTGACCAGACGCTTTCCTGTCTCCTCTCCCTTGCAAATA
The DNA here is from genome assembly GCF_004348235.1 of Phoca vitulina. Taxonomy (NCBI): domain Eukaryota; kingdom Metazoa; phylum Chordata; class Mammalia; order Carnivora; family Phocidae; genus Phoca; species Phoca vitulina. The sequence continues at coordinate 1,686,388 of NW_022589795.1, forward strand.
TCTTGACTGTGGGACTCCCCACACTCAGCTGTAATTCTTTGCACATGTGTTTTTCTCCCACATTCCACCATGGGTTTCTCCTGGGTAGAGACCATGCCTGTTCATCTCTGAATCACTGGATCCCAGTGCAATGCTTGCCACAGAGAAAATGCTGGACGAATAGAAGCTTCCTGAATGATTGAATGAGTACACAAGTAGGGGAAGGGACAGGAGTAACTCCAGAGGGCTCAGATGCAGACAAACTGTCCTTCACCAACCTGCCCCTCATGTGCGCAGGCCATCACACAAATATTTAACCCACGCCAATACATGCTCTCCCCACCTAACTCGTGGCTGTGGAACTGGGTCTTATCGATTGATTCTTGTTCTGCACATCTTGGCCTTTTGCTTTCAGAAAGGCTTTGGGTAGCAGTGGCTGTCCTTCCAGACAAGGTCTATCTGATTCTAGAACAGGACAAGCTAAGAGTGAAAGACAGCATTGGAGGGGCATTTTAATTGGGACTGAGACCAAATCAGGGGACTTGGTGCTTTGGGGTCCTGGCCGGAGATGGGCTGCTCCAAATATGGTCACGGGCTGGGGTGGGAAGGCCTACGGAGGGAAAAAGTTTAGGCCAGTGACCCAGAAAGGAGAAGGATCAAAGGCTGCCTGGACAGATGCCATCTCGACATGAATGAGCGTTCCCACAGCCGAGTGGCTATTCCTCTGCACTCAAGTACTTGCTTACCATATAAGCTCTCACGAGAACACATCCTAGGACCTGGCATGGAAAATGAATGAATGAAAGAATGAATGAATGAAAGAATGAATGAATGAAAGTCTTCATTGTATGAATTTGGCATGATCTTATATCCCTGGGACTCATTTTTCTTTACCCGTAAGTTGAGGGGGTTGAACCGGATGCCTACTGGAGCCTTTCCAGTCCTGCTTCTTTCTGCCTCACCCCTTACTTTGTCTATTAGTGACACATGCACTGCACATACATAAATAATCTTATACTTACATTAAATATTAACTTTGCCTTGTACCTCTTGGTATCCCCTGGGGCTCTTAGCACAGGAGGATGGAGACTCTGGAGTCAGACAACTGAAGCCTTAGTTCTGAGTTTGCCACTAGTGAACTGTGTGATTTAGGGCAGGTTTCTTTGGCCTCTGGGGCTTTATCCCTGAAGTAGGGATAATAATCATCCTACTTATGGCTCAGATTTGTGAGCAGGAAGTGAGATAATCAATCCAAAAAAGTTTTGCAACCTGTAAATGTTACAAAGGCTTTATTTATGATGATCCTGCATCGTAGGTGTTCAGTAAATGCTCAGTAAGTAAATGGGCAACTTTCTGGGTTTGCTTCTATCTTTATTCAAGCCCTTGCTAACTAATTCTTGTGTGTGTGTGAATGGTCTTTACCCTCATGCCACAGAGAGCTTGAGACTGTGTGGCCAGAAATACCCCGTCACTGCACAGCCCAGCACCCAAGTGCCCCAACTCTGTCCCTCCCATCAGTCAACAGAACGAGTGGGGGCTGGGAGGGGAAACAAAGGAGCTGTTAGCAGGTAGGAGCAAGTGGGCTCATCTCTGCGCAAGTCACCACCAATAAAACCTAATCAATGCAACCCCTTTTAAGTTGGTTGGATCAGTGACCCAGAAGATAGCTCCCCTGCAGAAAAGGAAGTGATAGTCAATAAAGTGAGCCGTCAATGGGAAAAATCTATTAAAGTGAGTGAGATATCAGGAGACCTCTGGTGTTAACGGAGACCCTTTGGAACGGAGCCATGGAGGAGAGTGGGTTTTTAACCCTCTGGAGGCTGGAGTTGCCTCTGCCCCAAGTCGGGCAGCAGTAGAGCCTGGGGCTTCCGCAGCTTGGGCTAGTCCTGGGTCTCCCCAAACGGTGTCCAGGAGCCCATGCTGCGCTGAGTTCTTTGTGCTGCTGGCCCTTTGGGGGCCTGTGTTCCCTGCTAGATGGTCAGCGGGAGGGGCCGGTCCAAGGCTCTGTCTGGCGTGCTGCCCTTAGAGAGGATACCTCTCTGGCCTCCAGGGGAAGGAGCTGGGGGTCTCTGCTCCCTGAATTATAACAGCTGCTCCGACCGGGGCATGGGGACCCAGAGGGCAGCCCTTCACCCCGACACCGTCACCACCCTGCCAGTTAGTCAGAGCTTCGGGCCGGCTGATGCCACCCCACCAATTAGCGGGGCTTCGCTCCTCTGCAGTTTACAAGGCAAAGAAAGTTGTCCCCAAGAAAGTGTTCGGTGATAAGGTAAAGCCTTCCTCTGGCTGGTGCACGGCTCTCGGTGGCTCTTCAAGCTTGAAGAGCTTGTGATCTGTGATCAAGGAGGGCAGGGGAGGAGGGACATGGCCGTGGGCTGGCGGGGTTTCGGGGTAAAACTGTGTTGAACCCGGAAAAAGGTGGGAGCCCACAGGCAGGAGGGGAAGCTCTCAGAACAGCGTGTGCTTGTTCCGGGGATGCTGCGCAGCCTACCCATGTCCCCGTGTCCCTGACGCGTCCACATCGCTAGCGCCAAGCTGCATACACCGTGTCGTGTGCAGCTGCTGGGCACGTCTCTCGTAGCGTCGTATCACGCTCAATAGACAGTGACAATGTCTCAGATAAAGGACATTTGGATGTGCTGATGTATTGTGCATACACGTGAAAGTGAAAGAGTAAGTTTAAAGGGGGGCATGTTTATGCGGACCTGGGGTGAACTAGACAGGGACGGGTTAGAGCCAGAAGGTTGCAGGGAGCGAGACCTTGGCTGTGCTCTTCCTTTGCCTGGTTAGCTCTGCGTCCAGTAACGACACGCATCCTTTCTGTTATTATTATTCTTATTGTTATTGTTTCATCTTTGAGTCTTACAGGCTTCTTTCAGAAGGGGTAGAGTCCTGGAGCCATAGTGTTTATGGCCTCCTGGTGTTGGTGGGCTCGAGGGGAGAGATTGGCAGCGTCTTGGTCCATTTGGGACATTTCCAGGGCCTGTGTGTGGGTGCTAAAGCCCAGAAGAATCAGATAAGATTAGGGGATGAGACTATTACAGACAAATATCTCCAGCGTGGGGGTTAAGGTCATTTACCCCCAGCTCTCCGTCCATCTCTCCTCATGACACTCGCATTGTTTGTGGGGTGTCGGCTGTTACGGGCGTGGAGGTGGGGGTGGTTACCTTGGTGGCGACTGCGCTAGATGTTCTGATGGGTTTGAGGAGGTAACTGATAAGCAACTGTGAAAATATAAATTTTGGGGCGCCTGGTGGCTCAGTCGGTTAAGCGACTGTCTTCGGCTCAGGTCATGATCCTGGAGTCCCAGGATCAAGTCCCGCATCGGGCTCCCTGCTCAGTGGCGAGTCTGCTTCTCCCTCTGACACTCCCCCCCTCATGTTCTCTGTCTCATTCTTTCTCTCTCAAATAAATAAAATCTTTAAAAATAAATAAATAAATAAATTTTGGAGTTGGGCTTGTATTGTTTGCAGGAAATGTGTCGGGAAGAGAATCACTTTTCCTGAGAATATGAGAACCACATGCTCTGTCCTCATTCTCCACCTCAGGTTGGTCACGGCCTCCGGGATGTGGTGGGGAGGTTTCCACCAGCGGCGACAGAACAAATTCACCAACATGCCACAGACACAGGAGCTGAGTTTCTGGTTCCTCTGAGTCATGGGTTCATGCCTTCTCTAGGATGCGGAGGTTTCTTTTTGGCATTGCAGGGAACGTTCTGAAAGCTTCTGATGTGCTCCAAGTCAGCCATTGCTTCCCCATCCTCTCCCTGGCCGAGTTCCCTGAGCCGAGAGCCCTGGGTGAAGTTCCAACAATCCCCATCCCAGGAGCAGGGCAGGGGTGTTCCTTGGAGACCTTGCTCCTTTGTCCCCCTCAACTCCCCAGCTTAAGAGGCCTGTGAAGATGGATTCTGAGAGACCTGAGAGAAAACAGCTAGCATTCCTGCGGAGGCAGCCTAAGCTTTGGAGTCTGGTGATCTTTCTCTCTGAGTTTCAGGGTCATCTCTTTCTAGCTATGCGACTTTGGATAAGTCGCTTTGCCTCTCTGAGCCCTAGTCTCCTCATCTGTACAACGAAGGCCAATCGTATCTTACTCCCAGCATTGTTTTCAGGATCACACTAGAGAATATGTGTGTAACATATTCACCGTTGTAACTGGCACTTAGTAGGAGCTTTTCCTCTTCCAAGACAGGATCATATTTGCAACAATGAGTGTCCTATGTTACAAACTCCAAGAGAGAGATTTTTCAAAACAGAGCTCCTGTTTTGTTTTATTTTTTTAGTGAACTCTGTGCCCAACGTGGGGCTTGAACTCACGACCCTGTGATCAAGAGTCGCGTGCCCTACTCACTGAGCCAGCCAGGTGCCCCCAAAGAGAGCCGCTGTTGATAAGAATGAGTCTCTGCTCTGGGAGGGGGGTCGCGTGGTGGGGTGCGGGCACCTGGCGGCGGCCCTTGGTGGCTCTGACGAGGGTGAGGAGTGGAGGCCTCAAGAGGGAGTTCTGTGTTCCTGTCACAAGGGGGCAGTGTTGGCAAACACGCCACATCTCCCCACGCTGCAGAGAGGCCCAAATCAGAATTTTACCTCCAATTTAAATTATTTTTAGAAAAAAAAAAAATTATTAGAATGGGAATGCTCTTAGAGATCACCTAATCCCATGAGTCTACATCTCGGGAAATGGAGACTCGGAGAGACGAAGACCTTTCCCCAAGACCACAGAGCAAGTCAGTGGCAGAGCTGGGTTCACCACTGACCCAGGGCTTCTGACTTGATTCATTCAGTTAACAGCCATTTGCCATCTGCACTTTCCCATCACATTCCTCATCTCAGGACTGGGGAGCGGGGGAGAATGAGGTGGGCTTGAGAGCCCTTGGTTTCAGTCTTAGCATCCCTGTGTTCAGAGGTACCCAGAGTCCCTGAGATCTTAATTCTATATTCTGCACCTCACTTACTGCCAATTAGTATCCTAGTGAGAAGCAGTGCAATAGTCTGGTATTTTTTTTTTTTTTTTTAAGATTTTATTTATTTATTTGACAGAGAGAGACAACCAGAGAGAGAACACAAGCAGGGGGAGCAGGAGAGGGAGAAGCAGGCTTCCCACTGAGCAGGAGCCCGATGCGGGCTCGATCCCAGGACCCTGGGATCATGACCTGAGCCGAAGGCAGACGCTTAACGACTGAGCCACCCAGGCGCCCCTAGTCTGGTATTTTCTTAAATCCAGGGTAAATGGGTGGCCTAGCTTTGGTTTACCTGCTCTTTTACGGGATGAGAAGGACGCCGGTCTAGCGGTCTGTGTTAAGGCTTGCCCTGTAGTTCATCGGGCTTTTGCTCCCTTAGGAACTAGGTAAATGCTAATGCCTGACCTTCCTCGGGTGATACTGACAGATGACAAGAACAAGGCAACTCACCGCTGAGGAGGCTGAGGCCCAGAGGCTCAGAGAGGAATAGTAACTCACCCAGGTCACACAGGATTTCCAGATTCTGAGCTTCAGCTCTTTCTGGGTTGGCCCAGGAGGGCGGGCGGGGGAGGACTGAGATGGCCCACCTTCATGATTTGTGTCCCCGGGCCAGGTGCTTGGTCCTGCCCCGGCAAGTCCCTCAGCAGAATGTTCTTTGCGCAGACTCCTTCCCTCCTCCCACATCGCCCCCTCCCCACTGCAGCTTCCCCGAGAGTTCCTTTCCAGAGCAGTCACTTGCTGAATCGGTTGCTAGTGGAAATGTGGTTTTCAAATTTGGGAAATCTCCATTAAGTCCTTTTATTTAAGGAGGATGTCATTATCGCGCCTCCCCAAGGACTATTATGGTTCTATTAGGCAAGGCCGCAGACTTCCTAGGTACTGTCTGGGGTCTGATTCCTGGGCAGGAAAATGTGAGACAGGAAGAAGGGGAGGGGGGAGGAGAGAGAGCACCGGGGATGGAGGAGAAGGAAGAAAGGCGGAGAAAGAGCGGAAGAACAGGAGGGAAAGAGAAGGGAGTGTGGAGTGCAGAGGAGAGGCAGAGAGCACAAACCCTTGGCTCCCAGGTGGCGGAGAGAGGGCAGAGGCCCTGGGCCCTTGGCCACCTGCTAGTCCAGACCGGTTAGGATGAAACTGCCCTTCCTTCTGTCACCCTTCCAAGCAGACCGCAGCCACAGGGGAGTCCAGATGACACAGGCCTTCATGCCCTCCAGCTGCCAGGCCGGCCTCTGGCCTCCAGATTCAGACTGGGGGGGCTCTCTGAGGGACAACGGAAGAGGATGCCTGGGGCGGGCGAGCAGTTCTGGAAACTGGGTTTGGTTTTCAGGACTCTGGCCTTCCTGACCACTCGTCAGTGAACAGCCTGTTTTCCCATTCTCTGCCGCTCTCTCTAGAAGGTGAGTTGCAGGAAAACAGAGGCCCTTCTTTGCTCTCTGCTGTCTCCTGGGCACCTAAACCCGTGCCAGGCACGTGGTAGATGCTCGCTAAGTGTTTGTGGAATGAATCACAAACAGAAACAGTTCCATTGCTTCCCCATCCTCTCCCTGGCCGAGTTCAAAACAGTCTTCTGGTTCGAATGGACCTTCTCTCTGTCCTCAGCAAGGCCTGGTAACTCTTGATGGTTTCAGATTACACACACACACACACACACACACACAGACACACAGACACACACACCCTGGACAGGGTTTAGGGAGCATCAGGAACCGCATGGCAAGCAGCTAACACTGACTTGGCCAAATGAGAAAGAAAAAAAAAATATGCTTCTCCTGGGACCTGCCAGTTCGGGGGTTACCGGCCGCAGGCTGGAGGCGGTTTCCAACCTCCGGGCAGGAAGGCTGATGCTCCTGGGACAAACATCCTGGCTGGGAAATCCCCTGGCCTGGGGCGTCCTTGGGGCCTGGCAGCTTCGATGCGTGCCATCCTGGCCTCTTCAGACCTTCCCCCCCCCCCTCTGGGCTGGAGGCCAGGCCCCCCCCACTCTGCCCTCAGGAGCCCGGGTGAGAGCTCGCCCCTGCCCCGGGGTGCCCCTCCCTCGGGCTCCTGTGCAGCGGTGATTAACGAGGCAGCCGGAGCCCCTCTTCCCCAGCTGTGTCAACAGGCCCCCGCCAGCTGCAGGTACGGGAGACAGCCGGGGCCCAGGGCGGTGGTCTCCTCCGCGCCTGTTGTCCCCCCACCAGGGGCTCCCTTTGCGGCCCCGGGCCTCCTGCTGGGCCAGCAGAGTCTGATGGTGATGATGATGATGATGGTGATGATGAGTTTATGGTGCTGACAGCACTTGATATTTGCAGAGAGCAGGGCCCTCCTGTTTCTCTGCTCCTTCCTGCGGCTGGAGCCAGAGGGTGGGGATGTGGCTATCTTTGGGTCACGGGGAGCTAGTGGGCTGTATAGTTGCTAGAGCTTGTACCCCCTCCTCTGTGAAGCCTTCCCTGATCGTCCCAGCAGGCCCATCCCCACACTCCCATCACTGCCAGGTATTGTCACCGTGTGGGGAGCCCATCTGTTTCCCTCACTGCTTCCTCAAGGGAGGAGACTGTATTTCTCTGGGTCTTACTCATCTTTGTCCCCATGGCCCCCTTCCCCCCACATTCCCCTTCTCCCAGCAGCCTAGTACGGCCCTTGGCGCGTGCTATGATAAATACTTTTTAAGTGAACAAATGACCTGTAGATCTGGAACGATCTGGAATTCCAGGGCTTGGGTCTGTCTGTGGTTCTGAAGACTGATTCCCTTGTGTTCGCGCTGGCTCAGACCTGCCCATGACCACACATCCTGCCTCTGGTCCCAGCTTATCCTTGTGGGGCTCCTCGCGGTTGCCACCCAAGGCTCTCGGTTGGAGCCAATAGTGAATTTGTGCTGCTGGGGGTTGGGGGGCCGAGGGGGCGGGCAGGAAGCCAGAAGCAGCCACATGTTTTTGTTTTTGTTTTTTTTAAACTAAACTGTCTGTTTTGGAATAATTTTAGATTTATAGAAAAGTCGCCATGAGAGGACAGAGTTCCCCTGTTAACATCCTATGGAACCATGATCCTTTCGTCAAAACTGAGACGTTAACCCTGGTGCCCTTACCAGCAGTGAAACTCCAGTGTTTATTTGCATTTCTCTAGTGTTCCCACTCCTGTCCTTTTCCTGGGCCAGGATCGAGTTGTGGATACCACATTATATTTAGCCCACATGATTTCGAAGATGGTGTTTTACTTAAACATTCATGCAAATCTTGCTTTCTTCCTCATCATCTATCTGGGTTGATAGGATGTGAGAACAAAGGTTCTCCCTGCCAAGTATTCCTGTAAATGATTGTCGCCACGTTTGGGTCTTGTGGCTTCCCAGGCTATTACACACCCTGCCGTGGGCTTGTGGACAGCCGAGCCCCATGCGGGGAGGACTGGACCCACACCATTCAAATCTGCTGACGGCAAGTCTGCCTGGAGCAAGAAACAGGGATCGCTGGGCCCGTACAGGACTGGGGAGGGCAGAGGGGTGGTGGGGAACGGATGTATGTGGGTTCGGGGAAGGTTTTGGGGGGAGGTGGGCTCTCAGGGAACCAGCGTGGGGTCTCCTGTGAGGCAGAGACGTGGTGCTTGGGCTTCAAGTAGGAGAAATGTCCAGGGTTGCCCTGGTTCTTTAATCCTCAGCCTTTGCCTCTCTCTCTCCTATCTTTTCACGTGTGGCTCTATTTGCTGCCTCACAGTTGGCCTTGGGTTTGCTCGCATTCCTGGTGAACAGGTGGAATAATTAGAGTTAAGTTTCCAATTAAAATGTTATCGGATGTTCTGTTAATAGCAGAGGTGAACGTTCTGCCTGCTTGAAGGAAGACAGGATCTTCCTGTGCAGCTAAGGCTTTGGAGACCCAAAGGGCTGAGGAGAAAGAAGCCGGAATGCAGGCGTGGTGCTGGGTCAGTTAAGGTCCTTGCTCTTTGGCCCCCTGCACGGACCAGTTCCCTTTCTGGTGTGAAGGTCTCTAATCAACATCCGCTGTGTCATTTTCCATGCTTCCTGGTTTCTAACTGTCTTTGCTCCAATCAGGGACAGGCTGGTGGGGCTGTGGGAGGATGGGGAGGTAAAGCATTTGGAGTTTGCTTTGGGGATTCTTCCTATTTTCGGAGGGAGAGCCAGTGACTTCAAGGAGAGCCCTCTGCAGGCTGTGTGTTTATAGGGTGGGAGGTGGGGAGGGAGGAGGAGGCTGAGGGTGGAGAGAAACCTCAGTGACCTTTCCAGCCTGCCGGGGACAGGGCGCTCTGCTGGGTGGGCCGAAGGCCAGAGGTCCAGGACACACCCTCAGGCCTCCACCCCAGGTCTCCCAGGGCCTGACCCTTATTGGAAGGAAGCAGCCTCCAGAAGGGCAGTGCCAAGTCAGCAGGCAGGACAGGGCACAGGGAATCCCCAGAGCCCACAGATACAAGTGCATTAAAGGGACAACTTCTCTCATCTCTGGGTGGAGGGAGCCCTGATGTATGGAGTGGGAGCGAGGGGCACTTTTTGGACAAAGACCTTGTCTTAATCCATTCAGGCGATTAGAACAAAAATACCACAGGCTGGGTGGCTTATAAATAACAAAAATTAATTTCACTGTTCTGGAGGCTGGAAGTCCAAGATCAAGGAGCCAGCAGTTTTGGTGGATGGTGAGAGCCTACTTCCTGGTTCATAAACATCTGTCTTTTTGCCATGTCCTTACATGGGGTTCTCATTTTATCAGGACACTGATCTCATTCATAAGAGCTCTGCCCTCAGGACCTACTCATCTCCCAGAGGCCCCAGCCCTACACACCATCCAACTGGGAGCTGGGGGTTTAGTTTTTCTGTTTTTTTAAAGATTTTGTTTATTTCTTTGACAGAGAGAGACAGAGGGGGAGAGAGAGAGAGAGAGCATGAGCCAGGGTGAGGGGCAGAGGGAGAGGGAGAAGCAGACTCCTCTCTGAGCGGGAAGCCCGACGCAAGGCTTGCTCCTGGAACCCTGGGATCGCTTGGCCGACCGAGCCACCCAGGCACCCCTATTTTTTATTTTTTTAAAGATTTTATTTTTAAGTCATCTCTACACCCAGCCTGGGGCTTGAACTTACAACCCTGAAATCAAGAGTCACGTGCTCCACTGACTGAGCCAGCTAAGCATCCCTGGGAATTAGGATTTTAACATGAATTCTGGGGGGACACAAACATAGCAGATCTGCAGGTGCTATGGCAGAGTGGGAAAGAAGCAGCGTGAATCGAGACTGGGAGAAACACGGAATCTGGTCAAAGCCTTCAGGAGGAAGAGCGGCGGCAGAGGGCGTGTGGTAAGACCAGCTCAGCAAAGGCCCTGTATGCTAAAATAGAAATTTGGATTTTATTCTATTGGCAATGGGGAGCCATTGGAAACTTGTAGGCAGAAAATGGCACTTTTTGATCTGTTTTTAGAAAGAGAACGCTGGCGGCCATGGAGAGGAGGGATGGAAGTTGGAAACGTCTGGAAGTAGAAAAGTCAGTTGGGATATTTTGCCATAATCCAAGGGAAAAAATGCTAAAGGCCTGAACCGAGACAGGGGTGGGAGGGATGGAGAGCAGGGATGGAGAGCAGGGTTAAAGAGATTTCTGATAAGAGGCTACACAATTTGGCGACTCAGTAGATATGGAAGATGAGGAAGAGGGAGGAGTTGGAATTGATTTCCAGGGTTTTGAGCTGGGTGATTGCATGTAGTGGTCACAGCCAACAAAACAGGGAAATATGGGAGGAGGGGCAGGTTGGGGAGCAGAGGGTAGGCTCCTTTGGGACTTGTTGATTCTGAGCGTATGAAAGATGTTCAGATGAAATGACCAGATGAGACAGGATAGGCTCAAGTCTTAGGGAAGACTTTAGGCTGGAGATGTTGCAGTACAAGCCAGGGAGGGGCATTTGGGCTCAGAGGAGCTGAACCAAGAGAGGGTATAGAGGGAGAAGAGAGCTGAAATAAGATGCCGGCAGAGGGAGGGGTGAGGGAGACCAGAGGCTGGTGAGAAAGAGTGGTATCTGGGGGAGAGTGGAGGCACTAAAGGAGAAAGGGTTCCACGCAGCTGAGTGGTAAGGGCATGAAGACAGGAACCAAACCATAGTTTAAAGACAAGGAGGTCATTGGTGACTTTAGCTAGAGAAAGTTCAAAATCAACCACAAGCTGCATCTCCATTAAACCCATGGACTAGCGCATCTGTTTCCATGGAATGGTGGGAAGAGGGTTGAGAACTCCACAGGAGTTGAGGAAATGGTGGTGGTGAGTGTGGCTGGCTCCTTCGAGAAGTTCTGGCGAAGGAGAGAGGGTGGGGCATGCAGGACTGGCAGCGTCCCCCTGGAGGTAGTGAGAAAGTGTGTCTTATGAAGTGAGAGAGACTAGAGTAAGGCTTTAGGATTAAGAGGAGTGAGGCAACAGAGGGAGAAGTGAGATCTCAACTGGGCTGCCCAGGGCGCTATGCTCAGGCCCCAACTCCTCATTAAACTGGTTGTTTCAGTCAACACTCATTTTCCCATGTAACGCTTAGGTTCTCCGACCAGACGCCCAAAGCTATTTCACCTGAAATCCCCCAGAAGCACAGGACAGATTATCCATGGGAAGGACATTCTTCACTCCAGCTCAGAGCTCTGGCATATCTGGAATATCTCACCATTTTAACGATGTTGAAACGAGGAAACTGGTCTCCCAAGAGTGGGCAGGATGGACCTATTCTGATTTGGGTCATGTATCTACGAGGCACAGAGCCTTGCTTAAGTCCCACCAAGGAAAGGGGAGCTTAGGGCAAGGACACATATAGTGGGGGGTCTAGAACCAGAATGCAAATGGCAAAGCCTTGGAGAAGGTGACGGTGTTTGGCCTTTGTCTTGTGGTTGCTCTGTTTCTCTCTGGGCATCTCCGGCCCCCTAGTCTCTGGTCTTTGGGTTCTAGCGGTCTGAATGGACTAAGACAAGGTCCTTGTCTGAAAAGTGCTAGTCCATCTGGCACATTCTACTTGAGCGGAATTCAAGGTCCTGCTCTGCAACCTCGCTGCCCCCCCGACCCCGTAAATTCCCGTATTCCTTTGTCTCTAAAGAGCTCACCTCGCTCTGTATTGCAGTCCTTTTTCTATGTCTACCTGGCCATCAAGTTGTAAGGATCTTGAGGCCAGGGATCATGTGCGATGCCAACATGCCTGGAAGCAGCTGGTAGAGACGGCTCTTCAGTGGATGCCTATTACCAAATGAATGAATGAATGAATGAACACATGAATGAATGATTTTGGTCTCTGTTTGGGCCTAGCTCTTTCAAATATGTGCATATAAACTGCAGTGGTGGGTGCCTGGGTGACTCAGTCGGTTAGGCGTCTTCCTTCAGCTCAGGTCATGACCCCAGGGTCCTGGGATCAAGTCCCGCATCGGGCTCCCTGCTGTCCGCTGCTCCCCCTGCTGGTGCTCTGTCTCTGTCTCTCTCTCTCTCTCAAGTAAATAAATAAAATCTTAAACAAACAAACAAACCAACCCTGCAGGGGCAGGTAGGGGGGTGGGAATACATTTCTCACGGGCTGTTTATCACCATCTCCCCAGGACATTGCCTGACCCATGGCATGGGCTCATTGTTGGTGGACTGGATGTACCAAACGTCCTGGGTTTGGGTCCTGCGCTGGGGCTGATTTAGATATCTTTGAAGTGAAAAGCAATAAACATTCCTCCTTACATTTTACAGATGAGGCAACTGAGCTTAGAAAGTTTGTACAACCGGGGCGCCTGGGTGGCTCAGTTGGTTCAGTGACTGCCTTCGGCTCAGGTCATGATCCTAGGGCCCTGGGATTGAGTCCCTGGTGTAGTCAGGCTCCCTGCTCAGTGTGTGTGTGTGGAGGGTCCTGCTTCTCTCTCTCCCTCTGCCCTTCCCCCCACCTCATGCTCTCGCTCTCTCTCTCTCACTTTCTCTCTCTCTCAAATAAATAAAATAAAATCTTAAAAAAAAAAAAAAAACAACAAACGAAAGAAAGTTTGCACAAGCCTTCCCAGGTGCATGGTAGCATCGGATTTTCCAAGCGATGGGGTGCTAGGTTCTGTAAGACCTGTTGGTTCCGAGTTGCTGCTCAGCACGGAGTCCTCGGCGCACATGAGCTTGGACAGCTCTCAAGCAGAATTCAAGCAGGCATGTTGTTCTCTGCAGGCTGGAGGGCTCCTCACTGGGGCTTGGATTCCAGGAAGGGGCTCTCTCACCCAGGTCTAGGGTGAGGGGAGCGAGGCACTTGTCACCGGCTCAAAATGCAATGGGGCACCCAAAAAGTCATCAAGAGCAATACAACACAACACAATACTAAAAAAATATCAGGCTGGCTCCCTGTTTTTTATTTTTTATTTCTTTTCTTTTTTTTTTTTTTTTAAGATTTTATTTATTTGCAAGAGAGCGAATGAGAGACAGAGAGCATGAGAGGGAGGAGGGTCAGAGGGAGAAGCAGACTCCCTGCTGAGCAGGGAGCCTGATGTGGGACTGGATCCCGGGACTCCAGGATCATGACCTGAGCCGAAGGCAGTCGCTTAACCAACTGAGCCACCCAGGCGCCCTTATTTTTTATTTCTAAAAAATTTTTACTGGGACGCCTGGGTGGCTCAGTCGGTTAAGCATCTGCCTTCGGCTCAGTTCATGATCTCAGGGTCTTGGGATCGAGTCCCTCATCGGGCTCCCTGCTCACCAGGGAGTCTGTTTCTCCCTCTCCCTCTGTCTCTTCCCCCTGCTCATGCTCTCTCTCTCAAATAAATAAATAAAATCTTTAAAAAAAAAAAAAAAATTTTACTAATTTATTTTTTTAAAGTAAGCTCTACACCCAGTGTGGGGCTTAAATTCATGACCCTGAGATCCAGTGTCGGAAGCTCTACTGACTGAGCCAGCCAGGCTTCCCTGGCTGCCTGCTTTTTGAAACTAAGGTTTTTTTTTTTTTTTAATTTTTTTATTGTTATGTTAATCCCCATACATTACATCATTAGTTTTATATATAGTGTTCAATGATTCATTTTTGAAACTAAGGTTTTTTTGGAACCAGAGTTGGGATTAGGGTGAGGTGGATGAGGCAGAAGATTGGATGTGAAGTTGGATCTTTATTTAAAATTTTCATATTTTTTATCCTAAAGTTTTGCATTGATTTTGATTTAAAAAGTACTGCATTGAAATATTTTTATTTCTTGATTTCTGAGTTTTGAGCCTTAAATTTCATGTCCCAGGCATGGGACATTGCCTTATTGGAAACCCTGGGTTCCAAGACAGGTCAGGGCCAGGCCACTGAGATTCACTTCCCCTGGGTCCCTGGCTGCCTGTACGAAGGAGCCGTGGGCCTAGATGCTTTCTGTCGTTCAGACATTGTGGCATGAGGTTTTGCTTTGGCTTCTCTAGGAAGTTAGGTCTCCCCTTGCACACCCATGTCTGAATGTTGAACTCCCATCTGCCAGCCCCCATGGGTATTCTAATTGGGATTGCAAATGTCCTCTAAACCCTGCCCTTGGGCGCCTGGGTGGCTCGGTTGTTAAGCATCTGCCTTCGGCTCAGGTCATGATCCCAGGGTCCTGGGATCGAGTCCCGCATCGGGCTCCCTGCTCAGCGGGAAGCCTGCTTCTCCCTCTCCCACTCCCCCTGCTTGTGTTCCCTCTCTCGCTGTCTCTCTGTCTTATAAATAAATAAAATCTTTAAAAAAAATAAAAAAAAATAAACCCTGCCCTTCCCTCCATCTCTGCTGTCTTATCAGCCCCTGGTCCCTCTGCCTCCAGCTTCCACAGTGCTCCCAAGGTCACCTGGACAAAGTGCACATCTGACCTCAGTGTTCCCCAGCTAAACTCTCTAGCACCTTTGGCATAAGTCCCAACAGCCTAAACAAACCCCCTTCCTGAGCCAGCCCAACTCTCAGATCCTATCTATGTCCCAGGCACACCGGACTCCTCGGGATATGGGCGTGTGTCTGTCCCCTTTCTTTCCTGCGTCTCTGTGTTTGCACACATGGTTCCTTCCCCTTGGATCTACTTGTCCCCTTCATCTTGTCCCCTTTCATCTACTTTCAGAGCCAGCCCAAGGGGCTTCTCCTCTGTGCTTTGTGACTCTCCTGCTTACCTGGGTGATCCCATTTGCTCTTCTGTAAGGTAGTTAGAACAGTGCAGTTCTTTATTTACAGGGCTCTGCCCCCCACCCAAGTGTGAGCGCCTCAAGGGCAGGTCATGCCCATTTTGTATCCCCCCTGCCCCATACCACACCCCCAGTACGGGGCCTGGCACAAGATAGGCTCTTAGGGAACGAAGGAATGCACGCATGCAAAGGACATAATTTTGTTCGCCGCTTTAGGACTTGCCACACTGCAAGACTTTGAGGAGAGCCCTAATCCCTGGCTTTCTTCTAGAGCTCATAGCATCAGATTTGGAAGTTAGGGGGTTCCTGGTGCCCCAGCACCGGGGAGGACAGATGAGGAGGCTGCTTTGGGACAGCTGGGCCATTCCAGGGGAGGAAATTAAAACTAAATTGAATTAATTAGTGTTCATATTGAACCCTACTTCTTGAGTGTGCTAAATCTGATTAAACAAACAACAAAAAAGATAGAATCACTTTGCTACCTTTTTTTTTTTTTTTTGGTAAGAGAAAAGGAAAAAACAACAACAACAGCAAAGATGTTCATTTAAGATACGGCCCAGGGCTGGGGGCCGGGGGAACCTGGTGAAGGTTCCTGTTGTTTGGGGTCAGAGGTCGCAGGGGCAGCCGCTGCCTGGGGATCAAGCTCAAGGTTCTGGAGTGATGGAAAAACCTGGCCTGACGCTTTTCCTCAGTGGACCCTTAACTCGCTAACAGGAGCCAGCTGAGCGAACACAAACAGAGGGGCTGGAACAGGCACAGATCCCAGCTTCCTCTGAAATTTCCAGGCCTCTTTTTTCCTGTCGGATTCCAGACAGATGAAATTTTCCTGGCCCCAGCCCTGTTCCTGGCAGCGTCTCCTCTCTGAATCACCGTAAATCAGGGCCGGGGGTGAGCAGAGGGATTTTCCTGATTGACAAGCGGCTGCCCCCGGGTAAAATGGGGGCTCCATTTCCTAGGCTAAAAATAGCTCTGGGGTGCTTGCCCAAAGCCCTCTTCATCCCAAGGTCCTGTAGGTATCTGCTTTGGATTTTAAATACTCGTGTCTGCCTATGATGATTATTTCATCGAGAAGGGCTGCGGACATGCAGATGTGAGCCTCCGGGGGCCCCGGTGGTCGTAAGCGACACCACTGTTCGTGGGATCACACGGGGAGCCTGTGCATTCCTCAAAGCCTTCATCATCCGTGGAGCCCCCAATTAATTTCAATACAAACACCGGATTTGGCCTCCCCCACTCCTTTGCAGCCATAACACATGAGGTCATGCCGTTTTTTCGTTAAGTTTTGGGGAGACGGGGTCGGGGGTGGGGAGGGGAGCTTCCAGGTCCCTGAGGGTATGTGTCCTGCATGGCTCAGGCTGGGCTGTTTACTGCAGGGGGTCCACCTGCCCACCTGAGTTCTCTTTCTCACCTTCCTTCCATCAGAAATTCTGAAATCTTTTACTCTTTCTTTTCTCAATCCCTCCAGTCTCGTCTGCAGCCGTTTGGCTGCTCACCCACCACTCCCGTAAATTCTGTGAAGACCCCCAGAGCCTCCTCACCTTCTACGCATTTGCATGCACAGCTTTGTCTACCTGGGACAGCTTTTTACCTCTTCACACGGCACCTTGTTCTGGAAGGTTCCACTGCAGGAATTTCTCCCTCCAGGAAGCCTTCCCCATCACTCCATTCAGGGAGAAGTACCGCTCCCTCTTCCATATTCCGATAGCTCCCTGTTCTCCAGGAGAACTGTAGCCTGCATTAGAATCACATGGAGGGTTTGTTAAACCACAGACTGCTAGGCCCACCCCCAGTTTCTGAATCAATAGATCTGGAGATCAATAGATCAATAGATCTGCAAATTGGCATTTCCAACGAGATCCCTGGAGATAGGCATGCTGCTGTCAAGCCCCCTTCCCCCGGTGACCACCTCTGCTGACAGAACCCAGAACTACTGGGTTGCAATGACCTGTTTATCTGTCCTTTCCTTTCCCCAGGAGGGCCAGGGCTGTCTTTTTCACCTCTACATCCCAATGCTTAGCACAGCCCCTGTGACACAGTGAAGCTGCCCACTAGAGATTTGTTGATTGAATGAACTGTGCATACGTTTGTGCATAAGAACGACTTGCCGGTTGCAGAGCTCAGCCGAGGGAAGGAGGGCAGGAGTCCCTTTCAAGGACTCGGCTCCTGTCTTCCAGTGGGGCGCTGCTGGGCAGAAGGGCCAGTTACTGGGGCTCTCGGGCTCATGAGTGGGAATCACCAGTCAAGGTGAACGAGTGCAACCCCCTCTCCCAGAAAGCCGGAAACAGGCGAGCCACTGATTCAGCTGCGAGCCAGAGATGCCAGAAGGAGGGATGTGGCGTCAGGATTTCCATTTCATTTTCTCCCTCTGGGAATGCCTGATGGCAAAAGGATGCTGGGCACCCTGTCCCTTCCCTTGAGCTGTCCCTTCCCCTTCTGTACTTAGAACTGTGTTTTCTGCAGTTTCTTTAACGCACCCTTTCTTTTTATTTATTTATTCATTTGAGAGAGAGAGAGAGAGCCAGCGAGAGCATGAGAGGAGGAAGGGTCAGAAGGAGGAGGAAGAAGCAGACTCCCCGCCAAGCAGAAAGCCCGATGCGGGGCTCGATCCCAGGACTCCTGGATCATGACCTGAGCTGAAGGCAGACGCCCAACCGACTGAGCCACCTCGGCGCCCCTTTAATGCACCCTTTCTTTCGGACCCCCACACCTTTGCTCATGCTGTCACCTCTCTCCATGCTCCCCTTTTTTCTTCTTTGCTGGTGGACATCCAACACAGCCACTCAAGACTGAGTCCAAACGTGGCCACCTGTGTGCAGGTCAGAGGCTCATCGTCTCCGCTGGGCTCCCCCACGGCAGCAACCTCGTGGCCTGTTGTGTTAGTTCAGGTGGGTTTGGTTCCTGCCCCCCATGGAGAGTCTTGTCTGTGCCCCTGTCTCTGTCCTCCCGCCCGGTTTACAGCGGGCGCTCAGGGCACTCTGAATCGGATCCCATCTGCTCATCTTGGAGAATATGAGGGGGTGAGGGGGATCAGCTTGGGGCTCCATACCACAGGCGTCCCTGTCCAGCCACGTGCTCAGCTGAAAGGGATAACAGGTTGGGGGCGGAGGGGCGGCTAGCGCCCAGCAGCTGGTGTGGCTCAGAGAGCAGGCATGCCGAGTCCAGTGGGAGAGGGTGGAAAGCCTGGTTCTGCTTCTTACCATCTCTGTCAACTTGAACATGTTACTTGTTATTGAGCCTCAGTTTCTTCTTCTGTAAAATGGGGATAACAACCCTCACTTCCAAGGCTGTGGTAAGGAATAAAGAGGATAACGTATGCCAGGCTTCAGCCCAGGCCTTGGCATGGCTGCCTTCCCCCTTCTTCAGAATCGGGTCCCTAAGCTTTCTCTTTGTCAGTCCCAGAAGTGGTCAGCTTTCCACAGATCCCCTCCTTAATTTTCATATCGTAGTATAGGACAGCAGTCTGAGAAGGGCTGGGGCAAGTGGTTTTATCCAGGCTGATTTCAGCTGGAAAACCAGCCCTCAGACAGGAGGGAGGAAAAATTATTAAAGGATTAAATCCCAAATAATCCTATAAGCCCCAGGAGGCTCAGAAAGCAATAAGCCACAGACTTAAAATCTGATCTGTGAAGTCATGGGGGCGGAATCAGCATCCGAAGGCTGGGAGTGGACTTCAAGTGTGCAACACGGTCAGACCTCTTCTAAAGAGTGGCCTCATTTTCGTTGCTCGGACAGCATTTTTCTTTTTCTTTTTTTTCTTTCTCATCTTGTCATGGTTTTTAATAACAATGAGTGAGCTGTAGGAGTAGGGGAACTTCAGCTAAAATTGCATAAAAATAAAAATTTAATTAAAATACACAAGTCGTGAAATTCCATCCTTGTAAAGTGAGATGTCTTGGGACTCTGCCCCAGCAGATCTTGCTCCCCAGGCCCCAGGTTCACACTGGCTTCTGCTCGACCCCTAAGAGGAGGAGAGGCCGAGAGGCCAGCAGCCTGGCCTCCCGTAACCAGATGAGCAGGGAGGTGCTTCCAGCCCCTCCTCCACAACTCTCTCCCGGATGAAGGAGACCCCCGACTGGCCAGAGAGGCTGGGGGTGGGAGGGAGGTGGGGGAAAGCAGGACGCTGGAGTGGGGGCCATTTTACGGGACTGGAGGCAGGCCCCCCCGTGTGTGGGCTGTGGGAGGGACTGAACACCCTGAGCTTTTCGGGGCAGAAAGTGTGGCTTTCACATTTTCCCAGGCAGAGAGTAGAGAGAAGACCTGGCTACGGGAGCCCGGGAGTCATACATTCTAGTCCCAGTGATGTCACAACTCACTGGACCACTTGAGCAACACTTCTTTGTGGGCCTCAGTTTCCCCATCTGTAAAATGAATCGATTAGGCTAGACCAGGGATTTTCTTTTTCTTTTTTTTTTTTTTAAAGATTTTATTTATTCATTTGACAGAGAGAGACACAACGAGAGAGGGAACACAAGCAGGGGGAGTGGGAGAGGGAGAAGCAGGCTTCCCACTGAGCAGGGAGCCCGATGCGGGGCTCGATCCCAGGACCCTGGGACCATGACCTGAGCTGAAACTAAGAGTTGGAAGCTTAACTGACTGAGCCACCCAGTGCCCCACAGATTGGGTTTTCTTGTTAAGATTTAGTTTGAACCAAGGGTGCTGAGCCTGTCAATGTTGAAACACCTCTCAGGGCTCTTCTGGTTGGAGCAGCGTGTGATGTGCCCATTAGGCCGGAGCCCAGCTTCCTTTGCCTGGCAGTGCTCTCCTCCCTCCTGCACCTGTGCATGAGGCCCCCCCTCCCCCCACCCCACTCCCATCACCTTCTTGTTTTCTATCTTGTTTTCTGAGTCATGGGACTCTTTGAGAATTGAATGAAAACTACCAATGCTCCCTCCAGAGAAATGCACATAGAAAAAAATACATGCGTGCTATGAAAATCTTCCTTTTTTTTTTTTTTTTACAGATTTTATTTATTTATTTGTCAGAGAGCGAGCACAAGGAGGGGGCGCGGCAGGCAGAGGGAGAAGCAGGCTCCCCGCTGAGCAAGGAGCCCGATGCGGGGCTCGATCCCTCCCAGGACCCTGGGATCATGACCTGAGCCGAAGGCAGACGTCCAACTGACTGAGCCACCCGGGCGTCCCCAGATTCGTTTTGTGAAAGAAAATGCCTTCATCGGAGATTAGCTGATGGGGCTGTAGGCCCCAGGTCAGGGTATGAACGGTGGGAGCAGAACAAAGGGACAACTATCTTGCATGAGAGAACCACTCAGTCTGGGAGCCTCTCGCCATCCGGCAGGTACCTCCCTCTTTCTGCCCTGGTTGGCCTAGACATGGAATCAGCACTTCCCCATGACCTCAATACCGAAAAATGTGTTGCAGACTTGGCTAAAGGTTTGAGGACCAGCAAAGTAGAGTAGACGGAAACCCTTTCTGTACTCAGTCTTTTGGTAGCAAGTGATGAAACATCAACTCAAATTTCTTAAGGGGAAAAAACCCAGGAAAAATGAAATATATTGGTCCCCTTAACTGGGAAGGTGACAGTGGAGTCAATGTTCCACTGAGTTACAGAACTCAAGGGAACGCCATTAGCATTGTGGCTGTTCTCCCATTGGCTCAAGGGGATCCAGAACGCATCTCTTCTCATCTCCTTGTCTCTCTTGGCTTGGCTTCTCTTGGTATTGGCTTCATTCTCTTTCCTGTAGAGAGGCCTCTTCCATATAGTTGGGAAGATGGTCCCAACATCCCCAGGCCTACCTCACACCAGCTAAGTCACCTCAGTATCGGGGGATGGGGTACCTTCATTGGATTGGGCTGGGCCTGGGTCAGGTGCTTACCCCTGGCTGGTGGGCTGCGATATTATATAGAACAACATTTCCAGAAACATGGAATTAGGGAGTAGTTCTCTGTTTGTTTGTTTTTGATTGTTAAGATTCTATTTTTTTAAGTAATCTCTGCACCCCACGGGGGGCTTGAACCCACAACCCCGAGATCAAGAGTTGCACACTCCACCAACTGAGCCAGCCAGGCGGCCCAGCAGTTCTTTGTTTTTACTGGATGGTGGAAGGAACACTGGGCAGATAAAACACACACACACACACACACACACACACACACACAGCAACATCAAAACAAAACAAATGTCTCATCTACCTCGCTGGTCCTTGAAACTTTACCCATATAATATGTTGTGTATGAATGATTCTGTATGTGGATTGAAGTCATGGAGGGAGGCTGATTTCTACCTCTGGGTGCGTCCAGTACCAGCAGGGTGGTGAGATGATTCACAAACTGTACTAATTTGGAAGAGGATGGGGTCTGATAATTGGGAAAATCATAAGCAACATCCCAGTATCCCTGGTGGTGCTGGGAGGAGTGCATGGAACGGGGTAGGCATTGACTTTATTTAAACTCAAAGGATTGGGTGTCTTAACTGGATACACCTGGATCATGCACACCAAATCATACAATCCTGTGGATTCAGGATGCCCTGAAACCCATCCAGTGGAGAGCCCCCATCTTGGACCCTGCCTCTTTCTGGCCGTTATTTTTTTTCTTCATGCTCATTCACTCACTTAAAAAAAAGATTTATTTATTTATTTGAGAGATAGAGCGTGTGCCTGCGAGCACCAGTGGGAGGAAGGGCAGGGAGAGAGAATCTTCGAGCAGTCTCCCCCGCTGACAGCAGAGCCAGACTCGGGGCTGGACCGCATGACCCTGAGATCATGACATGAGCCGAAACCAGGAGTCGGATGCTCAGCCCACTGAGCCACCCAGACGCCCCCATCCACACACTTTTTCTCAGGCAGCAGGCCCCAACCTCACTTGGCTGCCTCTAACTCCACTCTTGAGTTGTGATCCCTACACCCCCATGAGAATTTTCTGGACGGTTCTCAAAGGACTACTGGGCAAGCCTGCTTGCTGCATTCGTACCAGTTTTCCTCCCGCTCAGGATGAGGTAGCAGTCCCAGGAGACTAAAAAGTTCCTGCTGCCCCACCCCCCCCCCCCCCCCCCCCCCCCCCCCGCCCCGCCCCGGCTGCAAACCTGTCCTTCCCGATGATGTCATCTCTGGCCCCCGGGCACCAGCTGGAATGAGCAGCTGCGGGGGTGACCCGCTGCAGGCAGCTCCAAGCAGGAGACCTGCCACGGCGAGGTCCAGGGCCTCGGGATTTACTGCTACCTGCTTTTTTGGGATCTGACAACTGCAGAAAGGGTTGGAGACAAGATTTTGAATTTGTCCCAAGGAAATAATTCAAAAGACACAGGCAAGAAAGGGGTCCACTGGTATGGTAGTGACCCTGACGAACAGCATCCTGAAGGGCCAGTAATGAGGATGAGCAGCATTTTGCCCCGCAAGTCACGTTTCTCCACCTGCCTTCACAGTTACGTCATATGCTAGGTAGGGACTTGGCCCAGGTTTCTATAATGAGTGAGAGGCAGAGCTAGACTTTAAGCCTGAGCTCTCTCAGCTACCTATCATGCGGGAAACAAAGGCAAAAGAAAAATTCAATTTCCTTACTACTTACAGCCCACTGACAAGTCCCTGAGACGGAGTGACATTCCTTTAGGAACTCGGCTGCCTCGATGTTAATACCTTGCTAAGGGCAAAAGGCAATCTTAGCCCGACCCCCAGGATCCTGTAAATCTACCTTAACATATAAAAATTCCTTTGGAAACCTCCTTTATCTCTACCCCCCAAGATACTTGTTGGCAATCATCCCCCAAGCATATGACCCACCGATATACATCTGAAGGATCTCATGACTAAGGCTTTATTAGACAGTAATAAATGACCCTTTCCTAACAATAACTAACTCCCTCAAGCTCCGGAAACCTTGCTTCCAAATTTCCTTAGAGACTTTCGCTATCCCTAATCCCCTCCCAACTTGAAAGTATATATTGCCACTCCTCATGACCCCATTGTAGCTCTTTCTGCCCACTGGTCCTGTCCCCATGCTTTCATAAAACTGCATTTTTGCACCAAAGACCTCTCAAG
Source organism: Phoca vitulina (assembly GCF_004348235.1). NCBI lineage: Eukaryota > Metazoa > Chordata > Mammalia > Carnivora > Phocidae > Phoca > Phoca vitulina. The sequence continues at coordinate 1,709,359 of NW_022589795.1, forward strand.
AATTCTTTCTTGGCTGTCGGCTCTGAACCCCACCATCTTTCCTACATCACCTCCTCCAACTAGATCCCCTCTGTCTGGTTTTACCACTTGCCTTGCACAGTTTAGGTGAGCTAAGAATGCCTTCAATTTTCTTAAATTTATTTTTTATTTTTTTAAAGATTTTATTTATTTACTTGTCAGAGAGAGAGCACAAGCAGGGGGAGCGGCAGGCAGAGGGAGAAGAAAGTTCCCTGCTGAGCAAGGAGCCCGATGCGGGACTCGATCCCAGGACCCTGGGATCATGACCTGAGCCGAAGGCAGACGCTTAACCAACTGAGCCAAACAGGCGTCCCGAGAATGCCGATTAATTGTGTCTTACTTGGTGCCGGGCACTGTACCAGACATGCTCCCATCAAATCTTCCCCTGACCTTGTGGGATGGATGTTATTTTACAGATGACTAAACAGGCTCAGAGTGGGTAAGCCATTTGCCTGGAGTCACAGCTGTCTCTGTAGAACTTTCTGGAATCTAGTACTCACTCTGAGCCAGGCCTCAAGTTTCTGGATGGCTTGGAGGGCTGTGGGTAGAGGCCGAAAGCAAAAGGAAGCAAGGGGAGCTAATCTGGTTCTCCTGGTCTGCATAGCTCTGTGCTGAGCTGCCCCTCACGCAGCCGCTAGCATAGACCGAATCCTGCAGTGCTTACCGTTACAATAGATTGCCACACCTCTAAACAGCTCAAGTCTCCGTGGGCACTGACCAGGTGTCCCACAGATCTATCTCAGTTCTGACACTGTCTATCTGGAGATAGCATCAGGTCCCAAAGGTTAAGGGCTCTGTCCCGAAAGACTGCGGCTTCTACCCCCACCCCCACTTCAGAGCCCAACTGCAAGTCCACCTGCGCTTCTGACTTACCGGCTATAGATCAGAGGTTCCCGTGACCCCCTCCTTGGTTTCAATTAATCTGCTAGAGCGGCTCCCGGAACTCAGGGAAACATTTTACTTACTAGATTACTGGTTTATTATAAAAGGATATATAACGTAGGGACAGCCAGCTGGGAGAGGTGCATAGGTCTCCGTATGGGGGAAGGACTGTGGAGCTTCCCCGCCCTCTGAGTGAGCCACTTTCCTGGAATGATTCAATCATTGGCTTTTGGTGACTGAACTCAATCTCCCTCCCCTCTCAGAATCTCCCCAGAGGTCAGGAGAGGAGGGAGTGAAAGTTCCAACCCTCTAATCACGTGATTGGTTCCTCTGGTGACCAGCACCCCCCTTCCTCTGGTGACCCAGGTGCTTCCCCAAAGCACCTCATTAACATCACAGAAGACATGCTGATCACTCTCTAAGCTTAGGCAATTCTAAAGGTTTTAGGAGCTCTGAGTCAGGAAGGGGACAGAGACCATGTATATTTCTTCTTAGAAATCCCAGTATCATACCATGTTATAGTGTCATCATTTATTTATATATCCGTCCCTCTCCTTAGACTGGAAGTGCCTCAAGTTTTTTGGAGCCCAGCACTTGGACCAGCTCCTGGCACATGACAGGTGGCTTGTAAATGACTATTGATTAAATGAGTTAATCGGAGGAAGTGTGGGTAAGGGGAAGAATGGTGACAGGATCAGGTATTAGAGGGAGCCAGAGTTTCTGTGCTGGTCAGTTTCGCTGCACTAATATCCCATAATAAGCCATCCCCACACAACCAGTGTTCACATATTTCCCGGCTCACAGCTGTACTTGGCTCCAGGCTGAGGGTCAGATAGGCCCCACGTGTTTCTTCATCTTCTCGGGCAAGCTGCTATTTGGGACATGCCCTTTATGTGGTGAACAGCAGGAGCAGAAGGTGTCCCTTTAGGCTGTGACTTGGCACGGGTACCTTGTCACTTCTGCTCATATTCCATTGGCCCAAACTGGTCGCATGTCCAAGCCCAACATTACTGCGGTGGGGAAATATATTCTGCCCGCTCTCCTGCCTAAAGGTCACAAGGTGGGTGAGAGCAAAGAGCTGAGAACAGTCTACTACAACCTCCCTTAAAACAAAGCCCTGAACCTACTTATGCCTTCAGCGAGAATCTAGAAGTGTGCCTGCTGGTCCCAGAGTTCCACTTGAGGCCCCCGTACCACCCCCCCCCCCCCCCCCCCCCGCCCAACTTTCTTCTTTGGGTTTATGGCAGAAAGTGACAATTGCCCCCATCATCCATTGTCCCTTTCTTCTTTTTAGTGATAGACTACCCCAGATTTTATGTAGTTGAGCACATGGTGCCACTGGAGGCCACGATTCCCAGCCTTCTTTGCAGCTAGATGCGGCCACGTGACGAAGCTGTGGCCAGTGGGGTGGGCGGAAAAGTTGCAGGCACCTTCTGACGCCAGCTGTGTGAGGAGGCTGCCTGTCCTCCCCTCCTCTCTCCTCCATGCCTTGGTGAATCACAGATGGAAAATCAACGTTGGTTGGAGAGTGTTTCAGGCCCTTGCCTGTGGCAGCCAAAATGCCAGTTGGAGCTCTGTCCTACCGTAGGTGACTCACCCCATGGGCCCTGTACCTCTTCACCCTCACCTTTCAGAATGTCCAACTGGTACAGCTCTGTGGCCACTTTATGGAGTTTCTTGCTCCCCGGCTGTCAACCTGCTTCTATCTAAGCAGTGCCATCTTGCTTCCTTCCCTTCTCTGGCCTGGGCTCCTGGCCACACTCTTCTTTCTTTCTTGGCCGAGACCGGGGAGGTTCCCTCTAGCCCCCTGAACCCCTCTTCTTAATTCTGGCTTCAGTTCACAGTGACGTGTCAGCCCTGGGCCGTGTCAAGTCTCTGATGGTGAAGACAGCAGGTAACCTGTGACCCATATTTCCCAGAGTCCTGTGGGAATTTGACATTTGGAAATCCTTCATTACACAATAGCCTTTGCTTCCATAAGATGGAAGGGAGGAAATACTGAATGAGCATCTACTGTGTCCTAGGCGTTTTCCCATTTGCTTTCTCATCTAGCTGCCAGATAATATGGAGACAGCAGAGGCCCAGAGAGTTGAAGGTCCTTGGCCAATACCACCGAGCCAGTAACTGGTAGGGCTGGGATTTGAACTGAGGTCTCTCAGACTCCAAAGCCTGGGCTCTTCCTTTGTGCAATCTCCAAACAAGAATGTGCCCACACCCGCAGGGGTGTTGAGGGGGAGTGTTTGGCCAGAGATGCAAGAATATAGAAGGATCAAATGGGGGGGGCAGATAATGGAGGAGCAAGATGATAGAGAAGGAAGGTGACAGAGATGGGGGAGGGAGGTGATGCGAGGGTCAAAGGGTTCTGCTTTGACAAGGGACTTAGGATTCAAAGCATGGAATCTTTTTCCACACTCGCCTTGCTGGAAACTCCTTATATCCCCACATGTGATGAGCTCACCCTTCTGCTGGCACCGACCTGCCTCTCATCTTGGCCCTGGCAGGGACACACCAACATTTCTGCAGGAGGAATAAAGCAATAACAGGAATCTCATTTTTCTCCCTAAAATAATACTTCTCTGTTCTGCCAGCAAGCAGGGAGCTGTTCCTGCCTGCAGTCCTGTGGGAAGCCCGTTCCCAGTCCTGCAGGATTAGTCTGCCGCTGGCTTCCCAGGAGCCCCCAGCAAGCAAGGCAGCCCTCGGGCCCCCTGAGCTCCTGGTGACACATCCCTGAAGTCTTCCTCAGCCCTGGAGGGTCACTCACCTCTAGGACCCCGGGCCAGGCTTTCCGGAGCAAAGGGACACTGCTCTCACCAGCATGGGCCTCAGGCTCCAGTAGTTGGTGGTTTCTTCGGCATCTCTTTAGGACCTAAGCAATTTCCTACAAGGAAAGGATCATTGGAAAAACCATTTTGTACAGGAAGAATTTAATTTTTCTGCAACAGGCTTTTGTTCCTCTAAAAAAAAAAAAAAAGGAGTCCTCATTTACCTAAGGGTCTGAACGCCTGGAAATTTCTTCCCTATGTGCACATTATCCACTTCCTGGCTTCAGGGATGGAAGGACTTGCAGAATTTGGAGGATATTAAACAGATTCATAATGGACCCAGCAGTATAAACATGTCTCAAGTGCAGACAGGAATGTCACAAGCTCCTATTCGGTTTAATGTAAAACATAGCAGTTGTGTCTGTGTTCCCATTTTACAAATAAACAAGGTGAGGAGATGGACTCGAAATTGTCCCCAGGGAGCCAGGTGCCTCTGTTCCTGGCAATTTCCAGGCTGCTTCTGCCCACAAACTACTCAGAAAAGAACGCTTAATGTAGCCTGGAGCACCCTGGCCAAAAGGCAGAGCAAATGGGAGGGGCCCCGTAGCCCCTGTAGCCAGATGGTCTACAGCCCTTCCTACCCTTCGCTGGGACGTCCCCAGTAGCTGGGGGGCTCCGAGCCCCTCGGAGTGTGTCACCAGCGGGATGGGCCGGGCGGCCGGGAAGGTGCAGGTGCATCGGGAGACCTGGGTTCAAACATCACCTCTGCCCCCACCAGCAGCGGGCTGTGAGATCCCAGGTAGCCGACTGCACCCCTCTGCCCCCCTTCGCTGTGAAATGGGGGAACAGTCCCAGACCTGTGTATCTCACCTCGCGCTGGTGAGTGCCTCCTGAGACCAGGTGGGTCAGTGTCCTTGGTTAAGAGGTAAATGATTCGAGGGATGGCCATTTGCCCATTTTAATTCAAAAGCGGTATTTCCTACCACTGATTCTTTCAAACCCAGAGGTGGAAGGATGTGTCATTGTCAGAAAGTCTAAACACGTTGAGGCAGGATCATTGACTCAGGGGCCAAAATGACTAATTTGGCTCCATTACTAGTTCGGTGTGGGGAATAGAAGCCAAACCAATGAGCTGGCTGGATTGACAAGAGGGTTCCGTCAGAATGCGCTGCCGGGTGGCCCCGGCTGGGGACACGGCCTACATCTGGACAGGGAAGGATGGTAGATGAGACATCGGGAGGATGGACCGTGGAGCCAGGCTGCCCGGGTCTTGCTGGGTGACACAGGGCAAAGTCCCTAACCCTCTTATGTCCCGGGTTCCTCATCTGCCAAATGGGGAATAATCGAAGGCCCCTCAAAGGCCCCCAAAGGGGACGATGAAATGACATCATGTGTGTGGAATGCTTCAGAAAGTGCCAGGCCCCCAGCAGGTGCAAATGTTAACTATGACTTGTGTCAGGGGAACTCCGGGCATTAATAGTGAAATATTTCTGGAGAATAAAATAAATTCAGATGAGGAAACTGAGACTCATCAATGAGACATGACCTGCTGCAGTTCATACAAGTTCAACCACCATTTGACGGACATTTCCCAGGCCTTGTGATCATTGTAATAATCATGTGGTTAACCTTTGTTGATCCTTTTCTCCATTCCAGGCACAATGCTAAGCGCATCTTGAGCTTTACCTAATTAAATCCGCACCACCATTCTGTGAAGAATATGTCATTATCCCCATTTTACAGATGAAGAAATTGAGGCTCAGAGAGGGATAGGACTTTGCTTGAGCTCGAAGAGCCAGTAGCTGGGATTAGGAGAGCTGGTTGTAGGTTGGGGTGTCTCAGAGTCCATGTTCTTTTTTTTTTTTTTTTTTAAAGATTTTATTTATTTATTTGACAGAAAGAGACACAGTGAGAGCAGGATCACAAGCAGGGGGAGTGGGAGAGGGAGAAGCAGGCTTCCTGCTGAGCAGGGAGCCCGATGCGGGGCTCGATCCCAGGACCCTGGGATCATGACCTGAGCCGAAGGCAGACGCTTAACGACGGAGTCACCCAGGCGCCCCTGTTCTTTTTTTTTTTTTTTAAGATTTATTTATTTATTTTAGAGAGAGAGCATGCAAGCATGGGGAGTGGCAGAGGGAGAAGGAGAAAGAATCCTTGAGCAGACTCCCCACTGAGCGCAGAGCCCGAGGTGGGGCTTGATCTCACAACCCTGAAATCATGACCTGAGCTGAAATTGAGCCAGTTGCCTAACCAACTGAGGCACCCCGAGTCCATGTTCTTCTTCCCCAAAATGCTCACCACCGCTTCAGCCAGGCCCAGACCCATGGCTCTTGATTCTTGGTCCAGACTCCAGTCCTCTCTGCATTGCCCCCAATGGCCTCTTCCTCTTTACTCCAGGCTCACCAGTGCTTAGGTATGCAGTCTCACCTGATGGAGGGGCGTGGGACAGGAAGGCTTTGCTTCCAGTCTCGGGTCTGGATCTCCTCTCCGGGTGGGCATCACCATGTCCCCAAGTGTCCTTGTCCAGCCCTGCATTTTTCACTGTGCTCGGTGAGTGCTTGGAGTGCCCCCCTCCCTCCAGGTTTTGCTCTGCTCTTATCTAAGTCTCTAAGGATACTCTGTTTTCAGACAATACATTAGAAGCCTCGAAGCCTTCCTGAGATGTGGGAAGGGAGATACTTGCTGCTCCGAGGCCTGAGGAGGCCTTGGACCTCACCCAAGAGTTCCTGGCCTCCTGGCTCTTACATCCCCCAAGGCATCTGATCTCCCACTTCTCTGACTGGCTGGTGTGTAAATTATCCCCAAATTTGTCCCAAGGAAAATAGAAGAGAGAGGAGCGGAGAATCAGAGCGAGGAAATGAGGAAGGAAATGCCAAAATCTTGGGGAGAGAAGAATCCCTCTTCCTTACTATCACTTTGGAGCAGTACCTATTGTCTTAATGGGGCAAAGGGGCCCCTGACCTAGTGCTGTTTCCTCTAACCGCGCCCCGTCCATGGGGCGAGCAGTGCGCGGGGCCAAGCGAATGTGCCCACCTCCGGCCGACAGCCCCTTCCTCCACCACGCAGAGGAGCCCTCTTCCAGGATCTGCATGAGCTTCTTTCCAGAATCCATTGTCTCCAGATACCCTGATGTGTGTACCTCTAGCTCTACAGCTGTTTGCAGTGTGTATGTGTGTGTGTGTGTGCACGCGCATGCGTGTGCATGGGTTAGACCTTACGGCTGGGCTATGCTCATGGGTCTGCATGAAGCCCTTAGGGTGCAGGATGGAGCTGGCGGTGGGAAGAGAAGGGGGCTCTGGGCTGCAGGCCAAGGGGCCGGAGGCCGCCTTCCCCATGCGACAGTGTTTCCCGTTGAACTCCAAGGAGTCCAGGAGCTCCAAAGTCAGATGGGGCCTTCCAGGTTCTTATGACAGAATATTTATCAAAGTTGGAGGATACAACATATTTCATGTAAGAGCCCGTTAATATTTAGCTCCCCAGGATTCAGACACACGCAGGGGAGCCTCCATCTGTATTCTCGCCCCAGGCCCTGCACTGTTGGGGTGGCCCTGGTTTCCAGAGCCCCCCTCACGCCCCCTCCCACCTGTTTTGTCACCACAGCAAACCCGGCTGAGTCTGATCATCTTCACTTACAAGTGAAGGTCTGGGACACTTGAGAGCGTCTGCAAAGCTGGGCAGTGGCCCCTCCAACTCCACATTTGGCCCTTCCTGCTCCCTGGACCCCCTTCCCGCATGGGGAGCTCTCGGAGGTGGTGCTGCGCTCCCCTGTGGGCGCACAGGCCCAGTGGTTAGCCGGGCAGAAGGGGGCACCTGCAGGCTGGCGATGTAATAGGACAGACTCAGCCGGGCAGAGGAGGCTCTAAACTGGGGTCAACCAAGAGCACCTACTTAGAAGAAGGAAAAATGAGAGCCTTGTCGACCTTCAGATTGGCAGTTCCTGACAGCTCCTATTTCAAAACCATAACCTCATCAAATTCCCCACACCGGCCCCCCTAAAAGCTCCCCTCTCCCAACTTAGAGTTTTCCATTGTAGAAAAGGGAAGAAATGCGGCTCTAATCCTCTTTGTTCCATGATTTCATCTCCTTCTCTCTCTTCCCAGGGGACTCCCGGCAAACAGTGGGAGGAGGGAAGGTGGGGCAGGGAGGGTAGCCAGCACTCTTTACATGGTCTGGGGGTGTCCTCCCAGACCTGCGGAAGGTGGGGTTGGGGCAGAAGGGAGGGGAGCAGGAGGGGATAAATCCACCCCTCCCCCAACAGCCAACAGGAGTTGGAAACCTGGGAGGCTTCCTTAGGCCACCCTCCCCTTCCCTCCGTCCCAGCTCACACACGACTGATTTCCCCTCCTTGACTCTGTCCCCAATGATCCATCACGAATCCGCTCGCTGCCTGAGTGCAGGAGTCATCATTTCTCACCGGATTTTGCAACAGCTGCCTAAGTGGTCTCCCAGACTCCTGTGCTGTCTGCCTTGGGCCCATCCTCCACCCAGCTGCCCAAATGAGCCCCCCGGGGCCACCGCTCAGCGCTCAGCGGCTCCGCACCAGCCGCGGGATAAAGCCCAAGCTCCCGCGTGGCGCTCCAGGTCCTCCTGTCCAACCACAGTTGTCCCAGGGCCCCCTTGGCACCCTGCGGCCCTTGCGGTGCTGTCCTCTGAAATGTGGCTCCTGGGACTTTTCCTCCTCCAGGATGCATGCACACACGCACGCACACGCACGCACGCGCACATACACACACTGGCTGCACCGACCTGCTCATAGGGGCTCCTATAACCCCATGCTTGTCTCTATCATGTAACACTGATCACTTAAAAAAAAAAAAATCATGCACTTACCTCTCACCCACTAAGAACCTCGAGGGGAGGATCTCTTGGCTTTCCCAGGCCCTAGCAGAGCTCTCGGCCAATCAGCCCTCCCCCCACTCATGGGCTTCAGGGAAGCCAGGCAAGCGGTCCACTCCCTAACCCTCCGCCTCTCATTTCCCTTCACCTAATCTCTCCTGCTGCCAGACACACACCACCGTAGAGCTCTTCTTTTCTCCCTTTGGTTCAGTCGGTGGAGCATACGACTCTAGATCTGGGGGTTGTAAGTTCGAGCCCTATGCTGGGTGTAGAGATTACTTAAAAATAAAAATAATAATAATAATAAAAGAAAAAGGGCAGATGAATGTGCACACATCAACTCTTGCTCCCTCCTAAACAAAATCACACTAAAACAACAACAACAACAAAATTTTTTTGAAGGCATAAACCCACAAGAACAAAAAGACCAGGAGAGGAAGGAAACAACCCACAACAGAAGAAAGCTCAATCTTCTATCAGCCGCAGGGAAAGCTGAGAATCAACCTGATTCTCATTGCCTGGATTTTAGAGGGGGGAACCGTGACACTGGGAACCCCTGGAACCTCTGGGGACTATGAGTGAGTGCTCAACTAAGGGAGCCGGGTTGGCTATCTGAGAGTGTCAGATCCCTGCCACACTCCGAACAGCTGGTGGCACAGGACTTCTCAGGACCTTTAATAAGCTGCCGTGCAGTGTATATTGAGACTGTCCAGAAGGGGGATTCACTAGGCAGCCTGTTATAAACATTTTGATCCTCGAAACATTTTGTTTTCCACCTTTTAATGTCTTGGGGGACACAGCTTGGGCAATGCTGTGAACACTAGCCTGTGGCTGGGAGCGGGTGGGAATACCTCTCAGAGGTTAGTCCAAGTCACTATTTGAGTAACCTCTTCACTCAGGTCAGCTAAGTCCAATAATTGGTTCATTCATTCCTTCATTCCTTCATTCATCAATGTTTATTAAATACCAGGCTGGGCATGCTGTGGAAACAAAGATGAGTAAGTCACTGTTCCCACGCTCAGGGGGCTGACCTCCTGGTGGGGAAGTCATTCACTGTCTGCTCCCATAGGGCCTCATTCAGGTAACAGAAGGATCTAGCTTTTTCCCTTCCTCTCTCTAGAACCATCTTCTTCTGGAACATTCAGGGCAAGCACGCTGCCTCTGTGGGCTCCAGGGTCATTTAGTCCTCTGTGTGCCTTCCCTCTACAGCTTCTCCCTGGCTCCCCCTCTCTGAACCTGCCCAGTTCTGTCTGGGGCCTCCTCCACCTGCTGGAGTCCTTCTGAACTCCACTAACAGAGCTGGTGTGTCTTACAGGCTTTCACTCGAGGCTTGAGATAATATGGGGTTTTCAGACAGGAAGCCACTTGAAATTGAAAATCATCCATTGCTAGACCAGGGGTCAACACACCAGGGGCCAGATAGTAAACATGTCAGGCTTTGTAGACCAAGAGGCAAAAGCAAGCATATCAAGTATATACTTATATAACAATAGAGAGAGCAAATTTCCACAAATTTTTAATTAATGAAATGCAAAGCATAATAATAATTGAGTAAATTTCTTTGTAATACAGGTCTACTAATGAGAGGAATGGAATTATTTTGGGGGCGGGAATAAAACATTTTGTTTAATCAGTGTTCAGAGTCAGCGTTCCCTATCATCAAACTGATTGCAAATGATCATCTGTAAAAACCACTTTTGGCTCACAGGCCTTACAAAAACAGGTGGTAGGTGGGTTTGGCCTGTGGACCATGGGACATTCATCAGCCGTTCCCTGCCTCCCCAACTAGCTACCAGGCCGGTCTGTCATCAAATCGTCTTCTTCTGGCCTTTCTTCCAGTCTTTTCTCCATCTACCCCTCCCCCACCCTGCACTGTTTCTTTATTATGCAGAGCATTTAAATCTGGTTGGGCAAAATGTTTCCTATCTAGGTCAGGAGTCAGCAAGCTACTGTCTGTTAGTGTGGTCTGTGAGGAACCTCCAAACAAGCTCTCAAGGATATTTTCTTTTAAAGCAGCTTTATTGAGATACAATTCACATATCATATAATTAACCCATTTAAAGTGTACACTTCAATGGTTGTTAATATCTGCACAGATATGTGCAACCATCACCACAATCAATTTTAGGATATTTTCATCACCCCAAAAAGAAACCCTGTACCCTTTACCAGACACCTCCCTACTTCCCTAGTCCCCCAGTCTTAAGCAGCTATTAGTCTACTTTCTGTCCCTATTAAGAATAGTTTTTATTTTTTTATTATTATTTTTCTAAATAGTGCCACCGCCAATCTTTTTTTTTTTTTTTAAGATTTTATTTATTTATTTGACACAGAGAGAGAGAGAGCATAAGCAGGGGGAGTGGCAGAGGAAGGGGGAGAAGCAGGCTCCCCGCTGGGATCATGACCTGAGCTGAAGGCAGACACTTAACTGACTGAACCACTCAGGGGCCCCAAGAATAGTTTTTATATTTTTAAGTGATTTTTTGTTTATTTTTTATTTTTTGAAGGTAATACACATTTTATTTTATTTTTTTTTAAGATTTTATTTATTCATTTGAGAGAGAGAGACAGAGAGCACAAGCAGGGGGAGAGGCAGAGGGAGAGGGAGAAGCAGGCTCCCCACTGAGCTGGGAGCCTGATGCAGGGCTGGATCCCAGGACCTGGAGATTATGGCCTGAGCTGAAGGAAGACGCTTAACCATCTGAGCCACCCAGGTGCCCCTCTAAGTGGTTTTTAAAAAAAAAATCTGGGGCGCCTGGGTGGCTCAGTCGTTAAGCGTCTGCCTTTGGCTCAGGTCAGGTCATGATCCCGGGGTCCTGGGATCGAGCACTGCATCGGGCTCCCTGCTCAGCGGGAAGCCTGCTTCTCCCTCTCCCACTCCCCTTGCTTGTGTTCCCTCTCTCGCAGTGTCTCTCTCTGTCAAAGAAATAAAATCTTTAAAAAAAAAAATCAAAAGAAGAATAATACTTTGTGACATGTGAAAATTATATGAAATTCAAATTTCAACATCCACAAATAAAGTTTTATTGGCACACAGTCACACCCAGTCATTTACATATTGCCCAGTAGTTGCTCCAGAGACTCTGTGGTTCATAAGCCAAAATTATTGACTCTCTGGCCCTTTACAGAAGTTTTCTGATAGCTAATCCGGACTTACGCCCTGGGTGGGGGGTTAGGGAGGTTGGCGGGGGAAAGCTTTTCTTTCCAAGCCTAATGGGCCCATTAGAAGAGCACTTCTCATCTGTAGAGGAACCGATCTGCTCTCCAGGACCAGTGGCTCTTAGACTTCCTGTGGGGACCTTGGTTCCAGTGCTGACTTCTGGGCCCCATTCCCGGAGGCTCTGCTTTCAATAGGTCCAGGGTGGGGCCCAGGAAGCTGCCTTTCAACCAGCACCTGATGCTTCTGAGGTAGGTGGACCCCAGAGACACTGCCCGTGTGCCCAGACACTCAGATTCCGGCTCCTTTCATGGAACAGAGATGTTTTCTTCCTGTTTCAGAAGCAGTGACCTTGAGGCGTGAGAAAAGCCACGGTGACGTGTGTGTGTGGAGTGGAGTGGGGGCCCAGAGGAGGGCTACTGAGTGGGGAGGGAGCATCCCGACCAAGCAGCCGCCCTGAAGTGATCCAACCATCTGGTATCCAGAATGTGCATGTAAGATGTAAGGGACCAGGCAGGCATAGGCCACAGAAGAAGATTCTGGTCAAACGCTGAGCTTTGGGGGGCTGGCCTGGAAAGCACTTGGTCAGTTCTTCGGGGCCACGGATGTGAGGGCGAGAGATCATACCTGCTGCCTCCCTGCGATCCCAGGGGAGAGGAAGCTAGTGCTTCTACCAGGCTGGCTCCTCAGAGGGAATTCTCCTCTTCCTCTTCCTCTTCCTCTTCCTCTTCCTCTGTATTATGAAAAATGTCAAATGTACAGAAAAAACAGAAAGACTAGTACAATATGTAGCTCACCACTTGGACCCAACAACAGTCAACATTTTGCCACATTCACCTCATTTCTCTCTTCTCTCTGAATAGATTTGTTAGAGAGATTTTTTAGATAATACAATAAAGTTGGCAGGGCACCTGGCTGGCTCAGTCAGTGAAGCATGCGACTCTCGATCTCGGGGTCATGAGTTCAAGTCCCATGTTGGGCATAGGGCTGACTTTAAAAAAAAAAGATTCATATAAGATAACACATTAAAGTCGGTTCTTTGGTGCACAGCTCTATGAATTTTAACACGTGTATTGATTTGTGTAGCCACACCACAATCAGGATACAGAGCAATTCTGTCTCCCCTCCAAACCCCCTGGTGTCTCCCCTTTAGGGACACACCCTCTAGCAATTGCTGATCTCGTCTCCATTCCTACAGTTTCTTTTTGAGAAGGTCATAAAAATGGAACCACGTAGTATGTAGCCTTTTGAAACTGGCTCCTTGCACTTAGCATAATACCTCTGAGCTTTATCCAAGTGGTTGAGTCTGTCAGTAGCTTTTTCTTTTTTATTGCTAAATACTATTCCACTGTATGGATGTACCACAGTTTTGCTTATCTATTCACCTCCTGAAGGATAATTGGGTTGTTTCCAGTTTTTGGTAATCATGAATAAAGCTGCTATAAACATCGGGTAAAGGTTTTCATGTGGGCATAAGATTTCATTTCTTTAAGGTAGAAATCAGAGTGCAATTGCCAGATCATATGGTATATGTTTAACTTTATAGGAAACTACCAAGCCATTCCAACCATTTCATAAATCATTTTTTTTATTATATTTATTTATTTGTCAGAGAGGGAGAGCACACAAGCAGGGGGAGCGGCAGGTAGAGGGAAAAGCAGGCTCCATGCTGAGCAAGGAGCCTGACACGAGACTCGATCCCAGGATCCTGGGATCACGACCTGAGCTGAAGACAGACGCCTAACTGACTGAGCCACCCAGGCATCCCCATTCCAACCATTTCAAGGACTTAACAAACACCATGACAATTTACTCCAAAATACTTGAGCATACATTTCCAAACACAAGAATTTTGCCCCCCAAATCACAATGCTAGTATAAGCTAACAAGCGTTTCTAATACTTGTTTGTTCTTTATTTAAATTTATTTTATTTTTATCTTTTCAAAGATTTTGTTTTCAAGTAATCCCTACACCCAGTGGGTGACTTGAACTCACAACTCTGAGATTGAGTCACATGTCCTATAGAATGAGCCCCTCCAAAACCTGTTTTTTGTTTTTTGGGGGGAAAGATTTTATTTATTTATTTATTTGAGAGAGAGAGAGAGAGCAGAGGGAGGAACAGAGGGAGAGAGACAAGCAAACTCCACGCAGGGCATGGAGCCCGACACAGGGCTCGATCCCACAACCCTGAGATCATGACCTGAGCCGAAATCAACACTCAGATCCTGACTGTGCCCCTCAGGCACCCCTCCAATACCCGTCTTTTGAACAACTTCTTGAGCCCCCAGGCAGAAGACTGGCTGTTGTAGGTAGACCAGCAAGCCCGTGGACACAGAGATGAGATTCCAGGGCCCCAGCCTGCCACGGGGACAGCAGGCACTAGGGAATGGGCATCCCAGAAGGTCTCCGGGAGGACCAGGCACTTGAAGTCCACGTACCCCCCGTTTCTCTGGGTAAGAGGCTGGCTTGGTGGCACAAACCCTGGGCACATGGGGAAGAAAACAGAAACACTGAGGTTAAAGTTCTTGGCAGCCTGTCAGGATCAAGTCTGAAAAGAGACGGTTGAGTTATCGAAAATACAGCTTTCATTATCCCCTTCTGAAGTTTGTGGTCTGACAGTTATACCTCCTGCAAAGGTAGATGGTGGACCTGGGAATGGAAGCCAGGTGTTCTGACTCCCAAACCACAGCTGTTCTCCTGCACCTGCTGTCACTTCTATTATATGTATCTGCCCCGTGTCTCCTTCCTCAGTAGCTCGGAAGCCTCTGAGGCCAGGGTCTGGGCTGTGTTCAGCTTCAGAGGCTAAAGTCTGGCACATAGCTCGTGTTTTATATAAGTGTATTGATTTGGTCCAAAAGGGACTGGGCGGGGAGTGGGGTCTTGATGACTTTTGGTCTTCAGGCGGGATGGTGGCCCCTTGGTTACTGATCAGCTAATGTGCAAGAGGGAGATTACAACAGCTGAATTGGGAGCCAGGGAGTGAAGGATGGGTTGGTCTCCGCTTGGCCACTGTGCTGTGTGGTGGCCCTGCTCATGTTCGGGCCTCAGTTCCCCAGAAGTGATATCTCAGGGCTTTTGCCTCCAACATCTTGAAACTGTGGGTGGGCCATGAGGGTGCACTGTGGGGAATGTGGAGTTGGGGTGAGGGGCTTAAGAACAGACCTCTCACTTCACTTTGCAGTCCTGGATTGAGGGGTGTTACCCCAATGAGGAAGAGGAGGAAGAGTGGGAGGGGAAGGGAATGAGTAAGGACTGTGGGTGGGTCATCTTTGCAGACTCATGGAGCTAGGGGGAGGGGACCTGATTTTATAGAGAAATCAGAGAGAACCAGAAACGCGAGGTTACTGGATGCGAGATCACAGAGCTCAAGTTGGGCAGCCAACTTCAAAGAAGATCTCATGACTCCCAGGTCAGGGATCAATCTGCAACACCTCACAGTTCCACTGAGCTCCGACTCTATTTCTGGAATACGGTGGCAGTAAAGATTAGCCCCAAGATGGCAACAGAAGTGTCCACTGATGGCCACACATCTATCCCAGGAAACCAGCCACCAGCCGCAGCTAAGGGAAGGCGGGTGGAGGGAAGGATGTTGCATTTCTCTGAGCATTTTTGTTGCCTACACACCGCTTTCTATTAACACCCGCCTCTTTTCTTTCAGACCCCACAACTTCGGGTCTGGCCACAGAAAATCACTGGGGTGGTAGAGCACGGATGTGATGCTTTCAGAATCCTGGGTTCTTTTTTTTAAAAAAGATTTTATTTATTTGAGAGAGAGAGAGAGCACAAGCAGGGTGAGCAGCAGGCAGAGGGAGAGGGAGAAGCAGGCTTCCCGCTGAGCAGGGAGCCCAACGCGGGGCTTGATCCCAGGACCCTGAGGTCATGACCTGAGCCGAAAGCAAACGCCTAACAACTGAGCCACCCAGGTGCCCCTCATAAATAAATAAATCTTAAAAAAAATTTCTGGGGGGGCGCCTGGGTGGCTCAGTTGTTGAGTATCTGCCTTCGGCTCAGGTCATGGTCCCAGGGTCCTGGGATCGAGCCCTGCATCAGGCACCTGCTCAGCGGGAAGCCTGCTTCTCCTTCTCCCTCTGCCCCTGCTTGTGTTCCCTCTCTCGCTGTCTGTCTCTGTCAAATAAATAAATAAAATCTTTTAAAAAAATATTTTTTTTCCTTGTGATGAGAACTTTTAGGACCTACTCTCTTAGCACCTTTCAAATGTACCATACAATAGTGTTAACTACAGTTATCATGTGCATTTTAATATTCTTCTTATTAGATTTATTACTATTTTTAGAGACAGCTCTGAATGGGAGTTCCTGGGGGTACCTCTGCGGCGTGGTCTACACCAGCTCTGACCACCAGAAACAGAGCCACACGTAGTTCTAAACTGTCTAGGAGTCATGTTAAAAAAAGGCAAAACTGAACTGGTGAAATTAACTTTCATATTATATTTTACTGAACCCAATATATCTAAAATATTATCATTGCAATGTGTAAACAATAAAACAGACTATTAGTGGGGCGCCTGGGTGGCTCAGATGGTTAGGCGTCTGCCTTCAGCTCAGGTCATGATCCCAGGGTCCTGGGATCGAGTCCCGCATCGGGCTCTCTGCTCCTTGGGAGCCTGCTTCTCCCTCTGCCTCTCTCTCTCTCTGTCTCTCATGAATAAATAAATAAAAAATCTAAAAAACAAAAAACAAAAAAACCCCCAGACTATTAGTGAGATATTAGGCATTGTTTTCATCCTTAATCTTTGAACTGGTGTGTATTTCACACAGTGCATGTTGAGGCGGACTTAGCCACAGTGCAAACGCCCACGAGTCACCCCGTGGCCAGTGGGACCGCACAGGACAGCGTGGTCCGTACTCGTTTCCCAGCTCCCTGTGCTCTGATTGCCCAGCACAGGCAACCGGCCATGACACCCCCTTCACTGAGCTCTTTCCCTTCCCTGCCCCAGTCCTCACTTCCCTGCTGTCATTTCCTGGCCTCCCCTCCCAAATAAACCATTTACCCTCGAAGCCTTGTTCCAGGGTCTGCTTCTGGGAGAATGTGGCCCCAAAACAAGGGGGGGAGCTCTTTTATCCTCCCACCACTTCAGGGAAGCAGGGAAGAAAAGCCCCTTTTTCTTTAGAAGGAATGCTGGGGTGCAGAGAGGGCCCGAGAATTGCTGACAGTCCCCCAGGAGGCCTGTGGCCCAACCACATGCAGAAGTTAAGTGTTCTCCTTGCCTGCTTCCACGAAATATTTTTTAAAGCAGGAGAACAGTGTTCCCCTGGTTGTGGGGAAATGGGTTTGTTTGCTGCCTGTGCCCACGTTGGTTCCTTGCAGTGTGGACAGTCCTGCCTGGCTGGCAGGGAGATCCCGTGGAGGCTGTGGACACAGCCCGAGACACCGTGAGGGCCAGTGGCAGCTGGAGGGGACATGGGCTCCCTCGAAGGGCATGATGGGAAGAATGCCCTTGGGTCCCCCAGCCTCATATATCCAGCAAGGGCAGCAGACAAGATCTCCTGGAAGAGGGGGGGAGGAAGGAAAAAAAAATCTCCCATCTGTTGAGTATTAACCTCTGAACCATTTAACCAAACATTGGCTTCTTTTGTCATTTGATAAGGTGTATTCAGCGAAGGGAGATGAGAAAATTGGGAGGTTATTCTTTTAAATGACATCAGCAGGGAGTTCGTTCCTGCTGCAGAGCTTGGAGGGTCTCGTCTGAGCCATCACATTACCACCAGCACACTCAAGGACAGATCTGAGTGCTTTCCTCCGCCTGGGCGTTCAGGCATTCACAGGGATATTTAAAAAAAAAAGAAAGAGAGAAAAGAAAAGAAAAAGCAAGAGGGATTTGAAAATAAAGCCCATGCACGGCGGGCTGTCTGCCCTGGGCCAGTGCTGCAGGGAGGGTGATTATGGAGGGAGGACTGGTTTGTGTCACCGTCACATGGAAATGTCCGACGGCTTTTCTGCAGAGACAACACCTCTCAGTCTTCCAGAGACTCTGTGTGCAGACTTCCGGACCTGTCGGGGACCTCCAAGGCCATCTTGCCCGTCCCGGCCCCCTTGAGTCGAGTTTCTTGGTGGGATGGGCCAACAAGCAGTCTAGACAGATAGGGACCTCCAGGGCTAGCCAGCTGGCTTCTGCTGGCAGATCTGACCTGTCGAGAGGACATCAGGCCCCGGACAGAAGCGGGGGGAGCCCAGGCTTTGGCTGCTGTCTCTGGTCCAGCTCTGCCTCTCCTGACCTCCAACTGATGGGAGCAGGCTATCTCCTCAGGCCCCACCCAGGCCTCCTGGGAGGTGAAATGAGTCTTGGAGGGAGTCAGGAACCTGTTGTAAGCGCCTTGTATGACCATGAACTAGCTCCTCCTCTGTGGACCTCAGTTTCCCCATGGGTCAAAGGAGCTGGATGAGATGGTCTCCACGATTCTGTCATCCCTGCTGCTTGGTGGTGTTTGTTCATAGCGTTCCTTCAGTGGGGAGGAAGGTGCATCTGCTTCAGCCAATGACCCACAGCTGTGTGTCGCAAGTCTCTTCCGCCATCTTTTCTAGACCCGTCTCCCTGAAGCTTCACTCTGTTTCTCAGGCCCTCCCTCCTTGGTTGCCAGAGCTGATGGGGTCTCACCTTCTCACCTGTCTCCTCATCTGGACTCACTAGTCTTGTATATCATATGTCACTTTTCTGGGGAAAGAGAAAAGCAATCTGCTCTCCCTAAGCCCTAAGCCCAGGCTCCGAGCTAGGCTCTTTTGTACATGTTAGCTCATTTAACCTTCGCAGCCCCTCAGAGCCAAGGATGAGTCTCATTTCAGGGGAAACTGAGGCTCAGAAACCCTGGCTTGGCCAAGCTCCCACACTAGGAAGGGGTGAGACAAGATCAGTTTGATTCTAAAGGCCAGATTCTTTCTGCTGCATCATATAACACCTTCCCTGTGTCACTTAGCCATCTGGATTCTTCCTAGGCGAGATTCCTTCCTGGGTGAGGCTCCAGGCTCCTTGAGGGCAGAATGGTAGAGCATGGAATCTTCCTCCAAAGACCTACCTCCTCAGAGACAGGGGAAGAGGGAGGTAAGTAATGTCTCCGAAACTGGTTGGGACGTGAAAATAATTAACTTGAGCCCAAGATTCCACTGCATGTGACCTCACACCAGTTCCATTTTCTACCTCAGGCCATGCCCAGTTTCGTTGACCAACCTGGCTCACTAGAGACGACTTCTATCATGAGTCCCACACGGCAGCCCCCATGGCATAAGGCAGGGTGCCATCACTTCCAACACAGGGTAGTTGTGTGACCTTGGGTTAAGTCTCTCCAACTCTTAGAACTTGGTTTCCTCATCTGCATAATGAGCCTAATCATCCACCCGCCTTAACAGGCAGCGACCGTGAAGAGACTTCATTGGCTCTGACATAAAAATGCTCCTTTTCCTGCTCTGTCATAGTGCCCATTCCGAGGGTCACCTGCAGTGCAGGCCTGGCAGACATTTGGTGGATGTATAGGAGTCACCAACCTTTGGACAGCCCTTTAAAGTTTACCAAATAGCTCTACACTCTAGAGTCCTTAATTCTCCTGACAGACCTTTCAGAAGGCAGGGCCGCCCTTGCTCTTGGCCTTAGTCTACAGTCAAGGAAACTGAGGCCCATCTTTTATGGCTCCCAGTGGGCCGAGGGGTTGGGGCGCTTCTCATGGACAGCTCTCTGTCTTCTTGTCATTTGGAGAGAGCGGGCCTGGAAGGGCAGCTCGGCAGCCAGCTGCGGCCCAGATGTGGAAGCCTGGCCGGCCACAAAGGAGGTGGGTGGGTGGGAATGTCCTGCCATTTCCTCCCTCGAAGACAAATGGCTCGGGGGCCACTGGAGGCCCTGGAGGCTGTGGCTGGATTAGGAAGCTCCCCAGAGCCTCTGGGAGGCAGGAGCTGTGTTCGTCTTGAAAACAGCTCCTCCGTGTGAGGTGGCCACTTGGAGGATGCAGTCTGAGGGCCTGGGCTCGCTCGGTAAGCCGCCTTCCTTCTCCTCAGAGCACGACTCTTTAAGTTAGTTTGTTGAGGCCCTAGGTCCTAAAGGCCCTCGTGCTGGTGTGGGCAAAGGCAGGCCTGCTGAGAGAGGGAGCCGTCTTGGATAGCATTCTGTTTGTTTAGTTGGTTTTTGTGGGGGAGCAGCATTTTGAACTCTCTCTTCTGGCTGTGGAGTGAACAGACGGACAGACACACACTCACACACAGAGAACATGTACGCACGACGTACCCACTCACACACCCATACACACGTGCACACACACACACACACACATAAGCACACACATCGCCTTCATCCACACCTCCCAAGAGCAAAAGTGAGCTCCCTTGAGCCCTCAGAGCTCCCTTAAGCCCCTCAGGGGAGGAGGGAAGGAAGCTGGGTGTCATATATCATTTCTCTCCAAACAGGCAGTGTCCTCTCTGCCCAAAGTGGGGGGTGGGGATGGTCGGCAACCAGGAACGGGTCTTGAGAAGGAGCCCCTCTGGCCCATATTTCACGGACACCCCAGACAGAGCCTGCTGTCAGGAGTGCTGTCTAATTTCCTCCCCTGACTGCCGGCCCAGATCCCCCCAACAAAGAGGGGCATTGTGTCCTCCTCCCTACCCCTGGCATCTGTTCCACAGAGATCCGTCGGGGGATGCACGGAGGGGATTTGGGGGATGAAGGCGCCGCATCCCCCAGAAGGGCCACAAATTCTTGAGCAGAAAGAGCTTGGTCCGGGCCGAGGGGTCCCCCAGCCTCCCAGCAGTCCTCCATGTTCCCCCCTCCCCCCACCCAAGCTCTGGAATAGCTTCTCCTCAGGCCTTTCAGGGAAGAGGGGGTGAGGAAAACATTTAAGGGGTAGTGGCTGAGGATGAGAGAGCATTTTAAGGGGACTGGGCCTCCCCACCCTCTCCCAGAAGAAACTCCGCCTTTAACCCTTGGTCTCCCCTTCTTGGCGGGGCTGGGGGGGGGGGACTTGCAGGCCTGTGGGGCGGCCTTCAGGGTGGGCTGCTGGGAAGAGGCAGTAATGCTTGGTTTTTCCTGCCTGAGATCTTTCACAGGTTGGACATTCTGGGAAGGGCACGGGGGTCCTGGGAGGCAGTGCTGGGGCCGGACAGAATGGAGGGAGAGTGGCTGGTGAGAGGGGCATCCGGGCTCAAGAGCCACTGCAAGACTTCCAAGAATGCGGGCGAGCAATGCCCTGGGTGTCCACTTTCTGATTCCCTCCTGGGGACACCTCCCAAGAGGCGGCTCCTCTCCAGGTGTCAGGCCACCGGGTCAAGTCCCGAGGGGGGCCTCCCGTGGGGAGTGTGTGTGTGTATTGGCTGGGGGGATGCTTTAATAGCTGAATCACTAGCATAGGGTGCACTTGGGGGTGGTGTTTGTGGTCACAGCATGGAAGTGGACAGGGCTTTGCTCTGGGCCGGCACATCAGAGGCAAATATGGGGCCAGCAGCCTCCATGCCCTTGACCTCCACCACTATCCTCTAGGGCTTCTCAGCAGTGCTTCTTCTCTGGACAGCTTGGTGCTTTGAAAACATTTTGCCCAAAGTGTCTGTTTATCTTTTGTACTCAAGGCAGAGCAAGCTCTTAGAATGCTCAGGAAATTGGCTCCGAGAGGGTAAATGGCTTGCTTAAAGTCACACAGCAAACAAGTAGGAGAGCAGATGCTAAGACATAGGACTCCTCTCTACTTTGTGCTTTGTTGTCACTGGGTTGCAGTCTTCCTGTAGAAGGAGAAGAAAACTCTGTCTAGAACGTAGGGTGTGTGTGTGTGTGTGTGTGTGTGTGTGTGTGTGTATGAGAGAGAGAGAGAGAGAGAGAGACAAGAGACAAAGAGAGGGAGAGAACTTTACCCTGCTGAGGGCCACTTTGAACCAGGCCCTGTGCTAGGCTCTCTGCAGACTGGGCCCCATTGTCCTGGGGACAGGCTGCCTCTGTGTCCACTCACCATGCCCAGGACTTCACACATAATTGGCACTCAAGAAATATTTTCATGGAATGAATGAATGAATGAATGAATGAAGCCAATCCTCCCATCAACGGTGAGCAAAACACGATCTCTACTTCATAGAAGCGTTTTTCAGCAGATGTTTTCTTTTTTTTTTTTTTTTTTTAAGATTTTATTTATTTATTTGACAGAGAGGGACATAGCGAGAGCAGGAACACAAGCCGGGGGAGTGGAAGAGGGAGAAGCAGGCTTCCCGCAGAGCAGGGAGCCCGATGTGGGACTCGATCCCAGGACCCTGGGATCATGACCTGAGCTGAAGGCAGACGCTTAACGACTGAGCCACCCAGGCGCCCAGCAGATGTTTTCAAGTACAAGTTCAGTAGGCCCCTGGGATGAGAAAACTAAGCTCAGAGAAGTTAAGTGACTTGATGAAAGCCACACAGCCAGGCCGTGACAGAGCCCAAGTGGGAGCTTCTGTGTGTCAGTCTCTGAAGCCCGGGGGGTGGCGGGTGGGGGAGCAGAGCTGGGAAGGTGGTCAGGAGGAAGGGATCCCTCCCCCAGCAATTCAGAGAGCAGTAAAGGAAAGCAATGTGAAGGGAGCAAGGTCCCAGAGGCAGGCGGCCCGCGCAGACCCAGGCTGCTCTCTAGCCAGGTGTGCTGGGTGCTTTAGACAGGATTTGTGTTCCTGGAAAACTGGTTTTAAATCACTTTTAAAAACATAAATAAAACCCATCCTTTACAGGCACTGGGGAAGCCTGCAGCTCGACGGAAGGTTGCAGCACGTTTTCTTCTATGCCACGAGGGATTCTGTAGAGACTTTTGAGTTTGCCCTACTGGATTTTCTCCAAGCGTGGTCAATCTGCGGGATGGTGGAGAAATCCCACAATGGGGCTCTGGGCCAGCTGAGCACAGCTCTTCACGGGGGCCCGCAGACCCAGCTGAGCCTGCTCCCTTCCCAATAACACTGGAGTTAAGCCCAGCCATGGGCCCCAGGTCCGGGGACAGGCTGGAGTTCGGGGCCAGCAACTCCGGTTAGGAAATTCATAAAGAAAGAGAAGCTCTTGCAGCCAGGCCCACGGTGAGAGACGAGTTAGGTCATGTCTCTTTCTGTTCAATCGGATATTAGTCCCGACCCTGATGTCACCTTCAAGCTATTAAACATCACCCTCAGAAATGAGCGTGAATTGCTCACAAGGCTCTTATCAGGCATGCCTCTCAGCTTGCTGTGGTCAGGGGCCAGGCAGTGATGCTGCTTCTTTGCCAATTGCAGGTCAAAGGGGAGAAGTTCGTTTAGACTTCAGACAGGACTCTGGGCTGGGAGTGGGGGAGAGAGTGATAGAGAATCTCGGTCCCTTGGCCAGAATCAGATCGTTCCCTTGGGCCGCAGAAACAGGGTAGGTGGCCAGTGTCCCTCTTTTGGGGCGTGGCATGCCGGACCTGGTGGGCGCAAAGGACCTGGACTGCATCAGCCAGCCCGTCTAACCCGCTTCTGGACCACAGCTTCCCCTACGTCATGGGCCGTGTGGCCAGCAATGGGCACTCATGAGATGAGAAGCCAGGCTATGCCTCTAGTTGAAAAATTCCCTCTTCCATCCATCCGTCTATGCATCCATGCGCTCACTTGTCCATCCAAGCAGTGACTGTCTATTGAGCATATATTATGAGCTGGGCATCATGCTAGCAGCTGGAAGTAAAACGGTCAGAGAAACACATCCCCTTTTCCTCCCTCCGGCTTGGAGATCAGACCACAAATGTATATGCACAGAGCAAAGACAAGAATTATAAGTTGTGGCAATAGCCATCAAGGAAGAAACACAGGTGAGAAGACAGAGATTAAAGGTAGTAGTGGTCTGGGGATGACGTGGCAGTAGAGAAGGGTGTCAAGATATTTTTGAAGGTGTCTCGGGGTTTACAGCAAAGGGGACAGAGAGGGTGCAACCAGTGAGGGAAGGACCACGGGGACAGCCCAGAGCTGGAGACGAAGCGATTGGCAATTGCTGCGTTGATAATTATAAGGGATTACCTGGCACAGGGGCCTCTGCCTGGCTGGAGAATATATAGCTTTCAAGGGAAGGAAAGAGAGCCGCCCACCATGAGCTCTCCTGGTTACCAGAACTGTGGTGCTTTCGGGGTACAGATAGGAAAGCGCGAATCCCTGCCTGACACCCGTTCTTTTCTTTGCATAGAGGAGCCATCAGAAATGCTTGCATCCCGGGGTGCCTGGGTGGCTTAGTCGTTAAGCGGTCTGCCTTTGGCTCAGGTCATGATCCCAGGGTCCTGGGATCGAGCCCCGCATCAGGCTCCCTGTTCGACGGGAAGCCTGCTTCTCCCTCTCCCACTCTCTTGCTTGTGCTCCTGCTCTAGCTATCTCTCTCTGTGAAATAAATAAATAAAATCTTAAAAAAAAAAAAAGAAATGCAGGCATCCCTCCCAAGCCCCCCGCCCAGGCAGGTGCATTTCTGAAGCCCTGAGCCCCACCGAGGCCCTTTCCCGGGGCAATGGATCCCCTACTTGCTTCACTTTCTCTCTGCCTCTCTCTGCAGGGCAGCTAAACACTTGCTTGTCCTTGATGCTCTCTCAAGGATGAAGAAACCCATTCCCGAGAAGTTACTGTACGGGAATTCTTGCTGTTTGGATTCCTACCAAGCCATCATCTCTGTCACAGTCACTGGTTCACACTGGGGAGTCGCCAGTGGGTGGCCTTGCTTCTCTTGTCCAGCTTTGTACCCGAGACAAAGCAGAGGATTTTTACTCACTTGAGGAGCGGCCGGTCCCAGCTACCGTTCGCTGGTCAATCAAATGGCAAAGCTGAAGTGTGGGAGGAGCGCAGGGAGTGTTCCAAAGAAACCAGAAAACCCTTGATTGATGTGTGCGTGCACCTCTAATTTCTCCATGAGACTCTCCTCAACAGACTTCTTAACTGTGTTCATTGGGGAGATTTAAATTCTCACATGGAAAGAGACTTTTTTTTTCTATTGATTTTAGAAATCAATGTTAATGTTGCTCCTGATGTTGAAAATTAGTAGGGCCATGTATATACATTAAAATGTGCTCTGTGTTCCTTTCTGGTAGGCCCTTTAAGTGCTCCTAGATGCCTAAGTCCTTGGGAAGGGAATGAACAAGGAATAAAGGAGAGAAATCACACGTGGGGCGAGTGTGTGTATACAGAAGGGTGAGTGGTTTGCTGTTGCTGGAGCACAGAGTTTGTGGCAGGGGTGATGGGACGAGGTGGCAGAGGCAGGAAGGGGCCAGGGCATGAGAACCTTGGATGCCTGTGAAGAGTTTTGAACTTTATTTTGTCGATGATGGGACGCCATTGATAGATTTTAAATCTGGGGTGACAAAGTTGGATTTTGTGTGTGTGTGTGTGTGTGTGTGTGTGATTATTCTACAGATGGACTTTGAGGAGTCTCAGATCAGAAGGAGGGAGCACTACTGGAAGCTTTCATTCAAGTGAAAGATGTTGACAGCCTGGACAAAGGCAATGGTGGCGGGCAGACAAAGAACACAGTGGGAATGAGGAATACCTACACAGGAAGTGAAATGAGCAAGACCCAGTAATTGATGAGCTCTGCGAAGCAAAGCGGTATCAACAACGTGTCCTAAGTCTCCAGTATGTGTGAATGGGTAGGTTGTGGTGTCACCCACTAAAATGGAGGCTTCGGAATACAGAATATGGAGTTCAGAATATCGGGGTAAAGGAGATTTTCCCTTAAATATTTTGAGTTTGAGATGTCTGTAGTCACCCAGGTGGTATGAGCAGTAGGGAGTGGAATATGGAAACTTAAGCTCTCAGATCCCGGTAGGGGAGTGTTGGCCTGGTGCCAGAATGCCTGGATTCAAATCCTAGCTTTATCACTGGTGCTCAGTGTTCACAAGGTGGTGCGGAAGTAACAAATGATCCTCATATCTAATGGCTTACAACAAACATTTCTGTCCCCACTGACATATATGAAGGTTTGGCTTTGACTTTGTTCCACGTCTTACTCATTCTGGATCCCGGGCTCATGGTGGAATCCCCATTCCAAGCTTGTGCAGAGGGAAAAGAGCAATGGCAGGGACACAAGGACTCTAAAACTTCTGCTAGCCCGGGTGCCTGGCCTTTCTGTTCACATTCTATTGGCCAAAGCCAACCACACGGACAAGCCTGGGGTCAATGAAGTGGGGAAGTACACTCCTCCCATGGGAGGTACAGCATATGGCAATGATCAGGGAGCCATATTTCCTTAGTGGAGAAGGGAGGAAATAATTGGGCCCAATCATATGCTCTACCAAAACCACTAACCAGCTATAAAACCTTGGTGGTTTACTCAACTTCTCCCTGCTTTGGTCACATCATCAGTAAAACAGGAATACTGGTACTACCTCTTGGGATGGCTACATAAAACACTTAGAATAGTGCCCAACACAGTACAGAGTAAACGCTATATAAATGTAGGTAGATGGAAGGGACGAGGGAAGGGGGAGCTCTTTCTCCATGGGTATAGAGTTTCAGTTTGGGAAGATGAAAAAGTTCTGGAGACGGATAGTGACAATGGTTGTACGACAGTGGGATAGTACTTAACGACACAGAACTGTATGTTTAAAAATGGTTAAAATTTTATGTTATGCATATTTTGCCTCGATAAAAAACTTGTAGGTAGATGGGACCATCTGGGCAGAGCGTGAAGAGTGGGGAAGGCAGTAGGTAGAAGGCAGAAAGCTCGGGAACCAGCAGTGGGGGCAAAAGCAATGGAGACAGAGAAGGAACATTCTGGATAGACAAGGAAAAGCAGGAGAGGTCAATATCTTCTGAAGCCAGGGGAGTAGAGTTAGGAGGGAGTGTTGGAATGCTTGAGGGTGTCTGTTTTGCTTGTCTTTGAACCTGAACCTTCTCTTTGGCACCTTGATTTTGTGGGTCTGCTTTCCTGTGCTAGCTCCTGATGATGTCATTTCTGGTCCGTGCCCACGCTGGGCCCAGACTGCCTCAAGGCCGAATCCTGGCCTGGTCTCCTCTCTTGGCTCCCTCCGTCCCCTCTCTGTAGCCAGTTCTATTTTGTCCATGGCTAACATCTTGGTGAGACAAATCTTTTTTAATTAAAAAGACATAGGATTGAGGACATTTCTTCTTGCGGCATTTTTTATTACTATTGATGTATATTGTTTTGTCCTGAGACACAAAACCTACAAATTCTGAACTTAAAAATTGGGGGGGGCACCTGGGTGCCTCAGTCACCTGGGGTACCTGAGCGTCTGATTTTTGATTTCGGCTCAGGTCATGATCTCAGGGTCGTGAGATCGAGCCCCGTGTCAGGCTCTGCCCTCAGCAGGGGGTCTGCTTGAGATTCTCTCTCTTCCTCTCCCTCTGCTCCTCCCCCCCCCAAGTTAGGGGTGGTTAGTTTATGGACAATATTCCTTTATTAACAAAAGAATTCATCTTTTGTTTACAGAACTTCAATGATTTGATAAGCCGTAGGTTAGGGAAACTGACAGCTAACATTTTATAAGGGGGAATGAGGACAATGCAGTTGCAAAGGGAGAGCAGCATAGTTTTTCCAATGATGACATTTGCACCCCCACATTTTGAAGAACCTAAAAGGGGATACCTTGATCTAAGTGATTTTTTCCCTTTTTTTTCTTTGTTTTTAGACATTGTCCGGCTGATCATCACACGAGCATCAGAGGGTTGCCCACAGAGAGAACACGGTTCTTAGCTCTGCAAAGAAAAAGGCCTGAGAACTATGCTCTTTTATTGATTTTATTTCTCCAAGAGTTTTCTTACTAAGTGAATTAACCTTGCACCGTTAACTTGACGTAATCTTAAGAAAATATATGAAATATGCTTTAGAAAAAAATGACACGTGCTCTAACCAGCCATCTCATTTGGCAATCATTTTCCAGAGCGGTTGTCCTTTCGGGATGGGGAGGTGGGGTTTTTTTTACATGTGAGTGATTAAATCTACACACAAGAGCTCCAAACTCTTGCTGACCTCCCTCTGCAACACCAGCTGGTGTTGGGAGACAGAGTACTGAGGCCAGCAAGGGTCTCTCTCCAAGGCTTGGGTCACCCCAGGCTGTTTGGCCATCAGTCCTGGAGTGTCACCCCAGAAGATCTGGGCAGTTCCCGTACATAAACTTAGCAGCTCCTCCCATCGTAACAGCAATCGTGGAACACATTGGAAGGGCTCAGATGCATCCCATGGAGAAAGAGGGATTGGTTTTTTGTCGCCATTTGCAGACCGGGTCCCTTGAAAGCACAGGATACTTCTACTGCAGGGTTCCACATTTCTAGGCTGTCACTCACTGGGCCTAGTACGATCTCTTCATCCTCGGGACATGGAAACACTTCCCAGCCCCCAACTCAATAATGTGAGTGTCTGGATAGGTGTTCAATCCCCAAACTGTGGATTTAAAAGGAATAGCTGCTCCGTGGCTCTGGGGCCGGCTCAGCAGTCCCAGCTTTATCCCTGAATCGACTCCGAAGAGGCAGGTGCTGTCCTGGGTCCGTTCTCAGCCACGCAGTCAAGCCAGTTCAAACGGGCCCGTATGGGGACCACCTACACCAGGCTGTTTCTCCGACCGTCTTCCTCCAGCCTGTGTTATAAACTTGCCCACTCAGCCAACAACTTTGGGAGACAAGGACTGGGTTTCTGATTGGCAGCAGCTGAGTTTCTGTCCTCAACGCTCCTCATACTGATTCTCCCTGGGGTTTCGGGACAACTGAAGGCTCCCCAAAGCCTCAGATACGGAACCCAGAAAGGAAGGGTGGTCTAGGGTATGTCTATGTGTTCTAGTCATTTCCTTCCTTTGGAGCATTTGCTTTCACACATCACTAGCTGGTCCCAAGGCTCCTCGAGGACGCAGCAGACCACGTGGTGTCCGGGCCTGGAGGAGGGCTGGCTGGTGTCGGAGGGAGGGGGTGGCAGGAGGGGCGGGCAGCAGCCGAGAGACCCCGAGCAGCAGTGTGTCTGGGGCTGTTCCCAGATTCGCTTGGGTCCAGTCTGTAGGATTCGCTTGGGCTTCTGTAGGATTCCATGAGAACTGTGGGAAGTAACGGCCTTGGGGAAGGGGCTGCTAAGACAGAGCAAAACTGGAGAGAACTTTCTGGGAAACTTCAAGGCTCCCAGGGATGCTGAACAGCTTCGTGTTTAAGAGTCATTGCAAGACGTGGAGAGGTTGCGCTGGGTAGGGGGGCGGTGGGAGAAGGTGAAGGTGGGGTTGGGTGAGGACTGGGGTGAGGGTAGCTGGGTAGGGGGCTCAGTCCTTAGTCTTTCTTTCTCCGTGGAGAATCTCACTCTGAACTTGGAGAGGCAGCAGAGTCCCCATCCTCAGCGTCCTGCCCATTGGGGGAGATTGGCTGACCCCCTTTCACACGCTTCCACTTCATCCTTCGGTTCTGGAACCACACTTTGACCTGACGGAGGAAGCAAAGGAACCTGGTCATCAAGGGAGGTGCAACTACCTCCCCATATAGATGCTCAAGACAGCAGGTTGCAGTTCCAGGGACCCCAGCTGGAACCTCTGCTTGTCCTGCCCAGCTCCTCCAAAGGCACCAGGAATCGAGACAAAAGGGAGGACACATCAATCTGCCCAGAGACCTCTCTTGTGTCTCCCTGTCTTTGTGTCAGAAAGCCTGCCGGTCTGGGGACAGGGTCTAAAAGTCACTTGGCATTTGGCCCCACCCACTTTCACATGCCCCGCCCCTCCCATGTCAACACCTCCTCCTCCTTCTTTTTTTTTTTTTAAAGATTTTATTTATTTATTTGAGAGAGAGAGAGAGCACATGAGAGGGGGGAGGGTCAGAGGGAGAAGCAGACTCCCCGCTGAGCAGGGAGCCCGATGCGGGACTCGATCCCGGGACTCCAGGATCACGACCTGAGCCGAAGGCAGTCGCTTAACCAACTGAGCCACCCAGGCGCCCAACACCTCCTCCTTCTAGCTTCTGTTACCCAAGGGTCTGGGAGCAGAGGATCACCAGCCTCATCCTTAGGCACGTTCATAAAACACTTGTCAGTTTAGATAGCTCTGGTCTGCGTATTTTCTCATCTCAGCTGCAGCATTACCCGCAGGGTGGGGTCATGACCCTGGAGACCCAGAGAGGTCAGGAGACGAGTCCCAGAGGTCACAGGGCTAGGAAGTGGTAGAGGCAGGATCTGAATCTTAGTTTTCTAAACCGAGCACTCTGGCAGAGCCCCTCATCAACTGAAAGCTGCTCTCAAATACTATTATTATTATAATACTTTACTCCATGTTAGAACATGGGTGTGGGTGGAATGCTCTGAGGGAAAATCCCAAACAAAAGCGCTAGGAAGTTTTTTTTAGAGGTGTCCAGGAACCACCTGGGGAACTTACTAGAAATGCAGACTCCCAGTCCCACTTATTGTTACTGCAAAGTCACTCTCCAGAGTTATGGAAACTGCATTTTTTTTTTTTTTGAGTTTTAAATTTTATTTTTGAAGTAATCTCTACACCCAACATGGGTCTTGAACTCATGACCCCAGGATCAAGAGTCGTCTGCTCCACTGACTGAGCCAGCCAGGCGCCCCTTCGAATCTGCATTTTAAACAAGGGCTGAGGTGATCGCAGTGCACACTCAAGTTTGGGAATAACCAGATCAGAGGTTCCAACCCTGGCTGCATGTGAGAACCACCTAGGGGACCTTTGAAAAGATGCTGATGTCTGGACTCCATCCCAGACCAATGAAAACAATCTCTAAAGCCGGACATCGGTGTTATTAAACTCTCTGCCGGTGATTCAGGTAGAGTCACAGTTGAGAACCACTGGACTGGGCAGAGGGAGAAGAGAAAGGAGAAGGTTCAGGGAGGAGTGGTGGGAAGGTTGGGGGAGGAGAGAGCAGAGGAAAGGAGGGATGGCCAGAGGAGGAGGGCCCCCCGGACCGCACCTGCCGCTCGGAGAGGTCCAGGTTCACGGCGATCTCGTATCTCCGAAGCCGGGTCAAGTAGTTATGATGCGCAAACTCGGCCTCGAGCTCCCGCAGCTGCTCTTTGGTGAAGGCTGTCCTCTCCTTGCGAGCCTTGCTGCCGCCCTCGGGCTTCCCTCGGCTCTCCTGGTTGTCTGGGGAGAAAGCAGCCCAAACGGGAACATGTGAGCCGCAGAGGTTCCCTTTCTTTTGTCCTTAAGAGTCAGGGCAGCCTTTCCTTGTCTCTCTTGTTTTTATTTTTTATTTTATTTTATATTAAAGATTCTATTTATTTATCTGAGAGAGAGAGAGAGAGCTCGCGCATGAGCATGAGCAGAGGGGAGAGGCAGAGGGAGAAGCAGACTCCCCACCAAGCAGGGAGCCCGATGCGGAACTCGATCCCAGGACCCTGGGATCATGACATGAGCCGAAGGCAGATGCTCAACCAACTGAACCACCCAGGCACCCCTGTCTCTCTTGTTTTTTAAAGGATATTGAGAAAGAACCCACATTGTCCCTTTATCATTCTTTCTAGTGCTTTAACCCCCTGAGAACTGGGAAGTCTTCTGGCTCCCAACCTCAGGTGCATCCACCACACCCTCCACCCCAAACTTTTTTTTTTTTTTAAGATTTTATTTATTTATTTGAGAGAGAGAGAGAGAGAGCATGAGCGGGGTGAGGGGAAGAAGGAGAAGCAGACTCCCTGCTGAGCAGGGAGCCTGATGCAGGGCTCGATCCCGGGACTCAATCCCGGAACTCGATCCCAGAACTCCTGGATCTTGACTCCAGCCCAAGGCAGGCGCTTAAGGGCTGAGCCACCCAGGCGCCCCTACTCCAAACTTTTTTTTTATCCCCAAAGCACGAGAAGCTGCTCTTGGCTGTTTAATGATTTCTACTATCCAACCTCCACCCCCCCACCCCCTGTTTGACATTAGTAATGGCTGTAAGTTTGTGGGGCAAAGGTTCTAAAACTGAGGCTCTCTGTCCTCAGAGACATCACCATCACCTGAGAACTGTCAGAAGTGCATATCCTGGGGCCTCATCCCAGACCTACTGAATCAGACACTCTGGGGGTGGGGCCCAGCAATAAGTCTTCAAGGTGATTGTGACACACGGTCAGGTTTACAAACCCCCGCTCTAAGACCTCACTTCTCAGAGGGCGCCGTGTCCATAGCAGCAGGGCCCGGAAGTTGGTCAGACTTGCAGGATCTCGGGCCCTACCCGTGACCTGCTGAATCAGAATCACATTTTAGCCAGATCCCCAGGGGAGTTGTGTGCACATGTAAACTGAGAAGTGCTGCCTTAAGCTTCTTTCCCACTTTGATACCGGGAGGGGCCAAGTCTGGAAAGTTCTGGGCTCTGCGTTAGAGACAGCAGGAGCTCCATCATAACGGGTAACAGGGGTGCGGGGAGCAAACACCTTACATGTATCAGCCACTTAATCCTCCCAATAACTCAGCCAGGTGAGTTCTTGTATTAGCCCCACACTGTATAGACCAGAAAACTAAACCCAGAGACGTTTAAGCAAGTTGTTCAAGTTCATCTAGTTGGTCCAGCCAGTGACTGGCTGAGGCAGAAATCAAACCCAGGCAGTTTGACTCATATGCTGTTCAAGTAAAATCCACGTAGGAAGGGGTTACAAACTGTAGAGTGCTGTACAAAGGACAGGGACTATATGTTATCCCCCCGAGCAAGCTGAGGGGCGGCTCTACTTTCACTTCAGTGGTGGAGCTGGGTGGGGAGGCGGCCCGAAGGAGACCAAGACACCCACACAATTAACAATGAGGGCCACGTGTCTGGTGAATGGCTACAGGAACCATTTTTCTTGCAGGGCTCTAAAATTTGGAAGTCTTTCATTTCACTGTCCTTTTACAGACCTGGAGGCTCCGTGGCTCAGAGTTAGGTGCTTTACTGAAAGCGGTGTGCCCACCCTGAGCCCCCTTAGGGACCTCATCCGTGCCGGGGTGTGTGTTGGGGGGGAGTCCTTGTTTTGGGGGGGCGTCCCTGTTGTCGGGGGCTGGCCCGGGGGTGGGAGCTTTTAGATGGGTTGG
This sequence comes from Phoca vitulina, assembly GCF_004348235.1. Lineage (NCBI taxonomy): Eukaryota > Metazoa > Chordata > Mammalia > Carnivora > Phocidae > Phoca > Phoca vitulina. The sequence goes on from NW_022589795.1 coordinate 1,741,897, forward strand.
TAGAGGGCAGGGAAGACCCCCCCACAAAGCAGCCACACTGCGGAGCGGGTGGGGAGGTGGAGACCCCTCGTCAGACCCGGTCCAGTCGGGAACCTCAGCCCCCTGGTTCCCTTCTCCGCAGTTCCTTCTCCTGCTTTCCATTCAGTCCCTTGTGTTTCAGTTTCCAGGCCCTCCATCCCCGCCACCCAGCAGGCAGGCGCAGAGCCGGGGTGGCGGCTCGGTGGAGGGCGCATAGTAAAGCGATCGGGGCGCCCCTGCGGGAACCGAGAAGGCAGAGGGGCACCGTCCCCCCTGGGGGCTCCCCGGTGCCCGGCTGCCAGGTCGGGGTTGGCCGCCCACGGGGCGCACCTGGGGGCAGGAAGGGGGCGCGTCCCACGGGCTCGGGGGAAGGCTGGCCTAGACCCCTCCAGCGGGAGCGGGAGCGTGGGCTGGAGGGAAGGACGCGCAGCCCCAGGCCGGGGATCCCCAGGAGTGAGCCGGCCTTGGCTGCCGCCGGCCGGGAAGGAAGGTCAGCCTTCCCAGAGCACATCCCCGCCGGCAGAGACCCGGCTCATTTCCCACCCACTCCTGTCCCAGGGCTCAGGGTGGTTCCCAGCCCTTCCCTTTCATGACTGAGGGGCTGTAAAACCAAGATGACTCGTGTCAGGGTTTGAGGCCTCCATCTCCTCGCTGGGGGCCTTTGAGGAAGTCACTTAACCTCTCTGGGCTTCAGTGGCCTCATCAAGAAATTGGGGACAATAAAGCACCTACCTCCCAGGGTTACTGGGAAGCCTGGACCAGCTCTTGTGTGGGGAAAATGCTTTTAAAACTTTAAAGTGCTTAAACAAAAACATATTCTTCCAATTCTTCCACTCTGAGAAATGCCATCTGAGGGGCTGGGAGAGTACCAGCTGTGGTTTCTTGAAGGCTTCTATGTTCTCAGATCCATTTCATCCTTTCCACCAAACACCCCTAGGAGGAGGTACTTTATTGTCCCCTTTAGCATCGTCCTGTGGAGTTGTGTGATAATTTGATTAATAGCGCTCTCTTTCTCCCCCCAGGGATGAAACTGCTTTTTCTCACTTGTTACTGTACCTGGTACAGTACTTGCTAAACATTTGCTAGATCCTACCCAGTATACAGAGGAGGAAGGAGCCTCAGAAAGGCCCAGGAACTTGCCTGGTGTCTCCAGCAGTTTGGGGGGGGATGGGGTGCAGAACTGAGATTGGGACCCAGATTCATCTGACTAGAGGTGCAGTGGTCAATGCTGGCCTCAGTTTCTCATCTGCATCTGCAGGCTCAGGGCTGGACCTGGAGTCTCCACACCCAGTGCTCCTGGAGGCCCTGTCCTGGGTTGATGCCCTCACCCACACTCCCCTTCTCCCAGGCCTGCTCAGGTGCACACGGGTGCCTATGAAATCCCGGAAAACAGCCCACTCTCTCCAGTCCTGCACGTTAGCCTCCCAAGAGAGATGAGGGGAGGTAGGGAGAGGACCCCTTTGAGCTGATCTTGGACTGGTTACTGGGCCCCTCCCTGCCCCACCTCCCCACTCCTCTTACTGTCCCGAGGTAGGCGCTGGGCCTCAGGGTGGGAAAGAAGAGGAAATGGGACAGAGGAGCTGGGGCTGGGAAGTCAGTGAACCTGGGGCAACACCCGCGAAGGGGGGGGTGGGAGAGGGGCACCCAGAGGACAGCTGCTCCTCATCAGCCTCTCAGGGAAGAAGGCCTCTCATCACCGTTAGAAATGACAAGAGGGCCTGAAGTATGGGAGGCTAGCTATGACAATCGAAGTGGAAGTTCTGGTTCTCTTTGTTCTGCAACATTGTCATCAACATAGAAAAAGAAAGATGAAGACAAACCAGGAGCCATTTCAGGCTGGGAGGGGGGTGGGGGTTAGTCTGGCCGCTCACATGCACACCACCCTCAGGATAGTTTGATCCCAGGAGAGTACACCTTCGTTGAGGTGCCTGCCTCCTACTCTGGGCCTCAGTTTCCTCATGGGGAGGGGCACGGGATTGGACTGGCGTCAGAGTCCTTTCCCAGTATGCAGCCCTGACATCCTCTTCTCCTCTCCCTACTCTCTCTTCTGTTAAGAACCCCTGGCCTTGAATTTGAGGTCCCTCCAGTTGCAAATATTCTTGTCTGGGCTCCTAGCTCCTCCCTTCCGTCAGATCTGGAGTCTTGCTGGGTGCGCTGTCCCCAGGCCCTCCCCGGCCTTCCCAAGGTCCTCAGCTCACAGGTCAGGGCTATGCCAGGGAGTTTCTGTCTCCTGCTGATGTGCAAAGCTCCCCGCCCCGAGCCGAATGGAGGAGATGTGTCTGAGGAGCCCTTGGAGAATCTGGGCCTGAGCAGTCTCCAAGAAAGAGCTCTCTGACCTTGGGCAAGTGTCTCAAGTTCTCTGAACTTCAGTTTCTTCCTTTGCAAAACAAGAACAGCCCCATGCACCATGCTTGGAAGGCTGCCGAGAAGGTAAAATGCCGCGGGTCACGCGTGTTAACCCCGAGCACCGTGGCGCTACTTCTCTGCGTCTCTGCTTGGGTCTGTGTCTGCTCACTGTTATGTCAGCCTTCCAGCGGAGGCGTGGTTCCAGGCCGGGTCCCCAGCATGGACCAGAGTCCCATCTCAGGCATCCTGGCCCTGCTTCTCTCTCAGGGGCAGGGGTGCAGAAGGAGGAGGCTGGTGCTCAGCAGGCTGCCTTCCGGGGCTCAGGAGGAGCAGCTCCTTCCTGCCCCAGCCCCCGCGCGGGACCCTCCCAGCCAGAGCCGGCCAGCCGCGCCGTGATGGGGCCGTAGTGCCCAGAGCAACGCAAACAGGATGTATGTGTGATTGCGGTCCGCACCGTGAGCTTTTACACCATCCAAGGTAAATTATTTCACAAAAAGCTGTCAGTTTTGGCAGGCCTTCCTAAAGTTAGCAGACAGCTTTATCGGACTGCAAGGAAGTTCAGACAGACTCTGGGGAGCACGCCTTTTTGGAGGCCTGTATCCCTACTCCCCAATGGTCACAGCGTTTTACATAAATTCCTATCCAAGACCAGATAGAAAGTCACATGCGGTACATTCAAATAACACTTCCGCAGTTGACAATGGATCTCTTTTCCCCAGAGGTAAACGTCTCTGGGGCTTGCATATGTACTACGGAATCATAGAACAGTAGTGCCGGAAGAGGCTTAGAGCTGATCTCTGGGCACCTTTCCATTTTACAGGGGAGCCTAGAGCAGGCGAGAGAGGGCCTCAAGGCAGGGCTGGACCGCAAACCCAGATTTCCGTGACCGGAAGCTATTTTCACACATTAGGCTGCTTCCTGTTGCGTCCCCTTACGCATACTGTAGGGTAGGTAAGGTACACATCAGCCCATGGAACAGAGGAGGAAATGAAGAGCCAGGGACTAAAAGCCTTGCTGGAATTCCCCGGGACCACTCCGGGACTGCCCTGGGAGGGGCGTGGCCAGCACGGAGGCTGTGCTCCCCCCAGGGATGTGTCCGTGTGCGTGTTGGGGGCGGGGAGGGGGGGATCCCTGGGGCATAATGTCAGCAGGCGAGACCTTGGCAAACCCTCTGAAAACGGTGTCTGGGGCTTCCTGGGCTGTCACAGTGCTGGCCTTTGACATCCTTGTTAGTTCTGATACTTTCAACTTCAGGAGGAGTCAAAGCCCATCAAGATAGACAGGACCCAGATGGAGCCAGCCCGAGACCAGTTGGGTATTTGCATCCAGGACCTCCCTGGCTTCCTTTCTCATTGGGTCCCAGTGAGGCCCACCCACCTCAATGTCTGGGCCCTTTGTCTCTCCGGTAGGTGACCGAAGAGACATGGGGAGGGCTCCCAGCCTCTTTGAGGAGCCCAGCAGCGGGGCTGGGGAATTCAAAGTATGTTTTCTGGGAGAAAAGCAGATTCTTCCAGAATGGAAATGCCTGGTGCTACAGTAGTCTTTGCTGAGGGACCCCTGTGGGGTGGGGGCAGTGAGGCTATGAGGTACGAGGGAGAGTGGAATGGATGGGCGATGAGATGGGGTGTGGGGGACCGTGGAAGAGGGGAGCAGAGAGCTGAAGGCGAAGGGAGGCAGTGGAAATGAGGGTGGGGAGCTGCAGCAAGCCTCTGAGATGGGTTGGGGGGAGGCATGGGCAGCTGTGGGCTTTGTTTGTGTTTATACGTTCCAGATGTCGCCCTCAGCTGTCACCAAAGGAAGTGTGGGCTTTAGGACCAGGCCCCACTGCTCACACTCTTCCTCCACCACTGTGTTCAAGGAAAACAGGGAAAACATGAACTAGAAAAGGCTGGGATGGGGGGCAGGGGAGGAATCCTGGCCAGAGGCCAGGGAAGCCCAGCTCAGTGAGCAGAAAGGGCACTGGGGGGAAGGGGTTGCCTCCCGGGGCCTGCAGGGACCTCGAGTCCTGCCGTCAGAAAGAGCTGCTCTGCCTCTGGGCTCATCCCCACCTCCCTGGGCCCAGACGCCCTGACTTGCTCAAGCCAGAGAAAAAGGCGAGTAGGGCGGGACTCCTGAGCCCCTAGCCCGGCCGTTGGTAGGCAGGGCCGAGGCTACCTCTCCACTGACCTTCTTAGAGCCCAACTGCTCTTTGGGCCCTTATGTCTTAGGTGCTGGTCAGAATTTTGTTGCTTTGGTGGATACTGATTTTCTGCAGAACTTCCAGACTGTATCTGGGTGGGGCCTGAGCGGGCTCGGTCACGGGTTTTGTGCTGATGCCTCTGAGTTCAGACAGTGGCTAAGGGTCTTGATGGGGGCGCCAACCTCTGCCTGACAGGGGGCAGGAGCTCTGACCAGGAGGCAGGAGGCAAGAGGAACGTGGAGTTCCTGTCTCTCCTTCCACACTGGCCACTCTGGCTCCTGAGGCTTCTTCCTCGCTGGGGGTTCTGGGGTCGAGTTGGAACGAGAGGGACTGCTGCCGCTGTGGCCCCTCAGACCACACCCTGCCCAGCACTGCAGTGACCCTGGACCAGTGAGCTGCAGACACAGGCCGGCCCAGCTGCTAGCAGGCTTCCGAGGCCCCCTCTGGCCTCGGGTCACTGCTTTGCCAGGCTTTGAGCACAGGCCGCCTGGGATGCAGCCAGGATCAGGGAAGGTTTTGAAAAGAGGAGGGCTCCTTTGTGGGTTTGGGAACAATGGATTGAGGGGCTACCAAGTGCTGGCTGTGTCTTTACATCTGTGATCCCATCTTGTCCCATAGCAACCCTATGGGGTAGATACCGCGATCATTTTTCAGGGAGTGGTACTCTGAGGTGTGGGACTCGCCCGAGCTCACGCAGAGCAGAAGCTGTGGATGGGGACTCAGTCTGGGTCTGCCCTGTCAGTGCACTTGACATTAGCCCCTGAACCCCGCCCCCCTGCCCCGCCCCCCTTTACGAGGCTGCAGCCCAGCAAGGAGGGTGGGCATGGATAGGAGATCACCTAGCATGGTACTCAGTGTCCCTCTGCTGATCCAAGTGACACGGACGTTGTCTGTGTATTTCATTATCACCTCCTTTCCTTCTTCCTCTGCCAAACAGCCCACTTCTTTAGATACATTCCTAAAAGTGTCTCTCCCTGGGGCGCCTGGGTGGCTCAGTCCGTTAAGTGGCTGCTTTCGGCTCAGGTCATGATCCTGGGGTCTTGGGATCGAGCCCCACATCCGGCTCCCTGCTCAGCAGAGAGCCTGTTTCTCCCTCTCCATCTGCCTGTCACTCTGCCTACTTGTGCTCTCTCTCTGTCTCTCTCTCTGTCAAATAAATAAATAAAATCTAAAAAATAAATAAATAAATAAATAAAAAATAAAAGTGTCTCTCCCTATAGGTATAAGATAAGCATGCAGGGATCTATTTGTAGCCAGAAACGATGCTCTGAGTGGGAAAGCTGGAGTGGCCAAAGGGACCTGGGGCCAGGAAAACTCTGAGGTCACGCACCCCTGTGAGATGTTGCTTTTCACTAAAGGTTTTTGACTGGAGCATTGGTGCCACTGCTAAAACCTTGTCCTTGTCCCTGTGCCTCTTGTTTATGGGCTGAATTGCCTCCCCTGTGAATATGTTGAAGTCCTAACCCCAGGACCTCAGAATGTGACTGTATCTGGAGATAGTATCGCCCAAGGGATGATTAGGTTAAAATGAAGCGCTGGTTAGGGTGGGCCCTGATCCGATCTGACTGGTGTCTTTATAAGGAGAGGAGATTAGGACACATAGGGAGACACCGGGGATGCCCACACACAGAGGAAAGACTGAGTGAGGACATGGCAAGAAGATGACCATTTGCCAGCCAAGGAGAGAAGCCTGCAGAGAAACTAAAACTGGCTGACATCTTGAGCTTTGACTTCTAGTTTCCAGAACTGTGAGAAAATAAATGTCTGTTGTTTAAGCCGCCCAGTCTATGGTATTTTGTTTTGGCAACCCGGGTGGACTAAGACGCACCCCCCGCCCCCTCCCAGATCCTCATAGCCAGTGCTCACCACTAAGGAGAGGGAGCAAGGCCAGGAGGGGTGCTTGGCAAGGCTGATGCTAGTCCACAGGAGACCTCTCTGCAAATTAGAAAAAGGTGCCCTTTCCTCTAGACCGGAAACATAGCCACGTGTCCCTAGGACAGCTGTGCCCTCCAGCCGCCCAGCCACAGCCGCCCCCTTTAACTGTCCTGCCATGGGGTCCACCTCATTGCTCAGCCACAGCAGCCGTGGTGGCCCTGGTACTTAGGAGCTGACCTGAGTACCCCATGGGGAATCATGCAGAGTCAGCCCAGCCTCCATATGTGGCTGTTTATGTGTCTTTCTGACCCCAGCACTAGCCCTGACCCGGGCTGGTTTTACGATCGAAGTCGGGCTCTCTGCACACTGTTTCATGAGTGAGACTATAAAAGTCCTGATGCATTTTACAGAAGGATATCACACATGGTGGAAACCCTCAGGCCAGCCAGTGGAGGCCCTCTCAGAAAGAAGGGGAGAAAATGAATGAATGAACACCAGGCTGTAATGGAGACTACTGATCACACAGTGAATGAGCTCCTCCTGGGGTAAATGCTCCAGCAGGCGCGAGGGAGATTGCATAGGTGAATCAGATACCATCCTGGCCCTCTAGACACTTCAGTTTTAGGGAGAAAGGCAGTCATATGCTATAACTCTGGATGAAAGGTAAACTCATACTCAATGATGAAAGACTGAAAGCTTTTCCTCTAAGATCAGGAACAAGCAAGGATGCTCATTGTTGCTACTTCTAGTCAACATAATACTGTAGGTCCTAGCCAGAGCAATCAGGTGAAAAAATAAAAAATAAAATAAAGTAAATAAAAGGCATCTAAATTGGAAAGGAAGGAGTAAAATGATCTCTGTTTGCAAATGACATGGTCCTGTATATGGAAACCCCCGAAGATTCCACAAAAATACCTCTCAGAGCTAATGAATGAATTCAGCAAAGTTGCAGGATAGAACATCAACACACAAAGATCAGTGGCGTTTCTATCCATGAACAATGAACAATCTGAAAGGGAAATTACGGAAATAATTTACATTGACAATGGCATCAAAAAGAAAAAAAAAAAACCCACTTAGGAATAAACTTAACTAAGGAGGTAAAAGATGTATACACTAAAAACTCCAAAACATTTTGAAAGAAATGAAAGACGACACAACAAAATGGGAAGACATCCTATGTTTCTAGATTAGAAGACTTAATATTGTTAAAATGTCCTTATGACTCAAAGTGATCTACAGATTCAGTGCAATTCCTATCAAAATCCCAATGGCATTTTTTGCAAAAATAGAAAAAATCTCAGAGGACCCTGAGCAGCCAAAACAATCCCGAGAAAGAGAAACAAAGGTGGAGGCCTCACACTTTCTGATTTTAAAACATATTACAAAGCTGCAATAATCACAACAGTACGGCATTGGCATAAAGTCAGACACAGAGAACGATGGAACAGAATACTTACGAAGTAAACCCTCACATATATGGTCAAATGATCTTCAACAAAGGTGCTAAGGCTACACAGGGGGGAAAGGACAACCTTCAATAAATGATGTGGGGAAAACTGGATATCTACATGCAAATAAATAAAGCTGGACCCTCACCTTACAGCATATAAAAAAATTAACTCAAAATAGTTTAAAGGGAACTGGGGTGGCTCAGTCGGTTAAGCATCAGACTTGATTTTGGCTCAGATCATTATCTCAGGGTCGTGAGATCGAGCCCCGTATTGGGCTCCACGCTGGGCATGGAGTCTGCTTAAGATTCTCTCTCTCCCTCTCCCTCTGCCCCTCCCCCCACCACACACATTCTCTTTCTCTCTAAAAAAATAAATAAATAAAATAGTTTAAAGACTTAAACATAAGATCTAAAACTATAAAACTCCTAGAGGAAAACATGGGGGACAATCTTCATGACATTAGGTTTGGCAATGATTTCATGAATATAACACCAGAAGCAGAGGCAACAAAAGCAAAAACAGAGAAATGGGACTACATCAAACTTAAAGACATCTATGCAGCAAAGGGACCAACAGCAGAATGCAAAGGCAACCTACAGAGTGGGAGAAAATATTTGCAACCCATATGCTGATAAGGGATTAATATCCAGAATATATAAAGAACTCCTACAAGTCAACAACAAAAGTCAAACAATTCAACTGAAACATGGGCAAAGGACTTGAATAGACATTTCTCCAAAGAATAGCTACAACTGGCCAGCAAGTGTATGCAAAGATGCTTAACATCACCAAGCATTAGGGAAATGCAAATCAAAACCATGATGAGATAGCATCTCATATGAAAAGAGTAGGGGAGTTTCTCAAAAAGTTACAAATAGAATTACTGTAGGATCCAGAAATTCCACTTCTGGGTATATATCCAAAAGAATTCAAAAGCAGAATTGTGAAGAGATATTTGCACACCCATGTTCATTGCAGAATTATTCATAATAGCCCACTTGGAAGCAACCCAAGTGTCTGTCCATCAACAGATGAATGGATAAATAACATGTGGTCTATGCCAACCATGGAATAATATTCATCCTTAAAAAAGGAAAATCTGTTCTCTGCTACAGCACAGATGAACCTGGAGGATATTATGCTAAGTAAAATAAGTCAATCACAGAAAGACAAATATTGCATGATTCCACTTATGTGAAATATCTAAAGTAGTCTAACTTTTTTTAGATCAGTCTTTAATAATATTTGCTATTAAAAGACAAAGTGAGATGGGTTTATCTTTGGCCTAAAGTTACTCCGTGTTCTGTTTAGATTTACTCCTCATCCAATATAATGGTACAGTCCCACATTATCCCTGCTCTGGCCACCACCCCTGCGAAGCCTGAGGCGGACTGGCAACCTAAAGTAGTTTAATTCTAAGAAACAGAACGTAGATCGCTATTCGTCAGGCCTGGGGGAGAGCGAAAAGGTGAGTTGTCTTCCAATGGATATAGGGTTTCAGTTTTTAAGATGAAAAGGTTCTAGAGATCTGTTGCAGGACAATGTACATATAGTTAACGCTACTGTACTATACGCTTAAAAATGATCACGATTTGGGACACCTGGCTGCCTCAGCCGGAGGAGCACATGACTCTTGACCTCGGGGTCATGAGTTCAAGCCCCATGTGGGGTGTAGAGATTACTTAAATAAATAAAACTTAAAAAAATTTTTTTTAAATGATCATGATGGTAAATTTTGTGTTATGTATTTTTAATCATAATTTTTATTTACTCATTTACTTTTTTCAAAGATTTTATTTCTCAATAATGTCTAAACCCAACATTGGGCTCAAACTCACGACCCTGAGATCAAGAGTCACACACGACACTGACTGAGCCAGTGAGGCACCCCTGATCATCATTTTTATTTTATTTTATTTTTTTTAAAGATTTTATTTATTTATTTATTTGAGAGAGAGAATGAGAGACAGAGAGCACGAGAGGGAAGAGGGTCAGAGGGAGAAGCAGACCCCCCGCTGAGCAGGGAGCCCGATGTGGGACACTATCCTGGGACTCCAGGATCATGACCTGAGCCTAAGGCAGTCGCTTAACCAACTGAGCCACCCAGGCGCCCCTGATCATCATTTTTAAAGAGGAGATTTCAGATACAAGATGTCCCATGGTAAGAAATCTCAGAAGAACTCCTTTATGAAGTTACGAGCTATCTATTTAGAAAATCGGCACGGGTTCTAGTGGATACTAAAACTTGCAACTTTTTCAACGGCTTTCACCGAAATGATGCTACGGACAAGAGGAGCCATACATTTAAAAAAACAGAGGAAAGATTCTTGGAGAGGGTGGCTTTTGAGCTGGATGTTAAAATAAGGACTTCCATAGGCAGAGGAGTGGAGGAAGGAAAGGAAGGGAAAGTGCCTCGGCGAATGGGGTTTGGGGGGAGAAAAAAGCGGGGTGTGTTTGTGGGGCAAGTGAACCGGTGTGGCTTGCGGCAGGGAAGGTAGAGGTGGGAAGGCTGGGTGGGGGGCAGGGGGGCGCTATGGGCAGAGAGCCGGTGGGAGAAAGGGGCCGATCTGGTGAGGGTTTATAAACCTCAGGAGACGGACAGAGCGAGTCTGAGGAAGGCAGAGGGAGCACGTGAGAGCACCAGTGAGCAGGGTTGAGCCCAAGCACGGGGGGCTCTCCCTGGCGGGCGATCGGATTCACCTACAGCCAGGCGGATCACGCGCGACCTTCCCTTGAACCCCGCCAGGAAATCACCGCGAAATCCCTCATTCCCATAAATTAAAGACGACCACGGTAGCCAGACAGATGGACAGATTCGGGGGCAAGCAACAGTTGCCTCGCAGCTGTCCCTGCCAGCAGGGCTCTGTGACACCGTGGGCCAGGGGCTGAGAGTGTTTGCGGTGAGATAACATCACACTGGTCTCCTAAATCAGTTCTGTGCTGTGAACCAACAGAAGGTCTCTGAGTGGGAGCCCCTGCTTTCCTCATCATTTACTTGAGCAAATCAGCTCCACTTCCAGTGGGAATGACAGGGGAGGAGCTGGGGCTGGCAGAAGGAGAGGGGAGAATAGAGAACATTCCTCTTGAGACGAACTTTCAGTAACTTTCTGTTGCTGGAGCCTCCTCAGCCAGCCAGTAAGGCAGCCAGTAAGGGACCCTTTCGCCAAGCACACCTCACCCCCCAACCTCTCCAGCAGGTCTCTTGGTTCCAAGCTCCTAACTGACGACAACTGGATTTGAGGACCAACAATAATTGCAAGGAGTTCCCAGGTCTTATACCCCAGATTCAGGAATTTCTGAGTCAGCGTATTTGAAATATTCAACTCCATTGACCACCTCCCCCACCATGTTCTGAAGTCTGGTTCTGGAAATATAGGCCTAATAACACTCACAGCTGCCATTTATTGAACCCACGTGCTGATCTCATGGATCACTGCCTTTAACCTTCACAGTGACTGTAGGGAAGGTACTTTGGTTCCGATCCCATTTTACAGCTGGGAAAATGGAGGCTCCAAGAAATTAAGACGTTTTCCAAAGTCCCACAGCCCAAGGTTGTGGTGCCGACATGCCAACCTGCCCGCCTGCCCGTGAAGAACTATGGAAAACACATTTCTGATGGATGGCTGGTTAAGCTTCAGAGACAGCTTAGCACGGGCCGGGGTGAGGCAGGTGAGGCGCTCACGTTGGGCGCAAGATGCAAGTGGTGTCGAATCCCTCGGTCATCAAGAGGAATAATATTTTTAATGCAATGTTTTAAGAAATCACAGTTAATGCAAAAAGTCCAAGATGAACAAAACATCAAAAGTTTAAATAGAGACTCCACACGGTGGCTCGGAATTGGTGGAGTGGGATGGGGGTTCTTTGTGGGTTTGTCTCTTGGATTCCAGATTCCTAGAGTTGGTTGGGGGCCTTGCTCCTCTGCTTTTCCCTTCCTTCAGGCTCTTACGAAGCTAATCTTTCCTGCCTCCTCCCCCTCCAGTTCAATTCCAAAGGAAGGCTCAGGCAACTGGCTGGGACAGAAAGATTCTCATGCTGAACAGAGAGCGGGTCTGGAACCCCAGAGAATGAATGAAACTCAGCCTGCTGTGCCCTGCCTGACTGCTGCCATTGCCGCTGCTCCTGAGGGGACGCAGAGGGGAAGCCCAGGGCCGCTCCTGGATAAGAACTACCCCCCTGCCCCGAAGAGTTGCAGGACATTCAGTGGAGGGAGTCCACGTGCTCTTGGGATGGCCAGCTGCTTGGCACGTGAGCTCGCTCCCTAACGCAGTGCCACAAGCCACCGACCCAAAGGAAAGAAGGCACATGTGGGGCTTGCTGGAACGCAGAATGATTGCGCCTAAGCCCAGCCCTTTGCCTGTGCCTTCCAGTGCCTCAGCTCCCAGGTCCCCGGAAAGTGGCTGGATGCGGCCGAGGGAGGTGCGGGCAGAGATGGAGGAGCTACGGGGGCGGGCGGCCCCGGCACGGAGAGCTCTTCAGCCAGGCGCAGAGCCAAGTCGCTGAGAGCCCCTCGGCGAGGAGAAGCAGAAAGTGCCCCATCTCGGCACATCTCCAGCGGGGGCTAGGAAGAGTTGAGGATTTAACCAGCCTGGGACTTAAAGGGCCATCCTATTAGGCTGTGGCCATCCATTGTGAGCACGGGGAGGGGCTTCTTTAAGCGTGGAGACCAAATATTTCAAAATGAGGATTATGCTTGAAATCTGCTGAAGGGTGTGGGATTTGGGGTCTGAGGTCCAGGGTTTGAGCTTGATCCCGGGGTTACCAAGTGTCCTGATTGGCCCTGGGGCCGAGGGGTTTCCTGGGACACTGGACTTTCAACGCTAAACCCAGAAAAGCCCTGGGCCAATCCAGATGAGGGGGGCGCTCTCTATACCCCATTCTGGCAGGGTCCTCCTCAAACTCTCTGTCTCTCCTTTTCCACACGTACAGCACAGAGATACTGGTAAGACCCGCTGTGCTTACTTCACACACTGGTGGGACCCCAAAGAGCTAACGTGTGTTTCCTGCAGCACCTTGAACCCCTCTCTGGTCATAGCACATCCACTGCCAGACAGGCATCTGCAGGCCTCTCCTCCCTCTCAGTCTGAGCCCTCTGGGGGTGAGACCTCCATATTCATCTCTGCACCCCCCCCCCCCCCAGGCCTTGGCCAGTGCTCCGCAAAGAGAAGATGCTCGGGAAACTTGCGCTACATGGAAAGTGCTCTGCAAAATCAAAGCACAGAGTGTTCTCGTTGGTTGGTTGACACTCTTTTTCTGCCGCCCCTGGTTAGCCCTGGGAGAAAAGTCCTCTATGGGTTCAGGAGGACACGGGCGGCGGGGGACAGGGAACCAGACAGAAGGTGAATGGGCAGCACGAGAAGCCAGGAGGGCCCCATGGAGAGATGAGGAAACCAGTCCCCACCGCAGGGAGGAGATGGACAGGAGCTGGGATCTTAATAAGCAGGCCACTCCATCTTCTGGCCTCTGGGTCTCCTTGGCTGCCTGCCTCCCTGGCTTTCCCAAGGCTGGTGATCCCTCAGGAGGACCCCTGGGTGGGGGGGGAGGGAATGCCTTCCCTGGGGTCGCCCAGACCTTAGTACCCTGAGCTGCCCTCTTGGCTCAGACACGGGCAGAATGATAGACACCTTGGGGGCCAAATCTCTGCAATCCATCTCCTCCTCGCCCCTTGCCCCTCTGCATCCCAGCCGTCTGCTTCTCTGCCTCTAGGATCCTAGAGACAGAGGGTCCTGGCTCTGCTTGATGCCCCGGGGTCCCAGCCTCCATCCTAGCCCTCCAAGCTCCCATCTCAGCCGACTCCCCCGGTGAGCAAACCCTTTGGCTCCGGGACCATTTGGAGCCTGCTGGGGCTCGGTGGGGAGAAGCATGACCCGGAGGCAGCCCCGATTCAGGAAAGCCCCTCTCCAGCCCTTGCCAGCCCGCACCGAGCCTCCATCCCATGTATCCTCCCAATCTCTGTGGATCTTATTTCATTCACTTGCGGGCATAACCTTCCTGGGGTCCAGGAGTGCTGGGGGCACAGACACAGCCCCCATGACCAGAGGATCCTAGAACTCTGAGTAGAAGAAACCCCAAAGGCAACTCTGCCTTTGGGTAGATTAGATAATATTGTTTGCAATTCATGGTCAGCTTGACTCAGAGAGGGCAAGTGACCTAGCAAAGGAACACTCAGCTGCTCCTCGGTCACATACCTGGACTCTCCTTTTTCCGTCTGGTTGACTTCTTCTCTGTTTCATGAGCAGTGCTCCCGAGGACCTCGTAATCCTCACCTGGGCCTCCCGTGGTGTCCATCAGGCCCGGGCTGCTGGCCCCCATCTCCCCAGAGCCCCGAGCTGGGCCCGGGTTGAGCCTGCGCTGGGCCTCGGAGACGGGGAAGTTCCAGTCGGGGGGCTGTGGGAAAGCGGGGTGCTGCTCAGTGAAGAGGCGCTCCTCCCGGGGAAGGCTGTGTGGGGTGGCTGCCAGGCAGGAGGCCGAGAAGTCGGGGTACGCTGCCGCTGCTGTCGCCGGGAAGTCTGGTTTCTGGTGGAAGGAGAACGGTGTTGGCGGGTAGTGGGGCAGCCCTGAGCCCCCAGTGCCTTCAGCGTGGGGATTTCGAAGGCAGCCCCAGCCCGGGGCCGGGGGGTGGGGGCTCCTCATGCAGCTGCTGGCCACCGGATCCATCTGCCGTCTCCTGCTGCGTGCGCCTCAGTCTTTTCAAAGTTTGGATTCTTACACTTTGTTTATATTCAGATTTTTTTAAAATGCAAAAAAAAAAAAGATAAATAAATAAATAAATAAGAGGGGGAAACGTTCAGCAGAAAATTCACCCCAGGAACCAAAACAAAAACCAAAACTAAAGTCTCCTTCAAGTACGCACACGTGTGGCCAGCTGCACGGATGTGCGTGCACACACCTATGTCAGGCTTCACTCCTGGCTTCCTGCCTGTCCCCCCCCCCGACACACCAGCCTGCCTATTGGGGTCCCCTGGACATGTATTTGTCGCCGATGACACTAAACATTTTCACTGTCGCCGCCCAGACGCACCAGCTGACGAGAGCTTGTGTTGGAGCCCGGGGCGAATGCCTGCAGAGGGCTGGCCCGGGGCTGTGAGACACACTTTTAAATCCTGCGGTGGGGAGAGAGTGACAAATTTCTGAAGTGAAACGTGAGAGAGGAGAGGGAGGGGTTAACCAGCACACACACGGTCCCCTCCAACCAAAACCCGAGCAGGCAACTATTAATCATCAGAAACCTTATATGCACATCTAATGGGATTTGCAGATGGAGACTTTTAAAGAAACATGGTCTGTATTTCTTTTTTTTAATTTTAAGGAGAGAGAGCAGTGCACACACACCACTTCTTTAATGTGCCTCCTGTACGCTATGAAGTTATTTTATTGCACTGTTAACAAAATTCCCCAAGTCTTGGATTTGGAAAAAGCCTTAAGTCAGATCCAGAATCCGTCAAGTGCCAAATTCCAGGGAGTGAAGCGGGGAATAAGTGCAAGAGACAAGTTTGCTGATTGCATTTGATTTAAAGGCCCTTCTACTGCTGCTTGCAAAGAGGAAGGTGGATTAAAAGAAATCTTTTTTTTTTGCAAGTCTCAGCGGCCCACTAGGGTCTGTAGCATAAAGAAAGACACACTCCAGAAAAAAATTATTTCTCTCTACCCAAAGCGACATTCTCACTTTCTCAGTAACTTAAAAAAACAGTCAGATTCTTCCTTCCGTTCTTTAACCCCGACTTACATGCCAATTAGCCACACTCTTCTCTAGGGGGGTTTCAAGTCGTTTTTCTCCACGGCAAAGGGAAGGCTCTTAGATAAGGTTCTTGAAGTTTTTCCAGGCCCCCTCACCTCCACCCACCTGCTTCCCCTACCCCAGCCGCCGAGGCCACGGCTCCTGTGAAATCTGGGGTGTGGAAATAGGAATCAGGGGGATTCTCGTTCCCAAAGGAGTTCTCTTTGGCAAACGATCACATGGTCTTCCAGGCCAGTGCCTGTCACAGAAGGGCCAACTGCCATTTCAATCGGTCCATCAGTCTACTTGATCCCCACGCCCTGCTGGTCTCTCAGGAGGGTTAATATAATTTCTGGGAGGATGACATTCCAAGCACACGGGCCAGAGCTCCCCTCCCACTGAATCTTTCCACGGCCCAGAGCCACGGGATCAGGGCCGAAATGCGCACGGACATAACTGTGTGCTGGCTGGTTCCAAAGACACCAGGAGGGCCCACGGGCCTCAGCCCTGCAGCCTGGAGGCCGCACACACACTCTCCATGAAACTGGCATCGGGCTTCTGGAACGGGCAGGGTGTTGGAGGCCAGGAGAGGAGACGGCATCACTGCCTAGAACCAGACTCATCTCTCTGCTTTGCCCGGGACTTAGCTGTCACACACACATTTCTCCTCTGGATCTCATGACTCTCCTATTACGGGTAAATTAAGCATTATGTTCTATATTTTACAAATGAAAATGAGGCTTAGCTCAGAAGGACACAGCTAAGAAAAGGCAGAACCAGGAGTCACCCTCAGGCATCCCCTCTGGGGCAGCTTGACACAGAGGAAGGAGCGTGGACTGTGGGGTTCGACAGGTGCGGGTTCAAATCCTGGCTCTGCCACTTCCCAGCTCCGTGCCCTGAGACACGTCACCCCATCTCTCTGAGCTTCTGTTTCCTCCTCTGGGATGATAGTCCTCGCTGACATTCGCCCAGTGACCTCAGCACCTCACACATATTCCCCCAAGGGATCCCCACAAAAGCACTGTGAGGCAGGCGCTTTTCTCATCAGCCCCGTGTTTCCGAAGAGGACTCGGAAGCACAGACAGGCTGGGTAACCTGCCCGGGGACACACAGCCAGGAGGTGGAGGACCCAGGATTCTAAACCCCGAGCAGCCTGGCCCCGCTGCATCGGAATGCCCACCCCACAAACATCTGAGCATCTAAAGGAGTCATTTCTGGGATGTGGAGCTCCGAGTAGGTGACAGATAAACACGGTCCCTTCCTCGCCTATCTCGTTCTCCTTAACTCAAGGATTCCCAAAAGAGACTGCGAGGGAGGAGCGCTGAGGAAATTCTACTGCACAGCCTCGTGCTGTCCCTCGAGGGGCTCCAGGCTGTGGGAGCTCTAGAAGAATCCACAGGAGGCTGGGAGGAAGCCCTGGCTTGTTGTCAGCTTCCCCAGGAAAACCTTCCCGGGGGGCCTGGCCCCGCGGCTGTAACCGGACTCCTGCTCCGGCCTCCTCTGCAGCTGGCCTGGGGGAGCCCGGCCGCGGGGAGGCCCGGCCCGGGGAGGCCCAGCCGCGGCCCCTGGAAGGGGTGGGCCGAGGGGTCAGGGGGGCAGCGAGAGGGGCGCGGCAGGGCTGCGGTGCGCTCCTCTGGGCCCGGCACCCCCCTGCACCCCGGCGCCCGCGCAGCTGCCCGCGTCTGTCAGCCGCCCCGCGGGGCGCGGCCGGGGGCCCGCTGGCCTCTACATCTTCCTGACAGGCCCCTCTTCGGAGGCCAGGAAAAAACAACAGTCCCTCCCCTCACGGCAGCCCATTTGTTAGCTGAAGGCCGGGCACCAGCACCTTTAACCTCCTCAAAGTCAGCATTTCCCCCTCCAGGCCCCGCAGGCCCCCAGACAGAGATGGATGGAAGTGGCTGTTTGTGGAAAAAAAGCCCTGAGGCTACACGGCCAAGGGGAGCAGGGTTTTCAGGAAGGGAGGGGACCCCGCTTCTGGTTGTTGTTGGGGTGGCAGGAGGAGGAAGAGGAAAAGCGTGCGTCAGGAGGATGGTCGGCCGGGCCACACCTGAGCCACCCCAAGGAGCTTTTGGAATTTCCCCCATTGTGTGCGACAAGCAGGCTTGTCCTTGGCGCCATGGACCTGCTTCCGGTGCGTGCTAGGCCACCCCACCCAGGTGTCCGAGGGGAGCCTGGGGCCCGGGGGCACGAGCCTGGGCACGAGGAGGGGCCTGGCCCTCCAACAGCTCTGTGGTCTCAGGCAAGTCACATCCCTCTTGTGGGCCTCAGTTTCCTCACTGGCAAGAGGGAGAGGACAGTTCCAGCCTCGTGTGGCTGTTGTGGGGATAAATGAACGGATGCTGTGACCAGAGCTGGCTGACAGAAACGGGTGGCGCACGTGAGGATCATTATGCCTTCTCTTTCCTTACTCTGCTGGAACACTGGGCAGGTCACGTCTCCTTGGAGGATGAAGACGGCCCAGCCTAGCCCCTCAATACCACCTTCTTCTTCTCCTCCTCCTTTTCCTCCTCCTCCTTCTTACTTTTAGATTTATTTTATTTATTTTGAGAGATAGAAAGAGAGCAGGGGGAGGGGCAGAGGAAGAGGGAGAAAAGTCCCCAAGCAGACTCCCCACTGAGCCTGGAGCCCAACGCAGGGCACCTGAGATCATGACCTGAGCTGAAACCAAGAGTCAGAGGCTCAACTGACTGAGCCACCCAGGCACCCCTCAATACCTTTTTCTATGGCAACACAACGGAGGGTCATGATCTTGGCCTTGGGAACCAGGAGAGTCTGGGTTCAAATCCCAGCTCAGCCATAAATAAGCAGAATGGCTTTGAGCAACTCACTTTATCACTTGAGCCTCAGTTTCTTCATCTGTAAAGTGGGAATAAACTTTTCCTTCCTTCTCCATTAAGTTGATGAGAGAAGTGTTTGAGGTGACCTAGGAAAGCTTTCGCCATTGTCTGGCTTACAGTTTTTAGTGGTAGTATCTGGATCATAATGATGTTGACGATGATGACCCTGTGGTTATTGTCTTAAAGACAACTCCAGAAGACCCTGGGAAATATTTATACGCCACCCCAGGGGACAAGATGAAGCCATTAGCCTTCACTCACATAGTAGAACATGTATATTGGACAAGGCAGCTGTTCCTGAGCAAGACCTCGAGGGATGGGACAGGAGACAGACAAGTTCTGAATATGGCAGCAATCATTCTGAATAAGGATGTTTACTCCCAGGCCTGGGATTTATCTGGAATGTGGATGCCCTTTGCTTCTCAGAAGGCTTTTTAAAAAAGATTTTATTTATTTTATTTGAGAGAGAGTGCATGCGAGTGGGGTGGAAGAGCAGAGGGAGGGGAAGAGAGAGAATCTCAAGCAGACTCCCCGCTGAGTGCAGAGCCAACCCCGAGATCATGACCTGAGCTCAAGAGGCAGACGCTTAACCGACTGGGCCAGCCAGGCGCCCCGCTTCTCAGAAGGTTTGAGACAGCACGGTTACCACTGTCCTATGGGACCTTTGTGAGACTCGGATAATAGGATGGTTGGGAGAGAAGTGAATAAAGCACAGAGTACAGTTCTCACGACTGTCACAGATGCCCCCGTGAAGCCTGTCAGGTGGGACCAAGACATCCCCCCCGGGGAACCAACGATGGGGCCTTTCCCTACGTCCCCGATAACACTGAGTTTAATAGAGCCAGCTACTTCAGATGAGAGTTTTCTCTTGTGCTCATATCCTTTCAACCTGTGGTGCTGCCCATCCCTTGTCTGCTCCCAGGAATGTGGCTGGAGGACTGGAAAACACAATAGTACCCACCGCGGCCTGTATTGGAGCCCTGGCTCTTGGTGACCTCAGTTTCCCCAACTGAAAAGTGGCAGCTCAGCGAATAGAGGATGTGCAGGAGGACATTCAGGAGGTGCTCAGGAAACAGACCCCTTTCTGAAGGAGTCCGGGGGCCTGCTGACTTGTACAGGTGCAGGACGGGGCTCCCGGCAGGGAGTAGTAGAGTCAGCTTTATCAGAATAACAGGAGAGGAAACGCACGGAGACTGAGGTGGCAGTCCAGCCAGGGATGGCCACTCCTCCAAGTCATCAGGGGCCCACGCGCCGTCACTCTTTCTGCCTCCTGCCCCCACGGGCCCCCTCATCCAGCTGGAGGTTCACGCTCAGCTGTCATGTTGGCATTTCAAGTGGCAGGAAGGAGGGAGGACCAACGAGAGTGCCTCGTCTCTCTGCCCCATTCAAGGGGGCTTTCTGGAAGTCCTGGTCAACAACTGCTCTTCAGCCCCTTGGCCAGCACCCGTCACTTGGCCACCTGTAGTCTCAAGGTAGGCTGGCCCCCCAACCCTGGCCTCTTCTTCCCCGGCAGAGCCCCTCCTTCCTCGGAGAAAGGAGCTAAGGTAGAGCAGCTGGAGAAAATACAGGGCGCCCAGTGGGTATATCCCATGCAACATTTGGGACACACTTAGGCTAAACATTATTTGTTGCTTACCCGAAATTCGAATTTAACTGGGCATCCTTCCCGCGCCCCCTCCCTGCCCCGCCCAAATCTGGCAACCCTCATCTAAGGTCAAACTCATCTTTGGGCTGGTGAGGGCTCTGGCCTTACCTTTGGAGCCAAGATACATGCACTTTAACCGAAGGCTCTGGAAGGAGCGTTACAGGGAGCCTGCCAGGGGGAGGGGCGGCGGGCCATCAGGTAGGTCTGCCTTTGGCGGCGGCTATCTAGCTGTTGGAGGAGCCCAGGGTCCCCCAGGAAGGTTTCCCTTGGAGGAGTGAGACAAAGCAGCAGGGAGGAGGAAGGGCCTGCAGGTGGAGGGCGTGAGGACAAAGGTGAGCGCCCCTGGGCAGGAAGCGCTGAAAGAGAGAAGGAGGGCCGCCGTGGGGCTGGGCAGGGCGCCAGCCTGCGAGACTCCAGAGCCACCCACTTCCCGGGGTGCACTTTTCCAGCCCGCGCTTGTGAAGCAGCGGTGCCATTATTGGGGAGGGGGGAAGCAGCTAACCAGATAGGACAGCAAACTGGGGATTTATGTGGTGTGGGAACAGCTCCGGTTTCCCTCACTGTTTATCCAGCAGTATTTTTTAAAACAGAAATCAGCACGCGGGTAACCCCAGCTGTGAGTTGTTGGCTCTGGCTGTGAGGGCTGCGTGGGTGGGGGGGTCCCCTCCACAGTGCTCTGCTCTGCATGGGCCTGGAGGTTGCTGAAGGAATGTGCCTCTCCCCAGCCAGGGTCCAGGTGGGAAGGTGGCTCTGGCCAGGTCCCTGACGGCTCTCTGTTCCCTGGGATGAAGGCCGGCATCCCCGGGGCAGCTGGGATGGGTCAAGGGCCTTACGGATCACACGGTCTAAGGGTCATGAACCCACGTGGGGCCAGGCAAGTAAACACAAGCTAGGGAAGCCAGCCAAGGGGGGAGGGAGGGGGGGTGCAATGAGAGATGGAGGGGCCGCCGCAGCTCATTGGCACTGCCAATTTTGCCCGGCAAGAACGTAGTCCTATTTTTGCCATTAAAAAAAAAAAAAAAAGAGCCATGATTCTCGATTTTTACAGGTAATCTCTCAATTTTTTAAATGTTGCTAATGACTTTCAAACCCTACTGGTCAATTAAGAAAGGCCTTTGGGCACGATTTAGTTCTCGAACTGCCAGGCTCTGGTCTTCTCCAAGTCGGCCTGCTCCCCATTTTACAGATGATAAAGCTGAGGTCCAGGGCTGCACCAGTTGCCGTTGGGAAAACCGTGGGTCCAGGAAACCTGTCCTGTGCTCTTTGCTCAAACTAGCAGTCTTGCTGGCCGAGCCCGCAGTCTTCCCAAGCAGTTCTCAAGTGCTTCCTGAACACCCCTCATTTGTATAGACATGCCATTTACAAACACACCCATAACCTACTTGATTCTGGCAATGACGATGAGGGAGCAGGTCTGGCGTTAATTCCATTTTTTACGGATGAGGAAACCGAGGCTAGAGAACCTAGGGGGCTGGCAGAGTCATCCTGTCAGGAAGGAACCAGAGTCTCCAATTCTAGATCTACAATTTTCCAGCCCCAAACCCTGTCATCCTTGGGGGATACGGCCCGAGCTGGATAATAAACTCCTCCTACAGGGAACAGAAAATGGATGGGGTACTTGGGTAAACGGAATATTCTTCGTAACTTAAAGTTAATTGAAAATCCATAGGTTATCAATTTTCCAAGCAAGAGAATAGAAGGTATTTCAAAGAGCAATTATACGAGGCATGGTTTAATCTTTCTTTGATGATTCTGACGGAATGTAATGCCTCAGGGCATCGTTATGAACACCAATAATTACTGCGTAGGGCTGGGAGACAAGCTCTCATCCATCCCCCCTGGCTGTTTGGGGCGGAGAGCACGGAGAGCACATGTCTGTTTTACGCGGCTGGCTCCGTCTTTGTTTGTTTCAGGGCAAGCGCCGTGTCCCAGCCGGGATCTTGCCAACCTTCCTCTTCTTCTCCTGTACAACGGGGCTAATGCTGACTTCCTCCTGTACTCACCGTACAAGCTTCTACCTAACAAAGGGGCTCCGATCTCTCACAGCAGAGTGGGAAGGAGCTTCCCATCATAGTGTGTACTGGCTTTATTTTACTGCGGAGGAGGCTGAGGCCCAGAGAAGTGAGGGTCTTGTCCAAGGTCACTGCTAGAATGTCGGTTTTCGACTTCCTAGACTTTCCCGAACACCACGCCGAGGCCGAAGAGACCTATGGGAACGGAAAGATTAACATGGTGACAGATGCAAACAGAGATGCCTGGGAGCTCTCTGGCCACAGAGAGGCGAAGGTCAGAGCGCCCCAGACCTCAGGAGAGGGGCTGCTCTAGTCCAGAGAGGAGGCGAACCCACCATGAGGTTTATGGTTTCATGAATGTCAGAGCATTTTAAAATGTGGTAATTTCGATTGTGCAGCCTCCCAGGGCCTCTCTTCTTTTAATTGAAGAAATAAACAATGCCCCCTAAGGCACGCTCGGCCGCGGAGAAAGGCAGGTGCAGTGTCGCCAAGGAGGGCAGCAGCCTGGCAGGACTCTAGTCACGGAGGAGGAAATAGAGAGCAAGCTGGCTTTGCCTGAGCCCCAGGACAGGCAGGTCACAAGGGGTACGCCACACACCTAAGCACGTGTACACATGCACACACCTCCTGCCTGGGCCCTGAGAGTCCCTATATAGAGCCCAGATAGTCGGGCCACATGTCACACAAAATCCGAATACAGAAAGGCTCAGGGCACCAGCGCCCACATGTGTGTCCGTGAGTCCATGACAGATGCTCTGGGAGATGGTACTAAGTGTACTTGCTCACCCTGATGGCAGCGCCCCTGTCATCTGGGCAGAAAGACCCCTGCAGGGGCTGGGACGGACACACACACACACACACACACACCCGGCACAGCTACAAATGCTCCATCAGGGTCCTCCCAACCACACGCACACACAGCTAGACGTGCTAGGAGGCACAGCAGGACAGAAGTGTCCCCGCATCCTTCTCCCTCTACACAAGGGAAGGTCTGCTGTCACCAGGTGCCATGGGGTACCGTTTCATCAGTCCAAACGCTCAGACAGTGGGACACAGAGATGAGCTCTGAGCCACTGATGTCACAGGCTCTCTTGTCTCTCACACGCGCACGCGCGCGCGCACACACACACACGTGCATACACGGATGCACGTCCTCAGCCTTGGCTTAGTCTGAGTGCCGATATGAGGTTACATTTTCCAGCAGCAACAGTATTTGTTCGCTTAACTCACATCACAGCTCCCACATTTGGTGCCCAGTCAATGTCCCACTTCTTGGACCTTTGAAGCTTCTCACACCCTGATCCAAGGGTCTTGCCTCACAGCCTCTGGAAGAGCCTTCACCTACGCTGCGAGGAGGAGGAAGAAAAACTGGTTCCAGGGTTTAAGGCTGAAACATTTTAGCGCTAGGAACAAAACGATGAGCCCTGGGGCGCCACCTGGTGGGCTGAAGTAGAATGGCAGCACATTCTGCAACGGGCCCAGGCCTAAGCTTCTGCCTCTTCCAGAGTGTGAGGACCTGCTCCTGACCCTAGATGGTGCGGAAAGGACGGGGTGTCAAGCTTCTATGGCCCTTGTGGCCTCAGCTGCATGAAGACCTGGAGGGCGGGGAGAGAGTTACCTGCAGGTTACCGAACCCCTCCCCTCCAACACAGCCTCAGACTTCTGTCTGCCCCCATTTCTCTTTTCTGGATTTTAAATGGAAGACATGTGAAAGTCCGTGGGCTGGACTGGCTGTCCTCACTACAGGCCTTTGATCTTCCCCTGCCAGTGAGACCCAGTGGCACAGCTGGAAGGCAGATGCTAGCAGAACCTGCCTTTGCCCTGTTCATGCCCACGCAGGCCCAGGAAATCACCTGCAACAGCACTTACGGTAAGCAGGCATCTCTAATGTGGAAAAAGGAATTCCTGTCCCAGTAAATTCAAGGACCAGGTTTGAGAATTAAACATGATGATGTATTTTTCTGTTTTAAAATGCTGCGATGTGACCAAAGGAGCTTGGGGGTAATCTCTGCTTTCTTAGGTAGACCAGCAAAGGGTGGCCACATCTTCCCCCCGAATCTCGTGGTGTGACTCTTGGGCTAGAGGAAGTCTTCCCTGGGTACAGGGTTGGCTTGGCCAAGGAGCCCCTGATCCATGCGAACTGTTTGAGATTCTCTGACTCCTCCTTCCTTGGTTCCACAGCCCCTCACTGAGAGCCTTCCTCCCTGAAGGCAGGGGATGAATGAGCGGTCGTGTGGCCTGCATGGGGTGTGGGGGTCAGGGCCCTCCTGGAGGGCTGTCGGGATGGGTGTAGCATGATCCGATCTCCATGTTGGAAAAATCTGGTAGAAACAAGAATGTTTCCATGCATCAGGGTGTAGAAGTTTCAGGGCCCAACTAAACTCAGAGTCTGAAAGGCTCCAGTGACTACTTTCCCCGGGCAGCGCTGGCCTGGGAAGGTCCAGGGAGGGTGGGGCTGGAGCAGGGCCAGGAAGGAGGGGTAGGACCTGGGAGGCCCAGAGGAGGGAGGAAAGTGTGTGAGCTCTAGGTGGTAGGGGTGTGTCGGGAGGGATGGGAAAGAACAAAGCAAGAATGCGCACGGGGCAGCCTAAAGTCGGGCAGTGCGGAACAGGAACAAAACCGGAAGGGAAGGTTCAGGGTCCCCGAGAGCCAGAGTGCAGGATGGAGAATTTGGAGAAGGAGTCTGGAGGGCAATGGAAGGGGAGGTGGTGGTGGTGGGGGGTGTGAGTGTTTGCACCGGGCACTGGGCTGCCCCAGAGTGAGCTAGGGGAGGCAGGACCTGCAGGGGGCAGGGGAAGAGGAGCCTCGCAGGCGAGGAGGCCGTTGGGGAATCAGGGCGAGAAATGGCCTGCGGTGGGCTGCTGCAAGTGGGGAGCAGAAGGCGGCGGGGGACTCGAGGGGCTCAGAGGACTCTGAAGGAGGCTGGGAGCACTCTGTCTTTTCATGCTCCCTGGAGAAACGCCTATGGGTTCAACAGGTCTCTAGGATTTGGCACTGGAATGTCCCTGGGCTGGCAGCAAGCTCCTTAAATTACCGCCAGACCTGGATTCTCTAGGTCTCGGGGTTTCATATAAATTCAGGGCCGGGGGGGGCACCTGTGTTTGGACCAGAGCAGTCTGGCCTGCCCTGAACGGAGTCACTGAAGAGCACATCGAACTTGCAGAGCAATCAAATCCAGGCAGAAGGAGGGGCCGGAGGGCAGAGTCACACACACACACACACACACACACACACACACACCCGGGGCCCAGCGTGAGATGAAAGACTCACAAAGGAGCAGCTCACACTCCTCTGGCCGCTAACACGTTTTGCTTTTCTTTTTTCACTATCTCCCTCCCTCCTTCTTTCTTTCTTGACTTGGGAATCAGCAAAGAAAGTTCAAAGCCTGGCTTTGCCCATCACCGGCTGTGTGACCAGGGTCAGGCCCTGCGACGGCGTGGAGCCTCCTGACTTCCCGAGCCCCACTGGCTGGGGCTGGAGGACATGCTGAAGCCCACCTCGCTGCAGAATCCAAGAGCTGTTACCACGCTCCAGAGCTCTTTAGCTCCTTGCTTAGAAACCTTTCCTCGGGGCGCCTGGGAGGCTCAGTCGGTTAAGCGTCTGTCTTGGGCTCAGGTCATGATCCCGGGGTCCTGGGACGGAGCCTGGGACTGAGCCTGGGATGGATCCTGGGATGGATCCTGGGATGGAGCCCCTTGTCCGCTCCTTGCTCAGCGGGGAGCCTGTTTCTCACTCTCCCTCTGCTGCTCCCCCTGCTTGTGCTCTCTCTGTCAAATAAATAAATAAAATCTTAAAAACAACAACAAAGCTTTTCTCCTCTGATAGAGACCTTGTCCCTTGTGCTTCTGTGCTCTTGTCTCAGAGGGGTCAGTGAAAGGTTAAGGTGAAAGGTTATAATAGTCATGCTGCTCCTGGTACCCTGGGGTGAACCAGAGTCCCAGGCAGCTCCCGCGGGAGGCTCAGAGGCCCCTTTGGTCCCTCAGTTACTCCCCGCAGACTTCTAGAGGGTAGATGTGTCCCTTCCCTTGGGTTTTCTGAAATGGCAGAGGACGCCCCTTCCTCTCCTCCACACATACCGCCTGCAGGGACTCAGGGATCCGGGGCGCCCTAACCCTGCGATTTCAGCAGAGGCCCCGAGAAATCCTCAGCCTTTCCATCACCGACCAGAATGGGAGCCAGGCCCGCGGAAAGGCACCTCCCTGTTGCTGCGGCTGGCGTGATATGTCCAGGGGCTGTAGGCGGTGCTGTCCAGGGCACGTCCGGTTTCTGGATGCAAGAGAAACGCCCTGGCAGGGTTTGGCCCCCGCCTGCCCACAGACTGGCTCCAGGGTGGCCTCCGAGAGAGGAGCCCCGGGTCCCAGGGGTCCCGGCTCCAGGCAAAGCCGCCTTCAGGGCGAGTGGGCCGACTCCGGGCCCCACGGCCGCCCACAGCCCCTGATCGCCCTCTGTCGGCCGAGCCTAGACCTGCAGCCCCGCCGGGCCTTCGTCTGTGGGCAAACACGGCAGGAATCAGGGAGCAGCACCTACACCACGGGAGTGAGGACCCACCTGGACCATGGTCCCCTTTTAGCTGCATGACCTGGGGCAAGCTAATTGGCCTCTCAGAGTCCTACCTGTGGAGTGGGAATAATAGTTGCACCTTTTCAGGGTCAGCCTGCAGATTACGTAGAACATACGGAAAGCACCTAGCACACAGTAGGTGATTTTTAATGGCAGTTATTATGAATAATGTCCATCTCACGTGTTGGCTGTGAAAGAGATGAGGTCCCAGAAGGCTCCTTATAAAGGTCAAATAATAAGCAAATGTTGATGTGAGGCAGCTGGTGTATTACTAATACTTCCTGAGGCGGTAGGCCTTCTGGGGGCGGTCAGGAGTCATCCTCTGTTTTATTATGGACACTGGTCTGTTCTTGTGTTCTTTCTTTTATTTGCTGCTTATTCTGGGGGTGGTGGGGGTGGGGAGGGCATGACTCCAACAGGATAGGGTACACATCTCACCTCCCAGGGACAGTTTGAAGACCAGCTCCCCCCCGCCCCGGCCCCACTCCCCAGCTTTTAGGGAAGGGCAGTTATCTGCTGCTAATGATTTGCATTTGGCTTTTAATGGGTCATCAAGATATACTGAGAAAGACACAGAAATGTGGCTGGCCAAGAGGGTGTGGGGTGGGACCTCAGGGGAGAATAAGGG
Source organism: Phoca vitulina (assembly GCF_004348235.1). NCBI lineage: Eukaryota > Metazoa > Chordata > Mammalia > Carnivora > Phocidae > Phoca > Phoca vitulina. Next base: position 1,769,165 of record NW_022589795.1, read on the forward strand.
GAAGATGAGTAAGCAAGGGGGTGCTGGAACTGGGGACAGATGAGGTGAGATGGTTCACAAGGCCTCTTCCTGAGTCAGGAAGGGCTGGTGAGTGGACAGTGAGAAGGACCAGTGAGGACACTTTTGCCAGAGTCATCACCAGCCAGTGGTCATGGCCCTGCCATTGGATTATTGTCCAGTCCATGCCCAGGATGGGAAGTTGGCTCTCTCTTCACCCATTACCTGGACCCTTAGAGCCCTAAAGCAAGCTGCAGGTGTGGAGAGGAGTCCCCACACCTGTGCTTGGGATGAGGGCTCCGGGGAACAGGGGGGAACCCTCTTACAGGTCTTCTGGAGGGTCTTCCTCAAGGGCTGAGCCCCCTGGGGAGGAAGGCTCATGCCTTCATTGGCAGTGCTCCAAAAGCAGTCCCACCCCAGGGAAGGGCTAGAGGGTGATGGGGGGCAGCTGGGTGAGGCTGAGAGTGTGAGGAGGGAAGAGACGGGAGAAGAGAGGAGGAGGGTGGAGGGAGAAGGAGGGAGGGTGTTTATGTTCATCCTCAGAGAGTGTGGGGAGAGGCCAGGCCTATCTGCTGCACCTCCACCATTCGCTAGCTCTGTTGGGGTGCGCAGATGGCCCGGGCTTGGGCCACACCAGAGCGGCCTTCCCGCCCCTTCTCTCTGTTCCTCGGAGAACTGGCCCAGAGAGACTTTCCTTCAGAGAATAAAATGGCTGGCTGGTGGGGAAAGACACCGCAGAGGGAAGGGAGCACAAGTCTGCTGCCCTGAGTATTAATATGATTTAGGAGAGACACAGGTCACCGTCTCATGACTGAAAGCCATCCTGAAATGAAGGTTTGCAGCTATTTCTAGGCAGAACTGTATGATGAGATAAAATAGCTCAACTCCTGACCATTAAGTCATGAAGGCCATGGCCATCGTAAATCTCGGTCTCTGCAGCCCTCTCTGTGCTGCCTGGAAGCACAGCCCAGCCAGTGTCCGCTGCTTTGGGGGGACCCTTATCCATCCCAGCAGTGACTCTGCGGACCGGGCAGACTTCAGTGGCGAGGATTCTAAGGGCCCCTGAAAGCCATCCTGCATACTCACTATTCTTTCCTGGATGATCTAGAAGTCTTCCAGTTCTGTACCAGCTCAAATCCTTCACAACTCACATCAGACAAGCTGGCCCTGCCACTTACATGTCCCATCACTTTGGGTAAGTAAGCTTCTCTTCCTGAATCTTAGTTTCTTCGTATTAGAGCATGAACAACAATAGCTCCCAGACAAGGTTGTTTGTGAGGGTGGAATGAAATAATCATAGAGCGCATCCTGCTACAAAACATGCCTTGTGTCCTTTTCTTACAAAGCCTGGCTCAAGTTCTGTCCCCTTTTCCTGCGCGTCCTTCCCCTATTGTCTCCCTGGCCAAGTCCTACCCATCCGAAAGGGCCTCCTCCCTCGGGGGGAGGGGGTTTTCCTGACTCACCCAAGTACCACTGAGCTCCTGCTTCTTTCCATGATGGCATTTAAGACCCTTTGGTATGGTGGCCTTAAGACTTAGAGGCAAGGTAACTCGGAAGAATGAAATGACTGGGTTTGCTTTGTGTTTGAGGAGCTGGGAAAGGGAGATGGAGTTAGAGAAGGTAGTGGTTAGGGGCCATTTCAGACTGAGAAATTTGGGATTAGGGGAAATGGGATTATTGGAGCTGGGGATATAGCTCCTCTTCCTGGCTAGCCGACGGAGGAAGCTCCTGCCTGACACCTCTAGACGCTGGGTCTGCAATTTCATTGATGGCCACCAGGTGTCAGTGGTGTCCCCAAGGCAGCTGCCTTGAGAGAGGGAGCCCAGGAAACAAGAAATCATTGCTTTCCGGGAAAAAAAATCAGTGCTGGTCCAATCCCATATTAATACGGTTAGACCTGCAGTTCTCGCTTCTACGCCCTGACATACCTGTGATGATATTCACGGGCACCCTGCTGGGAGTAATAATAGTCCTATCTCATGGGGTCGTTGGAGGATTAAATGACGTAATACAAGGTCAAGTGCTGAATCAGTGCCCGGCACGTGGCGAGGGCTACCTGTGCATTCATTAGCTCTTACTGTTATTAGAAAAGGCCCCAAACTACCCACTTATTGTTCACTTGCATCAGATGCTAGGTTCAGAGGACTGTTCTTTTTAAGATCAGACAGAAAGAAATGGGTCGGAAGGAGCTAGTCAAAACAGACCTCTCATCTAAGCAAACAGGACTGGTGCCGTGGGTGGGGACCTAGGTGGGCATACAGGTCCCGCCTTAGAAGGGTCTCACACTTAGTTTAATGCTCTGCTGTTGCCATCTTGATATTCTTTTTTTTTTTTTTTAAGATTTATTTATTTGAGAGAGAGAGAGAGTGCGTGTGTGCAAGGGGGGGGCTGGAGGGGGGAGAGGGGAAGGAGACTCCCCACTGAACTCAGAGCCCAACACAGGGCGGGGCTCCATCTCACCACCCCAAAATCATGACCTGAGCAAAAACCAAGAGTCTGTTGCTGAACCGACTGAGCCACACAGGCGCCCCTTGATATTCAGTCATGAAGAAGGGACCCTGCATTTTCATTTTGGACTTGGACCCGCAAATACTGTAGCAGCTCCTGTAAGCAGATTCCTCTGGATGCTGAAGGTCCCTTGCCTTCCTCCTCCTCTGCTCATGCCAGTTCCCTTCTGTCATCACAGGCAGGCCCCCCACGTGGGGGATTTGCCCCAGCCTTTTCTCCCCCCGCCAGCATTTTAATTAAAAAGTTCAAGCATATAGCAATGTTGAAAGAATTTTAGAGTCAACACCGTACACCTGCCACCTACCGTGAACCTACCATGAACATTTCCTGTACTTGCTTCATTGCATATCTATGGTCAGGCTTTGGCCACTTTATCGACGCTCACTGTGGACTGTTCTCAGGTACTGGACTTTCATCTTTTGCTGATAGCTCTCCAGCTTCCAGCCTTGCTGTCTGGCCCAAGAAAGACCTCCTGGGCTCCAGGGTCAGATGGTGGCCTGCGGAAGGGGCGCTGTGGATGAGGAAGCAAGGCGGCCGGAGGTTCTGGAGAAACTGCTGGGGAAAGGCGGGGGCCAAAAGTCCACCAACCCTGTGGAATGGAGGTGCAGAACAGATTAAGATAGTTCTAGAATAGCAAGGAAGATGTCATTCTGGAGTTTGTGGACTGAGATTCCTGCTTGTGACCATAGTTCCTGTTAGTTCCTTATGTAGTTTCTGATGCCTCACATGGGGTTCCAAGCATTTCTCACAAATGTGGTCTGCTGGGCAGACCCCCGTAGCCCTGTGAGGGGGGCAAGGAGGAGATTCTTCTCCCCACTTTGCAGTGAGGGAAGCTGAACCTCAGGGGTTCCTTCAGTGACCTGCCCAAAGTCCCAGGGCTCAAAGAGACAGACCTAGGAACCCGTGTAGGTCCTTGGACCCCCAAAACCTGCCTTTCTTTTGATCCCATGGGGGCAGGGCAACAGTGTCACATTCCCCTGGGTAATTTGAGAAAAACCAAACCACACCAAACCAAAAAAAAACAAAAAACAAAAAAAACCCCTTTCCCTTTAGGAAAAAAGAGGGTATCTGCACTGTGATTTACCTCTGAGAGTGTGGTTGATCACATTTCAAAGGGTTAGAATTCATTTCTTTACTTTTCCCGCTTGGGCCCAGAGCTCAGAACCTTGGGCTTCTCCGTGCCCCTCCCACATCCCCGCCCCCTCCCAAGTGCCACAGGCAGGTGACACCTGTATTATTGCTAAGGGTTAAAAAGCCCCCGAATCAATAAAACCCATTAATGAGTGTTGGTACCTCGAAGGCTACAGATAAACCCCTTCTACTCAGTGAGTTCAATCCCATAAAACAGCTCTCCCCTTTCGATCCTGGCATTCATTTGATAGAAAATGTGGAGAAATTTTTAAAAGGTGACTTACTAATTGCCTGTAAAATAAAAGGCAGATGGAAGCTTTATTACAGTTGAAGGAAGTCGGGAATATTAAGGTAAAATGTCAAATAACAATTGATTTTCCTCAGACATAAAGGGGCGATTTATGGCTTCCTAGTTACTACAAATGAGAAATTATTTGAAGTTCTAAAAAGTATGAGAAGAAATAAAGATTAAATAGAAGATGAAATCATAGGGATTTCTCTGGGAGGTGACCTCAGTGCCCCCTGGGGGCTTGAATTCATGTGGCTGAGGGCCCAGGCAGCCGGGGCTTGGCGTGGCAGCTTCAAGATTTAGAGGCGAGGTGTCTCTAAGGGGTGTTTGCTTTGTTGGAGGAACGAGGAAGGGGAGATGGGGTGGAAGATGGTGGCGGTTGGGGTGACTGCATTCAGGATGAGGGCAGATGGGATTATTGGAGCTGGAATAGAGCTCTGCCCCCCTAGCTAGCAGGTATTGGGGATCTGGGAGAGGAAAGGGCCAGCTGGCTTCCCTGGGACCATGGTGACCATCTTCCAGTCAGGTGGGGCCCAGCCTTGCTGATCCCTGGGCAGCAGGAATGGCACGCCCCTCTCCATGAGGCTACAGCACTAGCCAAGGCTCTGCGGTGACTCCCTGGTCTGGACTAGCCTGGTCTCCACACCAAGAGCCAAAGAGGACTCACTTCCTGGCTGTCAGACCCTGTGTGAAGGCTCATCTGAGCCCGGGGTCCCCCGGAAGTTGACCTGAGGCACGTATTTAAGGGCAAGCTGTTTATCTGAGAGGTGCTCACAGTAAACTCCAGTAGGAGAGCAGGAAGTGAGGTGGGGAATGGAAGGTGTCTTACAAAGGCCTGGTATTAGGCAAGTTGCCCCAGTGGGTGATGAGGTGGGGGTGCTCAGGGAGCCTGTGTGGGAGCCTCACACCCTGAAGGGTGGGGGAGCTGGGGTATTTATACACCCACTCCACTCTGCACTGGGTGAGCCTACGGGGTGGGATGGGGCCATCCATCCTTTGGCCCTTGCAGGCCCTCAGGGAGTCAGACGTTTGGTCCTGTGGGCTCCAACACGGTGGGGCCCTGGGGATATGGGCAAGGCACCCACAGCCTCGGCCTCTGTGCAGAATGGATTTGTGTTAATCCCCATAATTCCCGTCACGTGCATATCAGAGCTCCCGCTTTATGGAAGAGACACTGGGGCTTAAGGAGGTTAAATAACTCCCCCACTAGTTATTAGGAGGGTTTGGCCCAACTAGAACGGTGCTCCATAATTTCTGCCCTTTCTGCTCCATAATTTCTTCAAAGTAAGACACACCCAGGGAGCATGTTAAGCTGCCCGTTCCTGGGCACCCCTTCAGAGACCGCTCTGGCAAGGCATTTATGGGGTAAGAGGGGTATCCAGGAATATGCACTCTAATGAGCTGACAGCCAGGCTAGGCAGGCCACCAGCCAGACCTCGAGAACCAACTATACCAGAGCCACGGCTGGCCTGGCCTCTTCGTTGCAAGTTTCCACCTTCCCTCCTCCCTTCCATTTGGGTCTTTCTCCAGGTGCTCCCCCTGGGCGCTCTCTGAGCCACATGTCTGCCCCTGAGGGCCCAGGGAGGGAGGGAGGAGTCCAGACCCCCAAAGCTGAACTGAGAACGGGTGGGCCCCACTCTCTGGCTCCCAAGGCCATGAGGGGCGGTGGGGACGGGAAGGGAAGAGAGTGGGGGAAGTGCCCTTGGACAAGGCTGTTGTTTCTGTGGCTTCTCGGCAGTAAGAGAAGTCCTTGGGAAGAAGTGGGAGAGGTGAGGGTGTCGGGATAATTCTTGGCGGGGAGTGGCTTCGTCTCCCAAGACTGTGGTGGGTCAGGCTGCAGAAAAGCTGCAAAGGACCAAGAAAATGGGCGAAAACCCCCCATTGCAGCCCAGCATGGAAGAGAGGAGTCACAAACTAGGGGGCAGCAGGTGGGAGGCAATGGTCTCATGCACAGCCACCCCTCCCCCACGGGAGGTGGGGCCCTCCCAGGGATGAGAGTGACAGTGCAGTGACAAAGCTTCTCTCTAACCCTCTAACTTTCCTCTTGCTGCTGTAACAAATTACTGCACGTCTGGTGGCTGAAAACAACACAGATTTAATATCTTATGGCTCTGGAGGTAAGCAGTCCTAAAATCCAGGTGTCAGCCTGGCTGCGTTCCTTCTTTAGGGGATGCGGATGTGGTCATCTTTGGGGGGTTGTGGGAATAAGGACCGAGGGCTCTTGTCTCATACTGGCTTCCATCCTGGGTGAGCACGAGGGGACATCCGTCTCTGGGCCTTGGTTCTCCCACCTGTGCAATGATCGGGGGGGCCCTCTAGCTCCTACACCCTGAGTTTTTCATGCGGGAGCCTTTGGGGGAGGGTTCCAGTTTAGGGCCTGGCCAAGTCTTACAGCGGTGTGTGTGGTGGTGGGGGGTGCGTGTGTATGTTTAATTCTCTACATTTGGATATGGTCCTAATCCAATAAATGCTTAGGAGATTTCTCTAGAATAGATTAATTTTTACTAGAAAAAAATATAATTGGTTGATGTTAAGGCTACTGCCCTGACAAATCTGCCTTGGCCATATATCTGAGAAAGTAAAAGACCCCATAGACTCGCACATAAATATGCCATCCTCCCCACAGGCCCTGGCGAAGCACTCCGGGGAGGTTTCCCTCTGTGATTTATTCTTCATTAATAAGCTCTATGCTATATCAGGACCAGATTTATGACTCTGCCTTTCCAATATTTCTGACATTTCATCTGCAAAGAATTACAAACGATATCTTGAAACTTTGAGGCTTCTCCCGGCTGGTGCCCGGGCACCATAAGGCCAAGGGGAGCCGGCGGGTTGGACAGGCCCTGAGGAGCAGGGCACGGAGGCGTGTTTCCAGGGGAAAGGAACGTTCAGCTTGATTTCGGGTAGCCTGAGGTTTTTGGACAGCTTGGGAGATGAGCAGTTCAGGCTCGACGGCGGTGGACCCCGGTGGCAGCAGTGATGACAGGGACATTTCTCAGAGGCCTGCTGGGGTGCCGGCACAGTGATTCTCTCACTCACTCATTCACTGGTTCAACACAAATGTATCGAGTACTTACTATGTACCAAGCGCTGTGCGTGTTGCTTGCTGGTTGGGATACAGCACAAAAACCAAAATGGAGCAAAGACCAAGATCCCGGCCCTCACGCAGATGATGTTCTAGCAGAGGCAGGAAAGCACGAGCACCACAAATGAGGAAAGTAGGAAGTCTGTGCACAGGCAAGAAGGGCTTTGGCAAAAAGGGCAGGGTGAGGGGGGCAGAGGTGCCGCGTGGGGTGGGCTGTGATGTTCATCAGGGGAGCGCTTCAACTCATCAACTCAGGGTAGTGTGACTCTCTCCACTTCACCGATGAGGAAAGAGGCTTGGGGCAGATAAGAAGCTACACGGTGACACGTGACCCGTAGGGATGGTTTGCAAAATGCTCTCTCAGCCCTCAGTGTCCGTTCTTCCCTGTGGCTGCACACCAGAAGCTCCTGGGGACCTTAAAAGTACTGTCGCCTGGGTCCCCATCTCTCCCCTCCACCTGCCTGGGACGTGGGCTGTTTAAAGCTCTCCACCCCCACTCCATAATTCTGTTGTCCTGAGAACCCCTGGCCTCTGGGCCCAGCTCAGGAGAGCTGCCTGTGAGTCCCAGCACCACGTCTGGGCCCCCCGTTTTCTCACCTGTAGGATGTGGGTAAGAGTACCTGCCCCTGGGCTGTGAAGCGGGGTGTGAGCGCGGGGTGTGAATGTGGCGCGGGGCCATGTCCCAGGCTCCTGAGCGCCCCACGGGGCTGGGGCAGAATCCGAAGGGGCCGGCTTGGGGATTCACAGTTTGCCCGGGGAGACCGCTGGCTACAAGGAAGACCCAGAAAGCAGACCCTTGCATCACTCTGTGGTGCTGACAGGTGCCCCCCTGGAGGTCGCAGTAGCCAGCAGTGACGGGTGGCAGGAGGGTAGTGCTCTGTCCTTCACCCCCATTCTGTTCATGGGCTCCCAGTAGGTTCCAGCATGGAGGGACGGGGCACTCACTCTCCACCCACTGCCTTGTTTGACAGATGGGAAAATTGAAATAACTCAGAAAACATTAGGGCACTGGGCAGAAAGGGCAAATGGCAGGTGTATGTGTGAAGTGTCTGTGTGGGGCAGATAGGAGGCCCAGAGAGGCTGGGACTGCCCTGCTGAGCAGTGGATATTCAACCAAGGCAGGGAGGCTTCCTGGAGGAGGAGGGGCTAGTAGAGGCTGAAGGAGGGAGGCCTGACATGCAGGGTCAGAGGGGATCCACCACCAGTCCTCTCCCTCCATTCCTCCCCGCATTATCTTTTCTCTCCAGTTTCTCTCCAGGGGGTGCTCTGCAGGGGAACAGCTTGAATACAAGCAGGGAGGATGAGCTGGAGGGAGAGGAGCCCCACAGGGTGAAGGGAAAGGCCAGGAAACACAGGTGAAGGGAGAAGGTGCTTTCAGGCTGTGTGGGCCTTGAAATCAGGCCTGTGCACTTGGACTTGATCACGGGAGAGCCAGGTTAGCAGAAGGGCGGGATGAGAACCCAGCTAGGGTTGAAGGAGGAAGCAAGAAGCTGCAGGTCACAAGAGAAAACAGCCACAGATACTCCTGTTAACTTGCTTTGTGGCTTGCAACCCTCAAAACCGCCCCAAGCCTCAGACTCTTCAGAGGGGATCATGATGCTGATGCTTCAGGACAATTGGGCAGAATCAGCCGAAGTAGGTGTAAAGTGATTCAAAACCTATAAACCCCAGTGCGGGTTCTGTTGTTGCTACCGCCCAAAGGACTCACTGAGGCATGGGGAGGCCCGTGAGGAGGCTGGCGGGTGACAAATACACCCACCTTAGAGCAGGGGGGCTGAGAGAAAGGATGAATCCAAGGGAGACGCTGAGACCAGGATATCTATCTTGTAGAGAAGATAAAGGTGGAAATCAGCAATTGTTGGAACTAGAGAAGGGGAGGAGTACAGCTGCCATCTACTGAGTTCTTCTAGATGCTACAGTAGTGCTGGGGAAACTGAGGCACAGAGAGGTTAAGTAATTGGCCTAAGATCACCCAACCAGTAAGTAGCAGAGCCTGGATGTGAAGGCAGGCAGACTCATTCCAAAGTCCTTCTAAAGCCAGATTGCCCAAATTTGCCCAGCTGCTAGAATCTCCCAGGAGCTCCTTACAAATGTATATTCCCAGGTCCCTCCTGCAGAAGTTCTGAATCAGTGGGTCCAGGAGCCTTCTGCTTCTATCTGCTGCATTTGCTAGTAATGCTTCACTATTACTCAGGTTCAAATACCATGTGGGTGATAGCTTGTCTCTGGCAGCCGCCATGCACAACCAGGTCCAGACATGAATAATAGTAACACCACCTAACCTTTCATGATCACTTACAGGGTCAGGCTCTAGGCTAAGCATTTTACGCACATGATGCCATTTAACTCTCAAGACAACCTGTGAGGAGGTATGTTCGCCTCATGCTACAGCAGACTAAGGCCCAGAGAAGTTGTGTGACTTGCCTAAGGTCACACAGCTCAGAGAACCTGAGATTAAACCTGTTTTATCCTGGGTCAGAACCTTCCTTATCACTCCATTCTACCCCATCTCCCAGGTAGTATTTGGTCTAGTTGGGCACTGTCCTCACCCCCCCCCCCCGCCCCGCCCCCGGAGAATGAGATTTTTCAGCTTTAGGAAGTCTGTGTCCTGTAGAAATGCACCCAGAATTGTCTGCACATTAAGGAGGTTTTCCAGTGGGTCCACATCAAATACTTTTCCTAAAGTAACCTCACCTCCAGTGTGTACTGACAGCCTGCCCCTTGCCAGATCCCGGTGGGGAGGATGAAGGAGTCAGAGTCCCTACCCTCAGGGGCCTGAAGCCAGGAGCCTTTTGTGCTCACTAAAGCAGAACTCTGAGCCTCGGCAGTACTGACATTTTGGACCAGATCATTCTTTGTCGTGGGGGGCTATCCTGTGTGTGGTAGGATGTTCAACAGCATCCCTGGCCTCTGCTCACTAGATGCCAGGAATACCACCAAAAAATGTCTTTAGATATTGTCAGGTGTCCCCCAAGGGCAAAATCACACCCAGTTAAGGCTTCTGTATCCTCCGCTCATCGTGGACTAAATTTCATTGACATCGGTCTAAAATGACCAATTCCATTTTCATATTAACTTTTTTTTTTTTTTTTTTTTTTGGCCTGCTGCCTTTCATTTCCTAATAAAGCACCAATCAAACTGAAGGTACAGCTAGATTTTATAAATAATGCCTAAAGGACTTAGTTTTGTGGGCTGCCTAGAAAGTTCTGGTAGCTCAGACAGAAGTGAAACACCAATCAGTGTTGCCACAACTGAGTTCTGACCAGCACTCTGGCACCCCCTTAAAAGCCATCTATATTTGGGATTCTTAACTAGGCCCCCTGGGCCTGAAAAACAGATTCCCCCCTTCCTGTCCTTGAGATTCTGGTTCTCTAGGTCTGGGGTGAGGCCCTGGTGCCTGTGTGTTTTTGAAACTCTACAAATAATTTAGAAGACCATCCAAGTCCATAGTATTTGTAATATATTTCCCCCCATTTCATTGTCCTCCTGAGCCAGGCTAGAAATTAAGCCCCGAGTCCTGCTGGGATGCAGTTCTGCAATTGGCCACGAGATGTCAGTTTTCAGCCATATTCCCCACCAGGTGGCTGGCGGACCCGCAGGGAGGCAGGTGCTCTGGCCTTCCCTGATAGGCCTTGACTGATGAGTCAAATCCATGGCATCCCAGCTCCTTCTAGATGTACATCCTCTCCACAGTTGTGAACTGTCCCCGCTCCCTGTTTGCCCCTGCCTCAAACCAAGCCCCTCTGCAGACATGAGCTGAAAGGTACCAACCGGGCTATGACTGGTTCCTATTGTGTTTGGAATCACCAAAGGCAGAATTATTAGGGCTGAAAGGGACCTCAGAACATCCGGTACAATGGGCTGCAAACTTTTAAAAACATGGTGTGCTCTTGGACAAGTTATCTACTCTCTGCCTCAATTTCTTCATCTGTAAAATGGGATAAGAATATATCTTGTGTGGACAGTTGTTAGGCGGGCAAAGAAGACAAATGCAGGTAAAATGCATGGTTATGTCCTCCATACATGGCAGCTTTTGTTGTTTTTATTGTTCCACATATGGGTAAACTGAGGCTCTGTGAAGGGAAGTGATTTGCCCAAGGTCGCTTAGTGAGATCATGCTGGATCCTGGGATCCATCTCAGAATTCCTCATTCCTAGTCTACTCCTATTTTCAATGTTCTGATTCTTCCTTTAGGGAAAAGACAAAACCTCAGAAGATGGTGCAAAGAATAGTAAAAGATGGCTTTTGAGGCAGTGAGTTCCACTTGGAAGTCGGGCAAAGCCCTGATCCTGGCTTGGGGACAGAGTGGCGAGTTCCACTTTCTCTGGCCTGTGGGTCTGTATCCCGGGGGGCCATGAGGAGGACAATGGCTGAGCCTCCAGGAGCGCAGTGAGGCTCCGACCAGAACATCAGAAAGGCATAGCGATTTGACAGGTGTCAATGATCAGCGTGATTGGAAAGCTAGAGAAGCCTTCCCCAGCTCCTAAGAGGGGTGGTCCTTCTCGGGGCGGGAGGGGGGGGGGTTGGCTGTGGGTCCAAGACTTGGCACCAGACTGGGAGCCCAGGGTCCTCAGCCTAAATCTGGTTCTACTGCAACTTGCTGTTGGGCCTTTGTCAGATCACTTCCTCATTTGCAAACTTGGGGAGTTGGATGAAATTATTGGGGAGTTTCTTTCTGGCTCTCATCATCCTTCTGTGACCCCCACAAGCCCTTCAATTTAGCTAGCACCATCCCAGAAAGGGTTAAGCAGTGGGCAGCCCCTCCCCAGAGGTGGCAGCCCCTCTCCTCCTTCAGACAGGAAGGTCAGGGGTGAGGCCACCATGGGACCTGGCCCCTGGCGGTGGAAATGATCATATTTATTTCCTAGACTGCATTCGTTCCCTCTCTGTTCCCTCACTGCCTGGCCTGCGGTGCCTTCGTAAAGACGTTGGCGTGGAGCGGAGAGCGGCTCGGCCCCCCTCTGAAATGGATACACCGGTCACACCCCCTCAAGGCTGGTCTCATTTGCCTTCTTCATTTTTAGACACATTCCAAACTTTTCAGCAAATTACAGTGTTTGCCAACTGGCCGTCTGGGGCCCAGGAGAGACACTATTTATAGCGGGGCTGGGACGCTGCCATCCCAGAGCAGCCTGTAAGAAACTGGTCCAGGGTGGCCAGGAGTGGCGTCCTGTGCCCTGGGGAGAGACTGGAGCTCCCGGAGCAGGGTGGCAAAGCGGTGCACCCCCCCACACACACACCTGGGCCCGGGGGTCTGCCCTCCATGCCCTGCACATCAGGGGGCTCCGAGGAGGTTCCCAAGAGCCCAGGAGAGGGAGTGGCGCTGCTCTGGCCACTGAGCAGAATCGAGGTGGAGACTCACCAGAGATCAGCTGTGGATCATGCTGACTGCGGCCCCGTTCCACCGCATATATTCCCTCATTCCCTCACTCCTTAGGGTCTGAGTGCTGCCTGGTCACCCCCTGGGAATGTCAAGTCACCTGAGCCTCGATGTTCCCCGTCCTGTAGAGGGCGGATCTGAGCTCCAAGCTTCCTTCTAGCTATATGTGTGAGAGACCCCCCCAGAGTGGCTAACACCCAGTAGGTGCATAATAAATGTGTTTGTATTGCTGCCCTGCCCGGTGCTGGGCACCAGAGCACACAGAAGAGAAATATGAATAGATGGGGTCCTTGTCCTCGAGAGGCTCAGTCCCTGGAACCGGTTGCGGGACACAGAGCAGGACCTCCTACAGGAGAGCCCCACAGCCTCCCATTTGTGCTGAGCTTTACAGGTTACAAAGGGTTCTTGTGGTGCTTGCTGTTCTCTACGAAGTGTGGCGATGCTCATTTTCCTGGGGGAACATGGCCACGCAGTGAGGCCAAGAGACTTACTCAGGGTCACACGGTCCGGAAGTGAAGAAGGAGCTGGGGCCTCCTGGTGCCTTTTCAGGGTTCTGCTCTTCATTTTAACCTGCTCTCTTGGACTTCCCGGACGCTGGGTCTCCCCTCTGTGGAGCCTCCCACTTTCCATGAAGAACTCAATTCTCTTGTTCTTCTCTCTTCTCTATCCCCGGAAAACTCTTCCCACTCCACAAAAAGCTTTGATTTGGTCATAGCCCACACCCAAATTACTGAGGGGTCCCTAGTGCTGACCTCGACTCCCACTGGAGAAATCAAGGCCGCCTCACCCTCCTTTGCTAGGAGGGGGGATGGAAGGCGCCTTTTTTAAAAAAGGAAGCCATAAATGTTCTCTTAGATTATGCAGGTTTTTTCTTTCTTCTCTGTATTTTTCATATTTCCACAATAAAAATGCATTACTTCTACAATTAAAAAAAAAGTGAACCATCATCTTAAAGAATAAAAAAGGCAAGATAGGCTTAAGTGCCAAATGGCCAAGTGGCAGGAGACACATTGGTCACTGAGGCCCTGAGTGGCCCAGCCTTGAGGGAGGGGCAGGAAGGGGAAGAGCAGGGAGGGCGGTGGAGGCACCCTAGGGGGCTCTAGAAGTCTCTAGACTCCATGAGGACAGGGGTCTGCTGGGAGCCCCTTTGTTCCTCAGCACCCTGGACAGTGCCTTGCACACAGTAGGCTCTCCTTAAATATCAATTAATTACAAGGCAAGGCAAAGACCTAGAGGCAAAGTGCCCCGAGGCCAGGACAGGGGGAGTGGGGGACCCAGCTAGGCTGGGGGGAAGGGTTTACCCAGGGAGCAAAGGTGAGCTGAGACCCAGCTGGAGAAGCCCTTCAGTGCAGGGCCTAGGAGGGTTCCTGTATCCCACAGAGAAAAGCAGCTACCCAAGGCAGGGGCTGAGGAGTGACATTTTGAAATCAGCATTTTAGAAAAATGGAGCTGGTGGCCCAGCCAGTGCTGACCTGTGAGCTTGAATGGACTCTGGGAGGGGTCTATGGAGCGCCTAGGTTTTCAGACAGTCCCTGGAGTGCCCCTCACCTGCGGATGGGCTCAGTTTAAGCTGAGTCCAGTGTGAGAGGACCACAGGCCACCTCAGGGACATGTCTAAGCAGGGAGCCAGTGACAAAATGCCCAGGATCCCAGAGACAGGGTGGAGCTGGAGAGCTGGGATTTGTCCCCACATCAAGGGCTCAGCTAAGGCTGGCTGGGAAGAATGGGAAGCTAAGGGTTGGGTATTGGGGGAGGTCCAGTTAGGAGCAGGGGGGAGCAGAGAAGGCAGCAGGGACTGTCGGAGAAGCAGGAGGGGAGCAAGGTTAGGGAAGGGTCATCAAGACAAGGTGGGGAGAACCTCAAGGAAAAGCAGGAGAATGAGGGCTGGGAAGAGGCTTCTGGACACTGGCTGGAATGTGGCTTACACTGGTCCTGTCCTTACAGATCTCAAACCCGGGGGGGCTCAGCCAGTGACTCCCCCAGCCCCACTTTGCCTTTTCACATATTCTCAGGTTTTCATCAGACAGCTAGAATGATGTGAGCACTAGATGTCTAGACACTAGATGATGTTGATAAAATTCCATGTCCTTCCCACAGGATGTGGCCCCAGCCCCTTCCCTGAGCCATCTCCTGTCACCCCCACCCTGCCCCTGATGCCTCCTTCTGCTCCAGCCACACAGGCCTGCTCCTATACAAAGCTCATTCCTGCCTCAGGACCTTTGCACTTGCTATTACCTCTGCCTGAAATTCTCTGTTCTAGGTAACCACATGACTCATTCCCCAACTTCCTCCACATCTCTGCTCCCTTACCCAACAGCCTTCCCTGGCTGCCCAGCTACACACTGCCATTCTCTTCCCCGTCTCCAGCTTTCTTTGCATGTCTGTCCCTATCGCTACCTGACATCATACATTTACTATCTGGCTGGTTTATTTTTTGTTTCTGCCCATCTTAGTCAGCTGTTGCTGAAATAATTCTGTGTAACAAACCACCCCAATACTCAGGGGCTTAAGCAACAAGCATTTATTTGTCTTAATTGTGAGTCTATTAGTCAGCTGGGGTAGGACAGCTCCAGGCTGCGGCTCGGGGGCAAGACTGCTCTTCATTCTCCTTGGACCAGGGCATATTCTTCTCATGGAGAATGGCAGGAATTTAAAAGCCACAGCACATTTTTAAAAATTAATTTGTTTTAGAGAGAGAGTGAGAGAGGGCGCATGGGGGGAGGGGCAGAGGGAGAGAATTTTCAAGCAGACTCCCTGCTGAGTGCAGAGCCTGATGTGGGGCTCGATCCCATGCCCATGAGATCACAACCTGAGCTGAAACCAAGAGTCAGATGCTCAATTCAGCTGAGCCACCCAGACACCCCAAAGCCACAGCACATTTAAGGGAGTTCGTAACATGCTGCCAACATTCTACTGGCCAAAGAAGCATCATGGAGAAGTCTCATACCAGGGGAGTGGGAGTATATTCCCCTCACAACAGGTGTGTGAATGTGTGGCTGGGGGCAGGTGGGGCAGGTGGGAGAGGAACTATTTTCATAACAACAATCCAAACTATCACATCCCCAGTAGAACAGAAACACCATGGGGCTGGGGCTGCGGCTGTATCCAGTTTATCCCCAGCACCTAGAATAGTTCTCCTTTCATAGCAAGGGTGCAATAAGTACTTGCTAAATGAATATACAAATCAACCACTTAGCACTCAGATGGCAAGGCTGTCCCTCTCTTCCCAGCTTCTGTGCCTGCAAGGTTGATTGTCTCCCCATCTTCCTAACCCAGCTCTCCTGCCCCTGCCCATCCAGCAGAAGGATTTGCTGCTGGAAGGAGGCGTCGGAGCCTCTTGTCTGCGTTGAGTTCCTAGTGGCTTGGATAACCTGTGTGTCCCTCTCCTTGCTCACCTGGACTTCCATCCCTCAGGACCCTCTGGAAGAAGCTTCCAAGGCTTCTCAAGCTCAGCCAGCTCTTACATCCAGCCCCTCTTGTTATCCCAAGCTTGCGCTTGTTTTCTGACCTGAACACAGCTTCATCCCTCCTACCCGACTTCAGAGTCCTAGCCAGTGGGGGGGTGGGAGTGAGGAGGGGAAGGGGGACCCTGACTATTGAAGAGTTTGTGAGGCAGGATTGAAAAAAAAAAAAAGCTGCCTAGACCATCACTGGGATTCAGAAGTGGACTGTATATTAGATCATAGTATTGTGTTGATAATCCCATTTCCTGATGTTGATCATTCTCTTGTAGGTACATAAAATAATGTTTTTGAAATATTTAGGGACGAAGGTCATGATCTCTGCAACTTCTTCTTTTTTTTTTTTTAAAGATTTATTTATTTATTTATTTGACAGAGAGAGACACAGCGAGAGAGGGAACACAAGCAGGGGGAGTGGGAGAGGGAGAAGCAGGCTCCCCGCAGAGCCGGGAGCCCGATGTGGGACTCGATCCCAGCACCCTGGGATCATGACCTGAGCTGAAGGCAGCCGCTTAACTGACTGAGCCACCCAGGCTCCCTCTGCAACTTCTTCTAATGGTTCAGCAAAACAAAAGACTAAGAAAAATAGTGTGTATGTTAATATATTAGGTATACGTACATATAGAGAGAAAGAGCTTGAAGCAGATGTGGCATAATGTTAAGAATGAGCGGAACTAGATGATAGGTATGTATCTATGTAGATATAAGGAGTTTATAAGATTCTTGCAACTTTTCTGTAGGACTGAATATTTTCCAAATAAGTTTAAAAATAAAACCAAAAGCTGACAGGGAGGGCCTTTTAAGCACCGTCCAAGGGAGCTGGGCCCCCCCTTTCTCTGTCCCCTTGTTTTCTCTCAAGCATCCCTGCCCCTACCCAAGGGCCCAGGGTTTTGTTTACTAAACAATGAGCTCTCACCCCCTGATTTCATCAATTATAAATGTGCTCGCTACTCACCACAGGGCAATTTGTGACGGACTGTGGCTTGCGGTGAGAGTAGCACCATCCAAGTTCGCCACAGCCGTGAGCAGAGACAAGGGTTAGGGCCAGACACAGGGCTGTGGGGGCGGCAGGGGCACCCAGGCAGCCCTGCCACCTTCCTGTTTGTCAGCCAAGCCCGGCTGTGGAGGGCGGCGGGCAAGGGGGTCACTGCTCAGGCAGGTTGCTGGGGCCAGGCCAGCCTGGTCAGATCTTGTGCAGCCAGACCTAGAGGCTCCTCCAGGACCTGAGGTCCCAACTCCTGGGAACTGAAGCAAACACTCTGGCTAGCCCTGCCTTAAGTGCCTTATCTATATAAATTCATTAAAACAACAACAACAACACGGACCTGGGAATAGCTATTGTTATTATACCCATTTTGCAGATGAGAAACTGAGGCATAGAGAAGTAACTTCCTCAAAGTCACTGGTAACAAAACCAGATTTTACTCTAAATTGTGCCATATTGCAATGTAATTTATACTAATAGATATTATATATGTTTATCTGACATCTAAGGATGAATACGTTTAACTGACATCTAAGGGTTAAAAGTCATCACAACGATTTCACTGCTCCCTGATTCACCTCCTTGAACCCCATGTGGCTAACGTCTTCTCTTCGTGTAAAAGCATCCATTAGCTCCTGTTGCCCATTTATCAAGTAGGAATCCCCAGTCTGTATCCAGTCCTCTTTCTTACCTAATTTCTCATGTCCCCTCCCCCTTTGTTCCTGTAATAACCCTTTTCCTGCCCGCAATACACCCAGTTCAGGAGGAGGGACCCCACCGAGCCTCGCTTCAGACTAATCACGTGACCCAGGCCTGCCCAATCAGGTCACCGAAACGCCCCTCCCCGTGATTGGATTAGGGAGAGACATGTGACCCACCAGAGCCAGTGAGGATCTCTTCTGGGACTTCGCTCTGAACTCTTGGGAAGAGAAAATCTCTCCTAATGCTGGGGTGGCTGAGAGAGCGAAAGCGAGCCACGAGCTGTTTGCCAACCGACATACTGTTCCCCTCAGCTTCCAAGTTATCACTCCTAATAATTCCAGATCTTTGTTTTTCCCTACATTCTTCCTCCCACCAATAATACCACAGCACTCCAGGGTTTATGTGGTTTCTCAAAGTTTTGGAGTTAAAAGCTGCCTTTCGCCTTGTGGCTTCTCTGGCCACAGTGAGGGTCTGAGTCCTGGCTGCTTGCTGCTGATGACGGGGAAGGCTTTAGCCTGCCTGCCCTTCCTTCCCGGTGAGTTCTCAGAGTGCTGATTCCCTGCCTCACTCTTCTCCCGCACAGGCAACAAAAGAGAGTCAGATCGTGGCCCTAAATGCAGAGAGGCTGGTGGTGAAGCAGAGAGCGCTCCAAAGTTGGGGCTACAAGATTTTGGTTAGAGTCTAAACTTTGCCATTTACTAACCAAGCGTCATCAGGTATGTTAGTTAATCTCCTGGAGGCTCAGTTTCCCCCATCGGTAAAATGGGTACTGATGAAGGCTAAAGGAGATGTGGGCTTTAGAAGCGTTCTCTAGACTGTAGAGCGCCATGCTTCCCGACTGGTGTCTAAACCAAGACAGAAGTGAGTTTCTCCTCATTGAGCTTCTGGTCCCTGGGAAGTGGGTGACTGAGTGCGGGGTCTCTGAACATCCAGATGTGGCTGGTTCTGTATCTCTGAGGCTTTCCCAGCCAGCATCCGTGACAGAGGAAGCCGCCATCGGTTGGCAGAACGAGTGAGTAAATGAGAATCGTGCCAGAATACAAATGTAGATATTGTCCCGCTTTAGTTACTGTTACTCGAAGGGATCATTCTTGCCACAGTAATATCGCACAGAACCTAGAAATTCCAGTGTCTGAACGGAGCTGGTGTTTGTGACACAAAGTGACTTTGGGACTCTCTTCTACCTCAGAGTGGGCAGAAAAGTCATGGGCCTGTGGGAGTTGTCCTTCAGAAACGGGAGATCACTCTTACCGAAGAACATTTAAAGGAAGGTGGGAGACAAAAATAAAGTTGCATTTTGATGAAACTGGCTGAGCTTGTTCAGTGTACCAGTTACACCTGCCCTCACGGAAGTCATGAGTTAGGGAACCCAGCGGTCTAAAATTATATCCTAAAGGCCTCTGAGGGCATAGGAACAGGGGGGTCCCTTGGTTAAAAGTGTGAATTAAACCCCAAGAGCCTTCTTAGCCTGTCAGCCCCCGTTTCTAGGGACTCTGTCCTTGAATCTTGCTGCTTCCCCCATAGGCTGCTAGAAGTCTGAAACCTTCCTCCCAACCCCCCTTCTCCAGCCCCAGTCGTGGGAAGGGGAGCCCCTGAGCGGCAAGCCAAGTCCTGTTGGACTTGGACCCAGATTCCCATCCGAGGGGTGGTCTGGGCAGTGGCCCAGCCAAAAAGTGGTAATTACTTCGAGGTGCAGGGAGCTCAGGTGGGCCCCCCAGACCCCCACCTCCATGTGGGCAGTGAATGGCCCTGGAGGAGATGGTGTCAGCAGGCGCCTGCCCACCCCTTGCTGGGTTCCCAGGCCCCTGGAGCCCTCTCATAATAGGAGCCATTTGCCCCATAACCAGTGGGTGACCAGGTTTTTAATCTTAGAGGCCCCTTGGATCTCAGCTGGGAAGTGGGATTTGTCAAATGGGGAGGGGAGGGCCTGTCTGGGAATGCCTCTCAGCAGAAGGGGGTTGTCCTGGGGCAATAATTCTCTGTTCCAGCCCCCCCATCTTATCCCTCCATCCTCCTCTAACCCCAGAAGATGGTTCTGTTCCTCCAGCGTGTCTCCAAAGTGCCTGGCAGCTAAATGTAAGTGAATGCCTGAATTCAAAATTGGGATGGCTTGTTTTGTTAGTAAACTCAGGGGGACATCAAATTGGGGTGTCTCTTTGCCTGACCCTCATCCTCCCTCCTTTGAAACTTCTTGTCTGGCTTGCTGTCTGTCATGACTGCCCTGCAGAGACCCTCTACCTGGTCACCAAAGAAGCTGCCTCCTGGTTGGCAGGAAGGGTGCGAAGAACCCCGGACCCAGACCTGCTTACTCTCTGCCACAACATGCTGTGTGACCTTGGGCAAGTCACTTCTCCTATCTGGGCCTCAGTTTCAGTAGGGGGACAGACTTGGAACTTCTTGAGTGCCCAGTAGGTACCATGTTCTTTCTTTCTTTCTTCCTTCCTTCCTTCCTTTTCTTTCTTTCTTTCTTTTTTCTTTCTTTCTTTCTTTCTTTTTTAAGATTTTAGTTATTTATTTGAGAGAGAGAGCAAATAGGGGGAGGGGCAGAGGGAGAGAGAGAGAGAATCCTAAGCAGGCTCCATACCCAGTGTGGATCCCAACACGGGGCTCCATCTCATGACCCTGAGGTCATGGTCTGAGCTGAAATCAAGGGTTGGATGTTTGTGGCACCTGGGTGGCTCAGTCATTAAGTGTCTGCCTTCAGCTCAGGTCATGATCCCAGGGTCCTGGGATCGAGCCCCGCATCGGGCTCCCTGCTCAGCGGGAAGCCTGCTTCTCCCTCTCCCACTCCCCCTGCTTGTGTTCTTCTCTCACTGTGTCTCTCTCTGTCAAATAAATAAATAAAATCTTAAAAAAAAAAAAAAAAGAGTTGGATGTTTAACCAACTGAACCATCCAGGTCCTCCTCGGTACCAGGTTTTTGATGCTCATGATCCATGACCCTTGCCAATGGTCCTGTGTCACAAGTCTTGTTGCCCTCAGGTTACAGGGAAGAAGACACCACCTGGGGGAGGGAAACCAGTTGTCTCAGGCCTCACAGCAAGTTGGTCCAAGGCCAGGATCTGAAGCCAAGTCTCTCCTACCCCACTGCCTGAGCAAGTCCTCCTTCGCTGAGAGCTCCATGTAAGCCTTCCAGACTAAAGGTAGGGAGCTGAGATTTCAGCCCCGAGGCTCTCATGCCTTCTCCGTAGCATTCACTGCCTGGCCACTGAGCATCTTTCCACTGAGATTATTCCTCCTATCTCCTCTTTCCCCAACTTCTTCCCCCCTCTTTTTCTGAAAAATAATTGATGTCCACCACAGTATAAGTTAAAGTGTGATGGTTTGATTTACATAGATTGTAAAATGATTACCTCAATAGATCCAGCTAACGTCCAACTTCTCATAAAGATACAATAAAAAGAAAAGAAAAGAAAAAAGGAAGAATACATTTTCTCTCTGTGATGAGAATTCCTAGGGTCTACTCTCGGAACAACTTTCCTGTATATACGACAGCAGGTGTTGGCTGTAATCATCACGTTGTCTGCTCCATCTCTGGTACTTCTTTATCTTATAACTGGAAGTCTGTACATTTTGACCCTGTTCCTCCATTTCCCCCTCTTTTTTTTTTTTTTTTTTTTTGGCTGAATAACATTCCCTTGTATATATACACCACATCTTCTTTATCCATTCATCCATCGGTGGACACTTTGGTTGTTTCCATGTCTTGGCTATTGTAAATAATGCTGTTCTGAACATGGCAGTTCAGATATCTTTTCGAGTTAGTGGTTTCATTACTTCTGGATATAGTCCCAGAAGTGGGATTGCTGGATCATATGGTAGTTCTACTTTTAATTTTTTGAGGAATCTCCATACTGTTTTCCATAGTAGCTGCACTGATTTATGTTCCTGCCAACACAGGGATTCTCTCTTCTCTCCACATCCCTGCCAGCATTTGTCATCTCTTGTCTTTTTTTTTTTTTAAAGATTTTATTTATTTATTTGTCAGAGAGAGAGAGCACAAGCAAGGGGAGCAGCAGACAGAGGGAGAAGCAGACTCCCCGCTGAGCAAGGACCCCAGTGTGGGACTCGATCCCAGGACCCTGGGATCATGACCTGAGCCAAAGGCAGACGCTTAACCGACTGAGCCACCCAGGCATTCCATCTCTTGTCTTTCTGATGATGGTCATTCTAACAGGTGTGAGGTGATATGCCATTGTGGTTTTAATTTGCATTTCCCTAATAACTAATGATTTATTTATTTATTTGCATTTCCCTAGTAACTAATATATTGTTTATTTATTTATTTATTTATTTATTTATTTATTTCCCATTGTGGTTTTAATTTGCATTTCCCTAATAACTAATGATGTTGAGCATCTTTTCAAGGACCTTTGGCCTTTTGTGTATCTCCTTGGAGAAATTTCTACTCAGTTCCTTTGCCCATTCTTAAATTGGGTTATTCAGTGGTTGTTTTTTCTTTTTTCTTCTGCTATAGAGTTGTATGAGTTCTCTCTATATTTTAGATATCAGATATGTGGTTTGCAAATATTTTTTCCCATTTTATAGGTACCCAAACTTTTATACCATGCACAAGCTGCTCAAAGTTTGACCTTCGAACTTCAGTTTCCTTTTCTGTAAATTCAGCTTCCTGGGGTCGATAATCTCAAATCCCACTTCCTCAAGGAAGTCTTCCTTGACCACACCACATGAACCAGAGCCCATCACCCTCACGGGGGCCAGATTATTTTGCATCTTCATTTGTCTATCATCACCTGTTTCCCCACTAGAATGGAAGCTCCACAAAGGTAGGGGTTTTATCTGGTACTTCTGCCCTTTTATCCCCAGCACCTAAAACCATGCCTGGCAAACACAGTGCTCAGCATGTATCTGTGGTTAGGTGTTTGGTCCGTGCTATGTATGAACAAATGACTTGATTCATGAAATGACACACCATTTCTGGAGTGTTTACTGTGTGCCAGTGTTTCCTGTGTCAATCTTCACCACCACCCACGGCCCCGAGGGAGGTCAATTATTATACCCATTGTACAGCTAGGAAAATGGAGTCCTAGGGAGGTTGAATAACTTGCCCCACATCCTATGGTCTGGCTTTGAACCTCTGCACGTCTGACCCTAGTGCTCAACAGAATGCTTTGTCAACTCAAGAGTGCCCTAATACTCAAGTGGTCTATGTCAACGGAGCTTCTCCTGGCCTTGCTAAGAGCCAGACTTCGGACCTCAGTGGAGCCCCAA
The DNA here is from genome assembly GCF_004348235.1 of Phoca vitulina. Taxonomy (NCBI): domain Eukaryota; kingdom Metazoa; phylum Chordata; class Mammalia; order Carnivora; family Phocidae; genus Phoca; species Phoca vitulina. The sequence goes on from NW_022589795.1 coordinate 1,791,934, forward strand.
GCACATCCAGCCCTCTCCTTGGCTTCTTGCTCTTGCCAAGAGGAGAAGCACTGAGGCTCCACAGGATCCTTTCCCTCTCATGGGCAATGGTCCAAAATCGAAAACAAACACTTTAAAATAAAAGCCATATTAAAAAACAAACCCAACTTTCTGCCTTAAAATATTGTGAGCCAGGGGGCAATTAGCAATTATGCTGTATTTTATTATGAGAAGATGGAATTCTAATTGGACTGATTTGAATTCCACACACCTCCACAGATTGTTTTGGAAATTAAGGTATCAGTTGTATCAGTAATTATGGTTTACCATTAAATTACCCCCCCACAGAAAACTGTTAAATTGTCTGTGACGGTGCTTAAATTTAGCCCAGACCCATGTCCTATGAAGACTGCGCGAGTCAACACAAGCCACCCGGAAACCGCTGGGTGCCCTGTGCCAGGCGGTAATTAGGGGTTGAGGTTTCCAAAATTTCACCTGAGACAGCAGGGACAAGCCCCTGGGCTGCAGGATACTCACGTGGAAGGCTTGGATGCCCCCCCAGAGTGATGTTCTTGGATCTCGCCCTGCTTTGCTGAGCTGCAGTAAGCATTCTGGAAGACAGTGTGCCTTTAGCTGAAAGGCGACACTTGGTGACAGCAACACAGCAGGGGCCATGGGCCGTTGAGGGATAGCGTATGGCTCGAGGGCATTGCAAGCAGACCCATCTGGGAACCTCTCTCTTATCCTTCTGTGTATGACACACAAGGCTGTCAGGACTGAGTCGGGAAGGAAGGCTGGTGGTCATGACATTGAAAGGTTTTAGGTAGGGATTGTCAGTTGCTCAGGGTTGTTTTGATGTGTGAAAGGCCTTCTCCCTCTCTCACCTCCATACCTTGGCTTCTGCTGTTTCTTCCACCTGGAATGATGTCTCCCCATCGAGGTTTTACAATCCTCACATTCTTGAAAGCTGGATCCAAATTCCATTTTATTGAAGAAGTTTTCCAGATTTCTTAACCAAGACAGACCTCTCCTTCCTCTGGTCCTGACAGGGTTTGCTCTCATGGTCCTGGCCAAGCTCTGCGTGGCTGGGAGCTTGTTCTCCCACCTGCCACCCAGGCAGCAGCTCTGAGAGGTCCCCCCATCCCCGCCCATTGCGTGGTGTTGGATCCAGGAAACAATCACAGGGCGTGTGTTAAATGGAACAAAACTGCTTCCCCCCCCCCCAACAAATTGCTTTTTCTTTTTTCAATATTCACTACATGCCAGATACTTTATAAAACCATATTCTGTATTCCTCCCAATCCCTATGAGGGGTAATTCTCTGTTTTGTAAATGAGAAAACTGGGGGCACAGAGACGTTAGAATACTTGCCCACAGTCACATGACTTCTTAAGCAGGGCAGCTGAGATGCAAACCCAGGCCACCGAGCACCATAGCCCAAACATGAAACCACCATGACAGGTGCCCTCTGCATCTCTCCCTCTGTCTGGTAGTGCCTTGAAAGGACCCAGCCAAAGCAGGAGGCTGTATTTTCTATTTCAAGAACTCCCCCCACCCACAAAAGATTCTATGGGCAGTTCCTTTCCTCTGAATACAGAACCAAGAAGTGGTAATAGGAAACCGGCTTTTTAATCCCATGGTGCAAAGGAGCTAGTTTTGCAGTGGCCTCCTTGCCATGACCTGGTGGAGCAAGGGTAGGATGAACCACACCATGTGAACTATGGAGGTCACTCTCCTTGGAGGGGCAGGGAGGAGATAGGGAATCCTGCAAAAGGGTATAGTCTTTGAGGAAGATAAGGATCACAGACAGGGCATGGATGGCTCCTTCTGGCACCATCAGTGGTTGACACATGGGTTTTGGCTCAAGTCCTGGCTCTGCCAGTTTCGTTAGTAGCTGTGTGACCTTGAACAAGTCACTTGACTTCTCTGATCCTCAATGTCTTATAGGGCTTTTGTGGGGGCTATTGTGAAGATCAAGGGAGATAATGAATGTAAAGGGCTCCATATAAGACTTGACATTTATTAAGTGTTCAGGATACATTAGCTGTTTTTATCGTAGGATTCAAGGCCTCTTCATCTCTGGCACAGACCGCTACCAGAGCCTCCAGCCCACCTTCATTCTCCACATTCCAGCCACACCAAGCAGCCACGATGGCCTGAGCAGCCTCTGATTCTGACACACCTCCACGCCTTTACACAAGCTGCGCCTTCCCCCTGGAATGCCTTTCCCTTTTTCTTCTACCGGCTCCAGTCCATCCACTTGTCCCTCAGACCCAGCTAGACAGTAGCTTCTGTGTGATGTTGTCCTAACTCCTTCGCAGGCCTGCTGCTCTCTTGACCCTTAGCCCCCTCCCCCCTCTTTTTTTAAAAAAGATTTTACTTATTCATTTGAGAGGGAGAGAGAGAGAGAGGGGACACAAGCAGGGAGAGTAGCAGAGGGAGAGGGAGAAGCCGACTTCCCCCGGAGCGGGGAGCCCGATGCTGGACTCGATCCGACGTTTAACCGGCTGAGCCACCCAGGCGTCCCGACCTTTAGCCCCTTTAGTCCAGCCCTGACCCCTGTGAGGATGAAATGGGGTGACAACTGAGAACGCCCACAGACAGTGCCTGGCATGGAGTGGGTGCCCCTGAACGACCAACAGAGCTGAGGTTGCTTTTCCATCCACGTCCCTGCCTGGCCAGGGCCTGGCTTCCTCCCATCTGCATTCCAGCACCAGGGTGACACCTGGCACACTCTCAGTAACTGTTAGACATTTGTCATTTGGGGGTGGGGGGCTGCTCAGCATCCCACTTGGGGGTGTGGGACAGGCCTGGAGTAGGCCCAGAGGGAAGGGATCCTACCATACAAGTCGGGGAGGCCACATCCTCTCCCTCTGTCTGGGGTTGGACATATAACCCCGGCTGGGCCCATCGGATGCTCCCCGACCTTGGCCAGAATTCACACGTGGCGGGGCTCTCCCAGCAGAGCCGCGGCGACCAGTGGGGGTGGTGCCTGGGCAGCCTCCTAACCAGACTTCCTGAGCTGTGACACTGGCTGGTTTCCTGTCCCCCGGCCTCCCTTGCCCATTCCCTCCCAGTGCCCAGCCTTCCTGTAGACCCCTGTGCTCACTAATCTCCTTCCAGTTAACTCCTCTGCTGCTTCTCAGCCAGCATCACTTCCTGCTGCTTGCAACCAAGACCCCGATCAGTGCAGAAGGAGTTGGATGAACAGTTGAAATTGATTGATGTGTGTTTCTGAGCTGGGCTGGGTCCTGATGCCCTGGGGAGACAGACTCTGTGGGAGCCCGTGAACAAGACCGCGGCGTGAGGTTGGGCTTAACCGGGCCTGGCAGACACTTAGAGAAGATGATGCTGAGAACGTATTGGGGTGGGGGCGGGGGGCATCACAAAGTACAAAATAGATTAGGCCGTTAGAACTGGAGGCCCTGGGACAATATTCCAGATTAGGGACTGGGGCTGAAGGGACTGAACAGAGCTGAGTGGGGTGGTGGGGAAGGATTGCCTGCTAATAGGCAGTGCTTGTGGGAAAACACGGCCCAAACAGGGAAGGACCAGCCTAAGAGTGAGCAGCCAGATCCCCCAGTTTATACCCATTTTCCCCCAGTGAGGAGTCAGGTATAACCATGACCAGTCCAGGTAGTTCTCCTGGGTGTGGGCTTCCCTCTGTCCTCTCCTGTAGGGTAGCCAAGGGGTCATGAACTTCACCCAAGGGGATGGAGAGTCAGAGGTGAAGCTGGATCCCAGGGCCTGGTTGGCAGCAGGGGTGGAGGGGTGAATCTGAGTGTGATGCCCTCTGGTGATGGCGTGGTGGGAAGTCCCTTGGGCAGCAGACCCTGGAGGCAAGAGCTGGGGGCCTTCGGGGTCAGAAGAAAGCACTGTGGTACCTCGGGCTGGGCTCTCCTTGGCAGGTAGCAATTTATCCCAGGAGTTTGCAGACTCCCTGTCCTGCCCTCTCCCTCCCCTGTCAGATACTCAGCCTTGTCCCGCCCAAGGCCCCACCTTTTTGTCCTCCCGCCTCACAGTCCCTCCTGGGAGGGCCACCTTCTATCCTCTTCCCTGGGGTGTACCCATAGGAGGATGACTTGGGAGCATAAGTGAGACTGCCAAGGGCTTCTGGATCCCAGGGACAGCACTGATGGGACTGATCCACCCAGAACTCCATCTCCTTAGTCAAGTTGGGACCCACGCCCCCTGAGTGGCTTGTCCTAAGAACACATGGGTTTCTACAGAAGAGGAGAAATCAAGTCTGCCTTCCCTTGGCCCAACTGTCCCCTTCCCTTGGCCCAACTGTCCCCTCTCTGTGGGAGACACAACATCACACCAGATAGTTGGAGTGTGGACGGTAGATAGTCTGTCTTCATTTTCACCTTCCAGTCCTGGTCTTTGTAAACACAGCAGATGCCACCGCAGCCCAGTCTGGCAAGGACTTGGCTGCACTGAGACGGACGTGGTTCCTCCCAGAGCGAACTCCAGCTCCCCCTCCTCAGCCCGTCACTGAGGGCTCAGCTCTGCTGCAGAAAACAAAGATGACAGGAAGCCAAAGGCGCGAATCTCTCCCGTTTCATGATAAGCTGGCTCAGCAAATCCTGCTAAAGGGAATTCTGAGGGCTGGACCGTGAAATGAGGGTTTGGGGGTGACAGGTCTGAACATCTGACAGAGGGAACAGAGAGGGCAGGAGAGGGAGTCCAAAATCCAGGAAGCCTGCCCTTCCAGAAAGTACCGACACTGGGGTGAGGGCTCTCCCAGCACCCACCGCTCTGAGTCACCCTTCACCTTCCCCCACCTGGAGCTGCCCCCAGGGACCTGCTCTGCAGATCCCCAAGGTCATACCCTTTGCATGTGGCTAGCAAAGTGCAGTGTACACATTTGGTTAACCCCTCTTTTAAAACTGTAAATTATCGGACACAGCCCTTTTGGAAAGCAATTTAGCAATAATACCAAGTGACATAAAAATGTTCATAGCCTTTGGCCCAATAATCTTCCTCCTGGGAATTAATCCTAAGGAAATAATTCATCAGGAAGAGAGAACCATTCTGTACCTACGAAGACATTTACCGCGAGGTTATTTATGATAGGGAGAAACTGAAGACACCTTCTCCAGCCAACACAGGGGGGTGGTCCTATAAGAGAGGGCGCAGCCGCTGGATGTAATACTGGGCCACGAATACTTCTACGGGAAAGTGGAAAATTCTCTAACAACCAAAACCAGTATTTAGAAGTTAAAGAAAGGCATGTGGGGGGAAAAAAAGAGCACAGGATTGTATACGTGCCATGATTATTACAATGCGGATCGGTCTGTGCTGGTGGAGGGGTGAGGATGGGCCAGAAGCTAGAGAAACTGAAATCGCGTGCAAGGGATGGGAAGGTGGGTGTCACTGTGCTTCAAATGTCCTCCTCCATGGCTGCAGAGTCCTACTGAGAAATCATTTGCCTGAAATCATACTTTGCCACCGCGGGTTTTGGCTTTCTTCCTCGCCTGGTGGGAGGGGGCCCGAACCGCCCACCTCCCCACCCCCCCACACGTCCCCACGGCCGCGGCTCCCACTTTGCTCGGAGCTCTCGGTGGCAGACAGAGACTTGGGGTATCTTTTCATGATCATAATTCAAATTCGCTGTTGAAGCCGGTCCGTGAAAAAATAGCAGCTCCGCCCGCCCGCGGGCCTGCGGGGGCGCGGGGAGCGCCGGGGAGGCTGCAGCGCGCTCTCCGCGGCGGCCCGGCCCTGAGCTCATTTCCTGGGGCGCGCGCGCCGGGCTATTTCAGCCTGGCGCTGTGCAAACAGGACAATTTACTGCGGCCAAAAGGCGCCCAAATTACAATCGTATCACACACAAATATCCGCCACGCCAGGCCTCCGGAGGCCGGGGAGGGGCCTCTCTCCCGGCGCTGGGGGCCGCGCGGGGTCAGGCGGGTCCGCTGGGCTCAGCCCGGGCCGGGAGCACCGTTCTTGCTGCGCCCCTGCCCGCGAGCAGCGCCCGCTCCCTGTAGCAGGAAGGGGGGCCCGGGGGAGATCGGTCCTCTCTGAGCTGCAGTGCACAAAACCTTGCCCTTCGGGGGGTGGGGGGGCTTCTCCCTGAATTAGGCCTGCTTCTCTACCCCGAGGGTGAAACCCGTCCCTCCATCCAACCACCGCAGGACTCAAAATCCTATCTCCCTGCTCAGAAAGCTCCGTGCCTTTCCATCACCCTTAGAGAAAAGTCCTGAATCCTTAGCCTGACAGTCAGACCACCCGGTGTCCTGGCCCAGTTCGCTGTCTCAGAGTGAGCCTCCACACCCCCTGGTGCTCAAGGCGCTGGGAACGCACCAGACCTTTTCCCAATTTCCTGCCTTGGCATTCGCCTTTTCACTTGGCCTAAATCTTCCCAGTTTTCTCTTCCTGGTGAGCTCTTAGACATTCTCCAAGACCCAGCTCACACGTCACCTTCACCATGAAGCTGTCTTTGTCCTCCAGGCAGAGGCAGACCTGTTCCCTTCCCAACACCTTGCAGAAGTACATGGTACTTCTCCCATCCTGTAATTATTTGCTTGTGTGCCCTTGACACGCTATCGTTGTTTATGAATATTCTCTCCTCTTCTCTGGAGGAGAATTCTAGTTCCCTGCTCCATTGACCTCACTGAGGCTTGGCCATGTGACTTGTGCTCGCCAGTGAGTGGGATGGGTGGTCAGTGGGGAGAGGAAGCTTCTTCTTTTTTTTTTTTTTAATTTTTTTATTTTAAAAAATTTTTTTATTGTTATGTTAATCCCCGTACATTACATCATTAGTTTTAGATATAGTGTTCCATGATTCATTGTTTGTGCATAACACCCAGTGCTCCATGCAGAACGTGCCCTCCTCAATACCCATCACCAGGCTAACCCATCCTCCCACCCCCCTCCCCTCTAGAACCCTCAGTTTGTTTTTCAGAGTCCATCGTCTCTCATGGTTCTTCTCCCCCTCCGATTTCCCCCCCTTCATTCTTCCCCTCCTGCTACATTCTTCTTCTTCTTTTTTTCTTTCTTAACATATATTGCATTATTTGTTTCAGAGGTACAGATCTGAGATTCAACAGTCTTGCACAATTCACAGTGCTTACCAGAACACATACCCTCCCCAGTGTCCATCACCCAGTCACCCCATCCCTCCCACCCCACCCCCCACTCCAGCAACCCTCAGTTTGTTTCCTGAGATTAAGAATTCGGGGAGAGGAAGCTTCTAAGGCCAAGAATGGTTGACCATGCTCTCTTTTCCCTCTGCTATGAGGACGGCAGGGCCCCAGCCAGAAACCTCGCTGCCCGCCTGGCACTGGGGCGAAGCAAGTGTGGAGTGCTGCAGAAGCCGACACATGACACACACAAAGTGTGGGAGAGAAATGAACTTGACCGCGGTGCCTGACGCCTCTGAGACCCTGGAATCATCTGCTACTGCAGCACGAACCAGCTGATCTTGACTTCTACAACCTCTGCCTCTCTTCCCGGGCTTCACACGCTGATAATACTAAAAGCTAAGGTTTGTTGGGCGCCTGGGTGGCTCAGTTGTTAAGCGTCTGCCTTCAGCTCAGGTCATGATCCCAGGGTCCTGGGATCGAGTCCCACATCAGGCTCCCTGCTCGGCAGGAAGCCTGCTTCTCCCTCTCCCACTCCCCCTGCTTGTGTTCCTGCTCTTGCTGTCTCTCTCTCTGTCAAATAAATAAAATCTTTAAAAAAAAAAAAAAAAAAAAAAAAGCTAAGGTTTGTTGAGCGTTCATTTTGTGCTCACCCTGTGCTATGCCCTTTCCAGGCGTTAGCCCTGAATCATCCTTTCAACAGCACCGTGGTTGGATGGATACTGTCACGGAGAGCTTGCAAAAGAGAAAGGGGCTCAGAGGACTGTTAGGGGCTTGCCTAAGCTCTTAAAGTCAAGAGAGGTGCAGCTGGGTTTTGAGCTCGAATCGGTCTGATGCCAGAGATCTGGGACTTTCTGCCATTCAATGGTGTGTCCCCGAGGAGGACCTGTGAAGAGCAATACCAGGCTGTAACTAATGTTGACACCTGTCTCCTCCCCTGGGCTATGAGCTGCTTGACAGCGAGGGAGATCTTTTTTTTTTTTTTTTAAGATTTTTATTTATTTTTAAAGATTTTATTTATTGAGCGAGACAGTGATAGAGAGCATGAGAGGGGGAGAGTCAGAGGGAGAAGCAGACTCCCCGCTGAGCAGGGAGCCCGATGTGGGACTTGATCCCGGGACTCCAGGATCATGACCTGAGCCGAAGGCTATTGCTTAAACAACTGAGCCACCCAGGCACCCAGCGAGGGAGATCTTTATCGTCTCTGATTCCCCATTCCTTCAGTCACTCCACAGAGATTTATCACGTGCCTACTATGTGCCGGGCACCTTCTTATGGGCTGGGGACACAGAAATAAATAGAACAGGTAGAAATCTCTGCGATTAAACTAAGCTGTAGTGACAAAGGCCCATCTGTGGTTGCCTGGGGTGGGGGGTGGGGGTGGGAAAAGGGGGATATGGGGGATGGCTGCAACTTTGGGGAGTAATGGAAAATGTTCAGTATCTTGGTAGGAGTGGTATTTTCACAGGTATCTACATCCAGCAAGACTCAGAAATGTACATTTGGAATAGATGTTTATAATATGTAATGATACCTCAATTAAGTTGGTTCTTAAAAATCTTTGCTCTTATGTAGAACCATTCTACTGGGAAAAACAGAAAATAAATCCATAGATAAATAAAATACATATCAGAAGGAGGTAAGAGGTGCTGAGAAAAATCAGTCACGGCAAGGGGATCAGGAGTGCTTGGGGTTGCAATTTAAGATAAGGGGGTCCAGGGAAGCCATCCCGAGAAGGGCGAGTACAACCATGCCCTCACACAAACACACCCTCAGCTGTACCCCCAGCTTAGAAGCCTTTTTGAAGCCACCTTTAGAGAAAAGGCATGGAGAGATTCATTATCAGGTTCTAGAAAAAGATAGTGTGCTTTAATTACCCCACTGTGAGCAGCTTTGAGCCCAAGGTTCAGTACAGTAAGCAAAATTGACATGACTTCTGAAAATCTGGCCCTTCCTTGGGCGCTGATGAAACTCTGTAGCAAGTCTGTACCCAGGGCTGGTACCACTTCCTGCACACGGAGAATCCATGGCAAATGTATGTGGGATGAATACACTCCTCTTCATTCACCCCTTTGTTGCTCCATCCCTAGACCATTCGTTCACACAATTTGGCTGTTTCTGATGTCCCTAGTGGGTGTAGTCTGCTCCTCTGAAGCCCAGGGTCTCAGTGTCAGCTCCAGGCTGACTGGGCCTGATGCTCCTTTATCTCTATATAACCCCACCTCTCCAGGATCCAGGTGAAGTCTTGAGCTAACTCTGGTCTTTCTTAAACTCCAGACTTTCCTTTCTGTGCCTCTTTCCTCCTCGTGGAGCCCCCTTCCACCATTTGGTTCTCTCTTATAGCTCTTTTTACCCTCTCGCCACAGCAGCAAGGGTTTAGGAAAGAATCCTTTATCAGTCATTTACACCTTAGTGAGAAATAATTTAGATCTGTGTGTCTCCTCTCCCAGAGCAGTTACATGTTCAGCCCCCTCTCTGAGTCACAGAAGGAAGGTTGACCTTTTGTTCTTAAAGGAATTTCAGGCTGCAGTTTGGCTGGGGAGGGGATGTGATAGGACCCTGACATTGCTCTACAGAAGGAGGCAGCCGTCCCTCTCTCCAGAGGCTCTGCTGGCAACCCCATCTCTGTTGCTCCTTGGCAGGTGCTCCGAGAGGCAGAGGCAAGGCTGGGTTCTTGCCAGCTCCTTACAACAGAACAAGAAAAATGTGAAAAATTTCAAACACTCAGTTTGCTGTTCAGAGGAAACCCTAAAATCAGCATGGCTCAAGATTCAGGTGCTCCTCAAAAAGACGAGATCACAAGTGTTGGAGAGGATGTAGAGAAAAGGGAATCCCTGTGCACTATTGGTGGGAACGTAAACTGGTGCGGCCACTGTGGAAAACAGTATGGAGGTTCCTCAAAAAATTAAAAATAGGAGGACCCTATGACCCAATAATCCCACTTCTGGATCTCTGGCCGATGGAAATGAGCTCACTATCTTGAAGAGATACCTTCATTCCCATGTTCATTGAAGAATTATTCACAATAACCAAGACATAGAAATCACTTGCATCCATCAACAGATAAAGAAAATGGGAAATATTACTCAATAACAAGAAGAAAGAAGCCTTACCATCTGTAATGACATGGGTGAACCTTGAAGGCACTAGGCTAAGTGAGATAAGTCAGACAGAAGAAGATGAATACTGGATGATCTCACTATATGTGGAATCCGAAAAAGCTGAACTCATAGAATCAGGGAGTAAAATGGTGGTTACCAGGGGCCAGGGAAATGGGCAGATGTTGGTCAAAGGGTACTGACTTCCAGTTATAAGATGAGTAAGTTCTGTGGAGCATCTAATGAACAGCATGACTAGAGTTAGCAACACTGTATTGTATACTTGAAAGTGACTAAGAGAGTAGGTCTTTACATCACACAAAAAGGTAGTTATGGGAGGTGATGGAGGTGTGAGCTAACCTGATCCTAGTATCATTTCACAATATATACATGTATCAAATCATCATGTTGGACACCTTAAGTTTACACAATGTTATTTGTCAATTATATCTCAATGAAGCTGGAAAAAGAGATTGGCTATATATCTTTAAAAAGAGAGATTTTGGGGGTGCCTGTCTGGCTCAGTCAGTAGAGGATGTGACTCTTGATCTCAGGGTCATGAGTTCAAGCCCCACATTGGGCCTAGAGCTTCCTTTAAAAAAATAAAAAGGGGCACCTGGCTGGCTCAGTCAGTTAAGCGTCGTCCAACTCCTGGTTTTGGCTCAGGTCATGATCTCAGGGTTGTGAGATCGAGCCTCACGTCGGGCTCCGTGCTCAGTGTGGAGTCTGCTTGAGATTCTCTCTCCCTCTCCCTCTGCCCCATCCGCTTGTGCTCTCTCTCTCTAAAACAAATAAGTAAATCTTTAAAAATTAATTAATTAATCAATTAATTAGAAGAGAGATTTCAAGTGCCCCAGAGAACACCCAAGAGAGTTAGGAGTTCAAGTTTATTTCAACATCCCAAAGCTAAAATCTTTTACCTCTTCCTAACTTTCATGGCCTGAGAATTTGGCAGCATCCAGGGGACTTCCCTCATCTGAAGTCAACTTGGCCCCAAAGGCGTCCATTCAGCCCTCACTGATTAAGTGCTATGTGCCAGGCAGCGGGAAAGCAGAAATGAGTAGGGTCTGTCTTCAAGGTGCTCAAAGTCCATGGGAAGGAAGGACCTGGAAACAAATTAGAGCACAACAGTGTGCTGAGTTCCATAATAGCCATGTGCAGGGCTGGCTGAGAAAATACAAAGCAGGGAACCACCACTTCTTATGGGAAGCCCAAGAAAGTACTCAGATGAAGTTTGAATTGAGCCGAACATTGAAGGTTGAAGAGGAGTTTCTCACACAGAGAAGATGGAACAGTGTCCTGAATACACTAGGAGTCAAAATGTCAAGTGCAGGGATGCCTGGGCGGCTCAGTCAGTTAAGTGTCTGCCTTCGGCTCAGGTCATGATCCCAGGGTCCTGGGATCGAGTCTCGCATCGGGCTCCCTGCTCAGGGGGGAGCCTGCTTCTCCCTCGGCCTGCCGCTCCCCCTGCTTGTGCGTGGTCTCTCTCTCACTCTCTCTCTCTCTGACAAATAAATAAAATCTTAAAAAACAAAACATAAACAAACAAAAAACGTCGAGTGCTTACCGAGTTCAGATAGGTAACATAAGTGAATGGGCAGGCAGGATTAAGGCAGCAAGGATTGTTGGAGGTGGTGAACTGGAAGGCCCACATCCTACCTACAGAGCCTCTCTGCTGGGCAGACAGCCTGGTCTGGAATCAACTTCCATTTGCCGCATCTGCCTGGTGCGTTTGTGCAGTGCACAGCCCACACAACCCCACGTGGCTGTCCTGACTGCCCACACTGGCCATCAGCGGCATATCTCCCTGCTGAAGAAGAGAGCTTGGTTTTGCTACATCTTGCTTTTTCAAGAAAAGCCAGACGCTCAGATTTTCATGTAGAATTTCCCAATTTGTCGAACACCATCAAGGCGAAACAAAACCTAACAGACTGGATCTACCCTAGAGTTCTGGTTTGCAGCTCCAATGGCAACCAATCCCCAGGACACATTTCCCTCTCTCTCCTTCCCACATGCATCACCAACACAGTCTTTTGCTGAGATTTGACGGGGAAAGACACAATCGTTGATGACCCCTCCCCACCCCCAATAGGCTGCTGCAAAGGCCCGACAGAAAAACCAGATTGGCCGCCGAACAGGAGGAAACAACGTGGGGCTGCCAACAGCGGCCACCCCATGAGATGAATGGGTAAAACTTTAATTTATCTAGGCACCTTGCTTTGAGAGAGCCTCCCCTGCCCTCTCGGCTGCCCCGACCCCAAACCCCTCCTGTTTTGCTAATGATAAATGACAAGTAGTGGACGTGATTAATTAAGCCGCCCCCAGTAGCCAGCAGTAAAACCCACGGCCACAAGCAGAGGAGGCATTCAAAGCATTCCCACTGCCCCCGCCCGGGGCACAGGCCCCCGGCTCCCTCCTGCCCTGGCTAGAGCAGGTCCCAGCGGCCACGGCCTCGCACAAAGGGCCTTCCTAGGAACTGTCTGGGCTCAGCTCTGTCAAATGGAAATCACCCATACGGGCCACACGGTAATTAAACTCCTGGCATTCTTTTGACAAAAAGTGTTCCTCTTGGGACATTCCCACAGGCTGCTGAAGGACTGTCTGGGCCCTACAAGCTCCCAGCTGATCACCAAGGGATTTTTGAAGTTGGCCTTGACTGTGGATCGAAAGGGGATGGGCGTTCAGCGGGTGAGGGTGGGGATGGGAAGTGCCTTATAACAGAATTTCACATGTGGTCTTTCGGCTTGAAGCACCAACACCTGTTTCTGCAGGACCAAGACGGACAGAGATAAAAACAGAGGTTCAAGGCCCTTTTATTTACTCTTCTACTGTTTGTTCGCTGATGTAACCCAAGCACCTAAAACAGAGCCTGGTGTCTGGTAGGTGTTCAATAAATATTTGTTGACTGATTAGCTGGAGACATGCAGATGCCAGGTCTGAAAAGCAGCAATAAGGAGCAATTCCTGGTTGAGGTCCTAGAACGAGTGGCTTCGAATTGTTGCCACAAGATGGTAGATGTGATAAGGATTGGGGCCAGTGTCTTATTCAACTGACTGTCCCCAGAACCGGGCATGCTGCCCAGCCCAGGGCCTGCACGCAGTGGTTTCTTAACAGTAGTCGTTGACCGGACGACTTGGGGGCGAACCACATTCCCGGGCTGGTCTGGCCGAGCCCCACGGAGGCCTGACCCCGCCGTCCTTTGGTAGTGCCTTCAGCCGCGGTAACATTAGCTGCTGGGGGCGCAGCGACAAGGTCAAAAAGCCCCGGAGTCAGACCCGCGGCAGACGTCACCGCTGGAAAGGCCTGAGATCCCAGCGGGCCCCTGACCGGACAGCAAGAAAAAATGAATGAGCTACAATGTAGAGGCTTCTAAAAAATGCAACTTCATTTTCCTCCATCTCTCTTTGAGACCCTCACTCTGCCCGGTAGTGGCAAGCAATTCAATCAATGTCAGCTAAACTCAGTCATTTCAGATTTAAATGCAGTCTCTTCAGGGTTTTGTCATGTCCCTCTGCAGGTCAGCTCTTTAGTTCCAGAGGCTTCTGTGGCATCACGGGGGAGTGCTGAGCCAAGGTTACCGGCATCTGTCTTCACCTGTCTCTTGGACGAGCTCACTCTACCTCACTGGTATCTGCTACTAAACCCATGTCTTTTCTCCGTGGCCCTCAGTCCACACGCTCTGTGTCCTCCTCACCCTGCCCAAGAAGCCCTCCAGAACCACTCATCCTTGTCTGGCACCTTCCATGGCCTCCTTGAGAGTGTGGGAAGACCAGCTGACCCCTCATTACCCTAGGGTCCAGGGAGGCCCTCATTGCCCCTGGATGTCATGGTAGGATAGGGCTATTCCCCACTCGGGGTTCCGCATGGACAATGGGGGCACAGTGGCCTCTTCTCCCAAATTGGTTAGGAGGATTCCGTTGGTGCTCCCACCCCACTTGACTATTGTCTTCAGTCTGAGCTGTGAATGCCCATGAAGGGGAAGGTCACCAGCCACAAGGAAATGCAGGGGGAGGGAACACAGGTGACTTGGCAGCATTTAATCCCCTGAATGTCACCCTGGAGGTCAAGAAAGCAGTAAGGACTCACCCCAGGCCATAAAGCATCAGGCCAAGAGCCCAGGACTTGATAAATCACTCCTGAGCCCTCCTCCCGAAGCAGGCCCTGTCCCAGGTTCTAGCATGTTCAACTGCAACCAGCAGGGTATGTGTCACCTTTTAAAACCATGACTCAAAATTCTCTGACACTCTTCCTCCTGAGATCTAGGGTCTATGTCTCCTTTCCTTGAATATTGTGAGACCACTTCAATCATTAGAGAATAGCAAAGTGGCACCATGTGACTTCCAAGTCTAGGCCATCCCAGGCCCCCAGCTCCTGCTTGTTACCTGCAACACTTATCTTTTTTTTTTTTTTTTAAGATTTTATTTATTTATTTGACAGAGACACAGGAAGAGAGGGAACACAAGCAGGGGGAGTGGGAGTGGGAGAGGGAGAAGCAGGCTTCCCGCGGAGCAGGGAGTCCGATGAGGGGCTCGATCCCAGGACCCTGGGATTATGACCTGAGCCGAAGGCAGACGCTTAATGACTGGGCCACCCAGGCGCCCCTGGAACACTTATCTTTAGAGCGCAAGCTTCTGAGTAAAAAGTCCAGTTATGCCGAGGCTGCCATGCTGTGAGGAAGCCCAAACCACATGTGAAGGCCCTGTGGTTGACAGTCCCTGCTGAGCCATCCCAGCCCAGGCACCGGACATTTGAGAGAAGAAGCCCCCAGTGATTTCAGTCCTCGGCCCTTCGAGCCACCTCCAGCCATCTGAGTCTTCCCAACTGAGGCCACAGACATTGGAGAGCTGAGACGAGCCACCCCGTTGGGCCCCAGTCAGATTCCTAACCCTCTGAGTCTTGAGCCTAATAAAATGGCTGTTGTCTTATGCCACCAGGTTTGGGGTGGTTTTCTCCCTCAGCCACGGATAACTGAGACAGGGTGCCATCTGGGCCTATTGGGATCATCTGGTCTCTCATATCCATGCTTCTGCCAACCCACTGGTTAAGCCGTATCTGCTCCCACCAGCAGGCCAGCGAATGTGTGATGGTGACCCTTGTTTTCGGGGACTTGGGTGAATGAAGCTGTTGCCGTGCATGGGTGGTAACAAAAGGATGTATATTCTGGAGAGGGCGCCCTGGCAGTATCTCAGGGAAGTAAGGGAAGAGAAGTGAGACTGACCGGCAACACACTCCGTTCCTGGCCCTGGCCATCCTCCTTTCATTTATTCAACGAGGGGTCTTTGAGCATCGACTAAGGGCCAGGCCCTGGCACTTAGACTCTGGGACATGGACACAGGCCCATCCAGCAAGAGACAAACATTAAATAATTATTTAATGCACATGCCTTAAATGAGAAGTGTAGGGCATCCTGAGAGTGGGCGGGGAGTTACTTCATTCTCGTAACATCCTCCTAAGGTGAGTATTATCCTTTCTATTTTGGAGGGGGACCCTGAGGCCCAGAGAGGTTAAGTGAGCTTCCCAAGCTCACCCAGCAGGGGAGAGACATCAGACTGAAAAGAAGCCCAAGCAGGGCCCTCAAGTGTCATCAGAAAAGCCCAGGCACAAATGACCAACTGGGCTGGCTCTGGGAGGGACAGCTGGGCCAGCACCCTCAGACTGGCTGCCTCTGAAGGCGCAGCATGAATCCCCGGGAAGCCGCAGGTGCTTGTTAATCCAGCGGGGCCACCCCTGTCTTCCCAAGAGGAGGTCGTCCCCTCCTGGGAGGGGCTGATGGGGCTTCTAAGTCCTCTGCAAGTCCCTGGGCATCACACTGGTCACCTGTTAAATGCCGGCAGGAATAGCCGGGACACCTAACCCATGCCTTGATTTTGAGTCCCAGCGGCCAGGGGCGGCATCTGGAGCTGCGGTCGGAGGCCCAGGCTGCCCAGAGATCCTACAGGAGAGTGGTTTCAGACTTTGGGGTGTGGAAGAAGCACCCGGAGAACAGGTCAAAACGCTTGGCTCCCACCTGGAGAGATTTGGATTCAGTGAGTCTAGAGTGAAGGCCAGGCACCTGTATTTTTGAGTTCCTCCCGGGTTCGGACACACAGGGTTCACACCCCAGCATTTGGGTACCCCTGCCTTAGAGCATCCTCTCTAGCGCACCTGCAGCCGGCAGAAGAGGAAATTAAGTCAGAGGAGGACTGTGAACAGCGCCCTCACCTCTGTCACAACCCTCAGCCCTTGGCCCTTGACAGGCAGATGGGAGGGAGATGCGATGGAGACACTCAGCCTCCGCCTCTGACCCCCACCTCCAGCTATTTCGGATTCCAGGGGAAATCCTATCTTCCTCTGGGCAGGGGAATCAGACCGGCTGGATGTGACGCCCAGCTCTACTACTCACTAGCAGGGGGATCCAGCAGTTTTGGTAAATAATCGGCAGGACATTTTAAAAAATATATTTTTTATGTTTTATCCTTTTTATACAGTCTTTAGAATAACCGAAAGGGGAGAGAAAGCTAGGACACTAAAAGAGGCAGGCAGGTGATTAGGCACATAAATCATTAGATAAATTGGCGGCAGGCTAATGGTTTGATTCCCATGACATTGGACAACTTACTTGTGCATCCCAAAACTCAGTTTCCCCACCTGTAAAATGAAGCTGATAAAACCTATTTCACAGGGTCGTTGTAGGGACGTTGTAAGGTGGCGTGAGTTACATGTCAGGTAGATGGTGAACATTCAATAAATTCGACTTCCCTCCCTCCCTGAGCATTCGGACCACACAGAGGCCTCCCCTGCTCTTGGCTTTGGCTTTGAGGAGCTTGTGGTCGTTGAGAGGATTTCACACTGGAAGTACACGCATTCCAAATTGATACCTAACTGTATATTTTTTGGTGTAAACTATATGTCGACTCTAACTTTATCCTGGGGGAGCTTTGTTATTTGTTTCCCTTTCGTGAAAGCTATAATAGAGGAAGAGAAAGCCTGGCCTTGTACATTCCAATTCCTAAATACACAATTTACAATTTTCTGGGATATTATTTAAGTTTATTTTAGTTCTGGAGTCTCACCATCTCCATGGGGAGCTTATTTCAGTTCCGGGTGGACTCTAGAAAGGCCTGGAATGTCTCAGAGGGAGGGAAGGACAATCTTCACATTCATTAAATAGCAGGACCTGGGGTCTTTGCAGGATCTAGGACTTGGAAGCTTCCCTGACCCCAGCTGAGGGGTCTCAGGATGGGGGCTGAGCTCACACCAAGCTGTCCTTTTCGTGACCTTTGGTGGTTGGGCTTCTTTCTGGCTTTGCCATTCTCTGCTCATACTGAGGCTAATGAGGGACATGTTGGACCGCGGTCTGACCAGGGGTTCCAGCTTCTTCTCCTCTTTCTGGAGATGATCACAGACCTCTCTGCTCGTATCTGGCCCCCTGTGTGAAAGACCTGTGACGTTCATCCAATTCTCAGAGGGCTCAGGGGACCCCTGAGGAATAAATGCCACCAGCCACATGGTCAATGTCTCCCTGTCTCCCACCCACTCCCTGCCCCAAGCCCTGTTCTTGAGACAAGACCTTCTCTGGCACTCAGTGACAGGACCCCAAAGAAGGCCCTGGTCTTGCTGAACATCCTCCCAGGAGGACTTCCATTCCTGGCCCTGCGGGGAGTGCTATCCTTGCAGGGGACGATGGAACGGGGCAGCCTCATGGGATCTCCCTCCTTGTTCGGATAATAAATTCCTATCCTGGAGTTCCACACTAGGATTCTCAAACCTCAGTGTGCGGAAGAATCAAGGGTGTTTTTAAAAGCACCCCGGGGGATTCTGATGCGGGTGGTTGCCTGGAGAAACTCTGGTTAAAAGTTGCTCTAAAGCTGTTCCAAGCTGCTGGATGTCTTTGAACTGTTTGAAGCCCAAAAAAAGGAGGTGCCCTTTAAGAAGGCTGGTTGTAAAGCAGAAGCCCCGCTCCCAAGGAGAGCAGGCTCTGAGCATGTTAATCACAGGAACAGCGACGAAGTATAGCACCACTGGGCCCTGGGCCCTGTTCTGAAAGCTCACAAACCACGGCCCCACGAAGGAGGTGCTCTCCACATTTTCATTTTCCAGACGAGGAAATAGGCACAGAGAGGTTGAGTGGGGTATCCAAGGCCCCGCAGCTACCCTGGGCTTTCAACATAAGAGTTTGAGAGAGATACAACCCAGGTCCATGTAGAAAATGGCAAGAAGCTCTCTGACCTGAGCCGAGAGCTCGCAGAGAGGGGTCATGGGACGCGCACACCGGTAAAGGTAGTTTGCCACTTGTTGTATAATAAAGAATTTGTCTGGTCTTTGTCCTGGGTTTATGGGAGGGA
The DNA here is from genome assembly GCF_004348235.1 of Phoca vitulina. Lineage (NCBI taxonomy): Eukaryota > Metazoa > Chordata > Mammalia > Carnivora > Phocidae > Phoca > Phoca vitulina. Next base: position 1,810,417 of record NW_022589795.1, read on the forward strand.
GCTGCTAAACCCTTGGAATTTCCCTGGTGATAGGAGTCTTAGTAGGTCCCTGAGATCACTCTGAGTTTCTGCTAACAAGGTGATTCATGGGGACCCTTGATAGTTTCGGGTTTGGGGCTGGTCACCTGAAAGGGTTGGGGCTCTGAGCCATGTGATACCTGCCTGACCTCCGGGGAGGGAAGGGGGCTGTAGATTGAGTTCAGTCATGTGGCCGATGATCCAATCATTAATACCTATGTAACGAACCTCCAATAAAAACTCTGGGGAGTAAGAACAAGTTTGGTTGAGGTTTTCCGGTTGATGAACACATCGCTGTGTTGGGAGAGTGACACATCCTGATTCCATGGGGAGAGCACATGGAAGCTCTGTGTGCAGGACCCTCCTGAATCTCTTCATTTGTCTTGTCCTGATTTGCATCCTTTGTAAAATAAAACTGTAATTGTAAGTAAAGTGCTTTCCTGACTTCTGTGAGTCATTCTAGCAAATTATCAAATACGAAGGGGTTGAGGGAAACTCCAAATTTATAGCCAGGTGGTCAGAAGTGCAGGCGGCCTGCAGACCCCCCCCCCAAACTTGCGGCTACTGTCCAAAGTGAGGGCAGTCTTCTTGGGGCCCTTAACCAGCAGAGTCTAACACTAATTCCAGGTACTGCTGAATTGCATTTAGTATTGTGATGCTAGATTCATGAATGCCTGATTCAAGAGTTGGACTTTATTTGCTTGGTGGCTGGGAATCATAGGCTTATGAGAAGATGATTGTCAGGATTAGTAACTGGGATTCTGGAAGAATAATCCAGCAGAGACTGAGGCTGGCCAGAGTTCTACCTGAATCCCAGGCATCCAGTCTCAACGCGGGTATGCAAATGCTGGTTACCTGAGATGCTTCCTTTCCAAAAATGAGGAGCAGCTACAAGGCAGCCCACATACATTGGTAGCCTTGGAACCACTTCGGGTAGTCCAGCCAAGAAGCTGCCCAAAATTCTCACTTCTGGGAGCAGAAGTGCAGTTGCTTCTTCCTGGTTCACACTCTGCGGACATCAAAGCTCGTTTAAGAGTCCTGGATGCAGACCCAGCCCAAGGCTTCTCTTTAAAACACAACGGTCTTGGGGTGCCAGGGTGGCTCAGTTGGTTAAGCATCTGCCTTCGGCTCAGGTCATGATCCCAGGGTTCTGAGATGGAGCCCCACATCGGACTCCTTGCTCAGCCAAGAGCCTGCTTCTCCCCCGCTCATGCTCTCTCTCTCTCTCTCTCGCTCCCTTGCGCACACGCACACAAAAATAAATTAAAAACACAAGGGGTGTAGCAGTAGAAATCAAGCTACAGCTTCCCCTTGGGTATATGGGACACCTGGAGCCCCTTTTCTTAAGCTTCCTGTGCTCTCCAGCCTGCTTCTTTCCAGCGACAGCTAAGCGCTGGGAAACTGTATTTCGACATTTCTTGAATATCCTCAGCAAGCTGGGCTTAGCGCTGCATGCTCCCCCTCACTGGACCTGATTCAGCCTTCACTGAAACCCTACCCGAGGAGATGACTTAATCTCTGGGCCGAGTGAGTGGAGCCACGAAGTTTGGATGGGTTTTGCAAGACAAAAACCTAAATCTATTTTGTGGCTGCCGATACACATTCTGACTTCACCACATCCGCGGTCATTCCAACCACAAACACAAAAGGTGCTATAAATTCATTTCCATGCGGTATTTCATTGTTTCTAGCATCATTCATTTCTTGATAACTCAGCCGGTCCAAATAGTCCATCCAGGTCTGTCATTGATCCCAAGAGCCCCATCGGGGTGTCCTTGACTTACTGATGGCTTACAGCTGTTTCTTTCCACGAACTATACTTTCTCATCGAATTTGATGAGAAAAAATTTTGAGAGAGATGCTCATCAAGAGGTTTAATTGCACTCCCAGAAGCAGCAGGCTCTTTGCATTTTTTATTTAATCTTTGTATTAAATAATGGTCATCAGAGAAAACTCGAAAAATATGGGCGTATAAAGAAGAAAAAAAAAGCACCCATAATTTCATGGTCTAGAGATAACTGATGTTAACATTTTGGCGTGTTTTCTCTGTCTTTTTTCTATGCACACACACGTGCTTGAACCTACCTGGGATTATCTCTCTAGACTTTGCTCTTGGTCCCAGCAAGCCCAGAGGCATTACTTGGGGGCTTGTTGAAAATGCAGAATCTCAGACCCTGCCCCAATCCTACAGAATCAGAATCTGCATTTTAACGAGGGAATTCTGTGTGTAGTAAAGGTCCACGAGCGTTGCTTTACCTCTTGCCGTTTGCACTCTGCATTACATTGCAAGCATTTCCGCAAGTCATTTAAAAAAATTCTCCTATAATATGATTTCTAATTGCATAACATTCCATCATGCATATGAACCACAATTTGCTTACCTCCTCTCCTCTTGTCTTCCCTATTATAGGGAGCACTCCAGGGAACGTCCTTGAATCTACTCAGCTCCCTATCCCTGATGACGTCATTGGAGCAGTTCCTAGAAGTGAAATTACAGAGGCAAAAGATATGATGTTACAGAATGTTTTTCATGCTTTTGGGCTGCTTGGCACCTTTTGAATAACCTTCCTATATTTGATCAATTTCCCACCTTGTGAGCTCCATCTCCCCCCGGTAGAAACCCAAACTCACTTTCTCAGAGTTCCTTGAAGCTAAAGGTCAAGACTGTGATCTGTGCTCCGCTGCTGAGATGCACCAGCAAGGGTGGTTCAGAGGAGAGCCAGAGAAGGTGGAGGCACCCGGCAGAGTCTGCTCTGGGGGGAGCAGGAAGGACCAAGTGAGGGCCACCACCTTTCAAGGTTCCTGGCTTCTGGGTCCTGGGCCCAGCCTGCAGTGTGATCTCATGCCTGCAGTGGGCTTTTGCCAGGAGTCTTACCCCCGGGGGACTTGGTCTCTGGCCCCCTGGGGGCGGGGGAGTTGGCCACCTCCTTCCAATCCTTAATTTTTACCTGCTTAAACTGGCTATGAACCTGGCTGACCCCCAGTCATTTTTAAGACTTTTGATACACGTGGCTGAAAACTTTATAGACATTCTTTTTTTCTTTTATTATTGAAATTTATTTATTTATTCATTTATTTTTTATTTTTTTTTTTTTAAGATTTTATTTATTTATTTGAGAGAGAGAATGAGATAGAGAGAGAGCATGAGAAGGGGGAGGGTCAGAGGGAGAAGCAGACTCCCCGCTGAGCAGGGAGCCCGATGCGGGACTCGATCCCGGGACTCCAGGATCATGACCTGAGCTGAAGGCAGTGGCTTAACCAACTGAGCCACCCAGGCGCCCTATTTATTTATTTTTAAGATTTTATTTACTTATTTGACAGAGAGCGAGAGTGGGCACAAGCTGGGGGAGCAACAGGCAGAGGGAGAGGGAGAAGCAGGCTCCCTGCCGAGCAGAGAGCCTCACATGGGGCTCGATCCCAGGACCCTGAGATCATGACCTGAGCCGAAGGCAGATGCTTAACCGACTGCGTCACCCAGGTGCCCCTATACTTTTAACTCTTACATTTAGGTCTTTGATCCATTTTCTAGTTAATTTTTGTATATGGTATGAGGTAGGGCTCCAAATTCATTCTTTTGCACGTGGCTATTTAGTTGTCCCAGCATCAATTGTTACAAAGACTATTCTTTTCCCATGAAATGGTCTTGGCACCCTTCTCAAAAAGAATAAAATACTTAGGAATAAACGTAACCAAGGAGGGGCGCCTGGGTGGCTCAGTTGGTTGGGCGACTGCCTTCGGCTCAGGTCATGATCCTGGAGTCCCAGGATCGAGTCCCGCATCGGGCTCCCTGCTCGGCAGGAGTCTGCTTCTCCCTCTGACTCTCCCCCCTCTCATGTGCTCTCTCTCTCTCATTCTCTCTCTCAAATAAATAAATAAAATCTTTAAAAAAAAAAAACAAAAAAAACGTAACCAAGGAGGTGAAAGACTTGTACACTGAAAACTACAAAACACGGCTGAAAGAAACTAAAAAAGACACCACACCAATAAAAAGACATCTTGTATTCAGAGATCACAAGACTTACTATCATTAAGATGTAATATTACCCAAAGCAAATCTACAGATTCAGTGCAATCCTTATCAAAATTCCAATGCTTTTTTTTTTTTTTGCCAAAAGAGAACAATCCATCTTAAAATTTATATGGATCTCCCAAATGATTTTGTTTATTTGTTTATTTAAAGATTTTATTTATTTATTTGACAGAGAGAGAGAGAGAGAGCAAGGGGAGTGGCAGGCAGAGGGAGAAGCAGACTCCCTGCCAAGCAGAGAGCCCGATGTGGGGCTCAATCTCAGGACTCTGGGATCATGACCTGAGCCGAAGGCAGATGCTTAACCGACTGAGCCACCCAGGCGCCCCTCCCAAATGATTTTGAATAGCCAAAATAATTTTGAGAAAGAAGAACAAAGTTGGAGGTTTCACATTTGTTGATTTCCAAACTTACTACAAAGCTACCGTAATCCAACAATGCGGTACTGGCGTAAGTCAGACATATAGAGCAATGGCATCGAATAGAGAGCCCAGAAATAAACTCTCATATACATGGTCACACGATTTTTGATGAGGGAGCAGGACCATTCAATGACGAAAGAACAATCTTTTCAACAAATGGTGTTGGGAAAATCGGATACCCACGCGCAAAAGAATGGAGTTTGACTCTTACATTAAACCATACACAAAGATTGACGCAAAATGGATCAAAGACTTAAACTACAGTTTAGTAAGAACTAACACTATAAAACTCTTAGAAGAAAACACAGAGGAAAAGCTTCGTGACTGGATTTGGCAATGAGTTTTTTGGATATGACGCCCAAAACACACATGACAAGAGAAAAATAGGTCAATTGGACTACGTCACGATTAAAAGCTGATGTGAATCATAGGACACATGAACAAAGTTAAAAAGACAATCTTCAGAATGGGTAAACAAAATAAATAGACAAACAAAATGAATGACCAATGAATGGCTAAACAAAATGCGGTATACAACGGAATATTATTCAGCCTTAAAAAGGAAGGAAATTCTCACACATGCTACAGTATGCATTCACCTTGAAGACAGTACATTAAGTGAAATAAACCAGCCACAAAAGGGCAAATATTGTATGATTCTACTCATGTGAGGTCCCTAGAGTAGTTGAATTCATAGAGACAGAAGTAGAATGATGGGGCCAGGGGCATGGGGATATGGGACATTATTGTTTAACAGATCTAGAGTTTCAGTTTTGCAAGATGAAAAGAGTTTGGAGAAGGACAGTGAGTATGGTGGTACAGCCACCTGAATGTACTTAATACCATTGAACTGTATGTTTAAAAACGGTGAAGCTGATGAATTTTATGTGGTGCGTGTCTTACTACAATTAAAAATTTTTCCACCACCCAGCCAGAGCAATCAGGCTTGTCCCCCAGGCATTTGGATCTGGAGGGAGTCATCAATGGGGAAGAGCCGTGATTCCTGCCACGGGCAGCACACTGCAATGTCAAAGCCTTGCGGGCTTTCTGAGAACCACACCCCATCTGGCCCGGCTGTAAGACCTGCAGACGGCCTGTGTGATACTCACTTATTGATTCAGTTCGGCAACATCTACTAATGATCCTTAAATCCTGTGTAAATGTATTCGGAGTGGCCCCAGGGGTTAAACATCTGGAGGTTCTCTCTCCAACAATAGCACTGCTGCCACAGCCTGAGGGATTTTCTGTTCTGTTTGCTATTAAATATTTAGTTATTGCATATTAATAAATGTCAGAAAGAGCACCCTCTTTCAGCCTGTGTGGGTCACGGGATTACAAAGCGGTACCTATCTTCTGGAAAGCCATCAGGCAATATACATCAGGAGCCACAGAAATATTCCCCTCCTGGGAAAAGAGATAATCCTAAATACAGACAAATCAATTTGGGCAAAGATGTTCAATGTCCGCGTTGGCACGACCACCTGCCTTGCATCCCCCCAGCCTGAGTGGGCAATACGTACTGTAACCAGCTTCTTTCTGGTGAGGGTAGATCCTCAATGTGCCACTCTAATGATTTATGATGTTCCAAGACTCCCTCTCCAGCAGGGATGAGGATAGAGAAGGGAAAGAGGCTGACAGGGCCAGAGAGTCCCATCCACTGTATTTACAATAATGAAAATATTACAAACCATCTGATGTTACAAATGTCCTCTTGCACAGCCAAGTGCAAGACCAGGGCAGGATCCCAGGGGCTGGGGTTGAAGCAGGGAGGTACTCTAAGCATGAAGGCATCAGATCTGAGGATGGCAGGACAAGGCCCAAGAGAAGCATTCTGGATCACTTGTTCTTTTTAATTGGTTACGGCGGGCGGTGGGCGGGCCGGTTGTCTGGAGGGCCAGGGGTCCGAGTCTAATATTTCAATGGGTCTCACATTTAGCCTTCTACCATTCTTTTCAAATGCATTCGCATGCTTAGTCCTAGACAGCGAGTCTGACAAGACCCAAAGAGGACATTTGTCGCTTGGCTTTGATCGTGTTAGTACCCCGGAGAGTCAGAACCACCTGCGCTGCCTTATGAATTTGTACTTTTCTTGTGAGTTTCATAATCGTATTTTACCACATTATTGTCTAATAAGAGTATCCAGCTGTTCAATGTAAATATTAAAATAGCTGGCAGATCTTTATAACCCTCTTTTGGCATCCCTTCATTTCATGATACACCAAGAGTCTCAAAAATGGTAGGTAAATCAGGTTTTTCCAGTCTTCGAGAAGGCATCCTCTAAGTTGTCAGATCTGAGGGGTGAGTGCAATGTACAAACCGGGACACAAAGCACAAAGTCTGCGGCTGTGAGGACTCAGGAAGAGGTCAGGGAGGAAGGGACAGGATTGAGAGCATCAGGACTTGGGGCTCGAATAGGGCTGGGTGCCTGGAGTGGGGGCCTGGCCCCAGGATAGGACACAGTGCGCTAAGGGTGGGGGGCAGAAGACCAAGGCCAACCCTTAAGGAAACCATGGCCCATCAGCTCAATGGCCCAGGCAGCTGTTAGGAATAATGGTTATGAAGCCTCTGCAGCAACATGAAAAATGCTTTTGTTACTATGCCGAAGACATCACTTTGTGGACCTATAACACATGCGTGCGCACACACACGCACACACACACACGCATGCACGCACACGCATGCATGCACGCACACACACACATGCATGCACGCACAGGAAGCAAGACCAGAAGGAGTTACACCTAAATGCAAGCCGTACTTGTGTTGACTGAGAGAGGTGGAATTGTGGCTGGGTTTCTTTGTTCAGTATTTTAAAATAAAATAATGGCACAAATCAGGGATAACTGAGTCCCTATCTCGTCCAGCAGCCCTCAGACCCGTTGGGAGAAGCCCAGGGCACGCCAAATTCCCACAACACGGCTGAGGGTCTCTCTCTCCCTCTCCTGGGGCCCTGAGCCACCTTCCTTGGGGGACCAGGCAGGGATTAGGGGCAGACTTTGAAGCTGGCAAGGTGCGGCTGTGTGGAAGCCAGCATGCTCTGGTTCCTGTCCCGGTTCCAGCTCCTTCGCGGTCAATCTAAAGCAGCCTTGAGGCGGGTCACCGCCACCCCACACATGCCCACTTCTCCAGCCAATCAGGCCCAAGGTGCCTCCAGGAAAGCGTCTTCCTCACTGATGTGCTGGAAGGAATCTCCATCCTGCTCTAACTCCTCGGGAGACCTGCAGGGGAGGTCCTCAGAGCATGGACCGCAGCAGCACCCCACGCATGGGCCTGAGCCCCCCGCCATCCCCTCAGCTCTTCGCAGTATTCCCGGGAAGGCAAGCAGACTTTCTTGGGGCCAAGGCGTTGCTGGGCCTCTGTGTCCAGGCCAGGCCCCTGGCAGGGCTCCACACCTCACCTCTACACTTATGCCCGCTGCCTTCTCCCTGGCGGCCCGCCTTCAACCCTTTAGGGAATGTGGGAACATTTAAATCCCATAGGATTTCAAAGCCCCTTGAGGGCTTTCAGTGAAAGCAAAAGATGACCTATAGGAACTTACAAATATTTTTTACAGTAATTATTATTAATAAACTATGTAAAAGTCATTCATTTTTCTGTTAGAAGAAACAGAAGTTTCTTCTATTAAAGAATCCAACTCAAACTATAAAAAGCAGATTCAGCCCAGTCAGAGTCAACCTGCTATGGTGGACTCTCTGCCTCAGGATCACTCAAGGCGTTTGGCAAAAAATGCAGATTCCCGGGCTCATCTCCAGAGCCACCGGATCAGAATCTCAGGGAGGGGCGCCTGGGTGGCTCAGTTGGTTAAGCGACCGCCTTCGGCTCAGGTCATGATCCTGGAGTCCCGGGATCGAGTCCCACATCGGGCTCCCTGCTCGGCAGGGAGTCTGCTTCTCCCTCTGACCCTCCCCCCTCTCATCTGCTTGCTCTCTCTCATTCTCTCTCTCTCAAATAAATAAATAAAAAATCTTTAAAAAAAAAAAAAAAGAATCTCAGGGAGGTGAGGACTAGGAACCTGAATTTTTAGCAAGCTCCCCTGGTCATTCTGGAGGACAGAGGTTGAGTGGCTTCTGGGCTGAGGGAGCCTGGCTCCCTGGCCGAGGCCGCACACCCTGAGCCGGCAGGCATTCCTGGTCCCCAAGAGACTCTGAGATCTGGGGCTGTGGGAGATGCAGCAAGCAATGGGAGCTGCATTACGGGTTTGTACCAAGTCCTCTGGGAGCACAAGAGAGAGTGGGACTCAGAGAGAGGAAAGACCTCTGGGGGAAGAGGTCTCGGGACCACATCCCGAAGGGGAAGTAGAGGTGACCAGCTAAAGAAGGGAGCAAGGGTGTTCTGGATCCAGGGCACAGCGCGGGGGACACGCTGGGAAAGTGTAAATCGCTCAGGGCCAGGGCAAGGGGAGGGGGGTGAGCAGAGGAGGCTGGGGTCTGGGTGGGGGCAGCTCTGCGCACTGGTTCCGTTAAGCTTCCCAGAAGCCCCTTCTCCATAGGGGTCTGGGGCAGAGTTGCTCAGAAGAGGAACTTCCGGGAGGTTTGGAAAAGAGAAGAGAGGCAGCACCACGACTCTGAGGGTTGTCTCCGGCGGGTACTGCCAGAGACAGAGGCGGGGTGTCCCCCCACCACCCCGTGGCAGCTCGTCCTTCTCCTCCTCTGGGCCCCGTCCCACCCACAGGCTTTGCTGAGCAACGGCTTCCACAGCCTCTCCATCGGCTGCCCTCCTGCCCCCTTGGGCAGCTGGACGTGCTTGGCTTCTCAAATTTCTCTGCAAGCTCCAACTTGTGGCCCATGGCAAGACTTTCCCTGATTGCCCCAATCTCCTTTCAGAAACATCACTGATTTCAGCTCGCCCCACATTTGGGTAAAGTCTCATGCCTATAATAATTCCTTTATTCCCATATACGTTGCTGCCCTGGCTGGACCCTTTTCAGTCCTTATCATGAATCCCTTTTTAGGAGCATCTCTGTAAGCATCTCCCTCCCCCCCAACACACACGCAGCTCACCTGGGGCAGATCTCTTAATATCCAGGGCTGAAGAAGGAGAAGGCCCCCTCACCCTCACGTGTTAGGAGAGCTGTGCCCTCTTTCGGGCCACCCGCCAGGAGGAAGAGGAGGTGGCTTTCAGTGGAGGGGCTTCCTCAGCTTCAGGTCCTCTCCAGAAGTCCTGGGGGGCTTTGCTCTGGTTTGTACTTCTGGAAAGCCGTCAGGCCTGCTCGAAGACAAGATCAGACAACAGGTTGTCTAGGGCTCCTTTTCCCCTCAGGGGCCTCTAAACTCAAATGAGGTGGGGGGGAGCTGGGGCTGCGGGGAACTGAATGGGGCCCACTGAGGCACCTGGGAGGTTGCCAGGCAGTGGGAAGACAAGGAGCTGGAAAGCTGGGAGGTCTGATCAGGTCTGGCCCAGGGCCTGGCTGAGGTGAAGGCTCACCACTCTGGGGCCAGAGTGTTAAGCAGAGGAGGGGCAGAACCAGATTCTGCTCCTCTGAGAAACTGGCTTGGAGGAGGTGAGCCCAGAAGCCAGAGAACCTCAGAAGCCAGGACAAGGGAAAGGTGGCTGAACCAGGGGGTGGCACTGGAGAGAAATGAGGGGATCAGAGGGACATTAGACAGCTGGAAGGAGGAAGAAACCATGTACGTACATGGTGATCGGTGGGTTGGATGCAGGGGATGAGGGGGGCGGGAGGAGTCATGGGGGACCCCAGGCGTCTGGCTGGAGTCCCTGAAGGATTGCAGGTGCCCAACTGGTCCGCCCAGAGAGCAGAAGCTGCAGTGTGAACAGTATCGTCGATAAAATGAAGTCTCTAGTGAAGACGTGACTATCAGAAAAAAAGGGAAAATAAGGTGATTGAGGGAAGGGAAGCATCTCGTGCATGAAGAGACTAAGAATGAGAAATAGAAAAGTTCAAAACATTTTTCCAGGTCTGGGGTCTCTCACCCCTGCTCCAGGAGGAGGGCCATGTGGGCCGACAGAGGCTCAAAAGTGTTCGGGATGCGGTATTTCAGTGACACCTGCCGTGGTGGGTTAACAGTGGTAGCAGGGGACACTAATACAAAATGACAAATCATGATAAGGGTTGGGAAAGAGAACAGCGGGGTCCTGTTTCAGAGGGGGAGAGGTCAGGCCTCTGAGGAGGTGACATCTGAGCTGAGATTGGAAGGCAGAGAATTCAGGAAGAGGGTTCCAGGCGGTGGGAATAGCGTCACCCTACCAGGGGTGATGCTTTCGAGGAATGGAAAGAGAGGCAGTGTGGGTGGAGGGGGGCCAAGGCTGGGTGGGGGCTGGGGACACCGACAGAGGGAGATGGGCTGGAGAGGAGGTGGGGGCTGACTGTGCAGGGCTTGGAATATTTTAGTAAAGTCTGGACCAAATGGTGCCTCGGGGCCCTTGTCACCCCAGGCTTCAAGGACATTCTTCCTGATTTCCCTCCGTCATAACAGGCTCGGGAGTCTGCTGAGAAGAGGGGGCACTCAGGCTCTCCTGAAACAGGTGACCTAGAACACGCCCCTCGGTGCCCTGCAAACTGTCCAGCAACAGTTCTAGAAAAGTTCCCTTTTAAATTCAACTTCTCTTGGCCAAGCTGACCAGGGAAAAATAAGTCCCCACAAATAGCGATCACTGGCAAATAAGGAGAGTCATTATCTTAAATTGAGACTGGTTTCTAAGAAAAAAGAAAAAACCCAAATGCCACTGGCCAAAACCTCACCCCCACGCGCCCCCAGCACATACGTGAGGATGCTGGCTCACCGCCCTCCTTGCAAGCCCGGGGCTCAACATGGGCCTCTGTGTAAAGGGAAGGAAACAGGCAGAGGAAGGAAGGCCAGAGATTAGAGAAGCTGACAGATGTAAATAGCCTCGGAGGAGACACACTGTCCCGGCGCTCCTCCCCAGGGAGCCTTTTGTACCGAGGAATCTGGTTGCCTGAATGAAAAATGATATCATTTATTTCTTTAGTCAGAGCTGAGCTGTTTTCTTCAGACATAGAAATAACTTAACACCGCAACACCAAATTGTTGGCCAAGTGATAGAGATATCTGTAATTTGGGCGCTTGGTAACATCCTAGGTAAACAGCCAGGGACTTGGTTTCTTGGGAGCAGCCCTGCTCCCCGCAACAATGCGACAAAGCTCAGAGGGACTCAAATGGAAGGAAAGCTTTTGAAAAGGTTGTTCCAGAGCTCTTGCTTGCTGCCGAGCTCCAAGGAAGCTGGACTTTTCATTCCTGCCGCTCAAACCATGCTTCACCGACACAACGCCTACTAATTCAACAAATATTTACCGAGCACGGATTGGCCCGGCCTGTGCAAAGGCACTGGGGCTACAGATGTGCAAAAGCTGGGGCCCTGCCCTCAAGAGACTCAATCTGGAGGGGAGGCAGCCAAGTTCAGCCCATGTGGCAGACGCTATGATGCAGTATGCACTTGGCACAGGGGTCTGCCCCCACGGAGGAGGTAGCGTTTGACTTGACTTGGAAATGAAGAGGACTTTCCATACCAGAGAAGTGGAAAGAGGGCATCCTAGATGGAATGAACAGCAGCTGCAAAAGCACAGAGGCTTTGAAACTACTTGGACTCTTTGGAAATTAAAAGAAATACACTATTGCAGGGAATAAAGTGCTAAGGAGGTCAGTGGTCGATGGTGTGACTGGACAGGTAGGCAGGAACCGCATCACACCTTTGTGAGCTAAGGTGTTTAGGGTTTATCCTTTAGGTAATAGGGAGCCGAGGAGGAATTTTGAGCAGGGAAGTGATATGATTAGATTTTTGTATTAGAACACTCACTCCTTTCTGTCTTGAAAAAACTCTACCGTACATCATATCAGGAAACTAAGGCAGGCCACTTCTTTACAGCATTGCGTATGATAGTGAAAACCCCGAAAACGAAATAAACATCCAGTGGTAGAAAAATGAACAAATAGTGGTGTAATCATAAAATGTAATAAGGCTCAAGAGTTAAAATGATCCAGCATGACCAGATCTTAAAAGCATAACTTTGAGGGGTGCCTGGGTGGCTCAGTCCGTTAAGCATCTACCTTCGGCTCAGGTCATGATCCTGGGGTCCCTGCTCAGCGGGGAGTCTGCTTCTGCCTCTTCTTCTCCCCTGTGATATCTCTTGCTCTCTCTCAAATAAATAAAAATAAATTCTTTTTTTTTTAAAGCATGGTTTTGAGTAGAAAAAAGGTGAGTTTCAGAATATGTATGGCATGGTAAAATGCATGTAAAATTTAAAACCACATGTCTGTATATCATTATAAATAATATATATGTAGATAAGCATAGAAACATGGATTGTTGCTTCTGGAGAGTGAGGGAAAGGCATGAGGAAGGGGAGAAATACAAAGAGAAATTTATCTAGAATGTTCTATTTGTGTTTACGAGAAAAGAAATAATGGAGCAAAAATGCTAAAACAGTAAATTCCCTGGCATTTAAAAAAACTTGAACTTTGTTTTTTAAAAAACCAAAGATCCATCTGGTGGTGCTGTCGAGGAGGAGACAGGAGAGACTGAGAAGGCAGCCCAAGCCAGCCTTGTTGCCTCCTGATTGGAGGAGAGCTGGGGGCAGATCTGGGAAGCCCCCAAGGGCAATGCACAAGGAAATCTTTTCACCCCACCTTCTTGAGCCGCTTTTAGCCTCTGGGCAGGGCTGATGTGCAGTTCTGGCCTCTTGTCTGGCGTCCCTGGAAGATGTGGGACTCGGTCTCGTCCAGACCTGGCCACCGTTTGGATCTGACGTGAAGCATGGTTCACAGTCCCCGGATGCCAGTACTGTTCCTGGACACCTGCTAACCAAGCGGCAGAGACAGGAGGCTCTTAGAATACCTGGGAACGTTTGACATTGTATGCTCAAAGTAGAGATGTGTGTGTGTGTGTGTGTGTGTGTGTGTGTGTGCATGCATACACGTGTGACTGCATGTGCAAAACCGAGGAGCAGGGTGAAAGCGAATCTTCTGGAAAGGGATTTGCAGTAGATTCTGTGACTCGAGTGTGCTCCCTGATGGGAATGTTCTTATACAGTTCAGAGAAGTAAGAATGAATCTTTCCAGAAGGAATTCATTTTTAGACAACTACTTACCATTCAGATCTCCATCCCCTGACCTAGTGGGAATACAATAAACATGTATGTGCATCTACATATATTTATGTGTCTGGGCTAGAGCCGTGGCAGGAAAGAAGAATCGATGCATTTATGTTTGTGCTTTCCTGGGCCAAGCTAATCCTTGCTTCCACCCCAGCCTGGATTTTGTGGGCATCCAGTAAAGGAAAACTGTGACTTTTCTGCCATTACATATGAATTTCATGACTTAGGTGTATCCTAGAAGGAATATATCTGCCCGATGCCCACAGCCTTATTTAAACAAACCTATCATGCTTTCTAAGAACAAAGGCATCCATAGTACATAATTAATAATATGCAAATCATTCTTCTCTGGGGACCATCACTTGGTCTTTAATATACAGAGCCAGGAGAACATGCAAAGAGAAACTCAGTCTCTTTTACACGTGCACACACACACGCGCGCGCGCGCGCACACACACACACCTCCCCACTATAATTATCATTATCATGCTGGTTTCCAGATCAGGGGTTAATAGGCTTGGCCTGGAGACGCCTGAAAGGCACCCAAGGCAATTAGTGGTGTCCCTTCACCACCCCCTACATACTGTCAGAGTCTTTGCACTTGTTGTCCCCTCTCTAGCACATGCGTCCCCCGGGCCCCTCTGTGGTTCACTCCCTCCCTGCATTTAGGTCTCAGCTCAAGTGCCACTTCCTCAGAGAGGCCCGGCCTGGCCACCTCCAAGGCTCTCTATCTGCTTACCAGCTGTATTTTTTTTCCCAGAACTTTTCATTCCTGGACATTATACTGTGCATTTCTTTGTTACCCAGCATCCATCTCCCTGTGGGTCCTAGACCATGAGCTTCATGAGGCCCCATCATCACAGCCACATGCCCAGAGCCTAGGGAGGTGCCGGACACAGAGCCGACATTCTGTCTGTATTAGTGGGACGAATGAATTGAGCACCCCTCGTTTCCTCTCCATGCCTACCTTCTCCTTTCCCCGACCTCCTCTCCTGCCCCCATCTCTCCTGCCTCCATCTTAAACCTGCTGGCAGGATCAGCCCTCAGGAAGCTGTCAGGCAGGTGAGGTCCGTGGCTCCTCTCCTCGTGTCCGTTGCCCACCCTCCTTCATGGGTACCTCTCTCCCACCTGCAGCTGCCCCCCGCCAGCGTGGGCCTTCTCTGTGGGCAGGATCCAGGCTCAGGCACCTCAGATGATTGTAGGGAAGTTGGGAATTGGGGCTGGAGGGAAGATTGTAAGAAAGGCAGGGCTGCCAGGTCACAGAGAATAGAAGGTCATTCGGGGCATCCTTTAGCACCCAGGACCCAGCTTCTTGCCTTTCCCATAGGAGTCAGCGCTGCCATTGTAGGAACTCAGCCTCTTTCTTCTTGCTACTGGATGCCTCCTCCCCACCGCCCTGATCCACAGTATCTGACTCCGCCCCACCCCCACTCCTCTCTCCTTCCTGGCTTCTGCTTCTTTGTGTAATAAACTTGGATAGGGAGAGCCAGCCATGTGCCAGGTCCCAGGCCAGCATCGCCCCAGCCCACCTGGTGTGCACCCCCCCCTTGCTCCTTTTCCTCCACTGCCCCTCCTCATCCTGGCAGCCTGCAAAGCTCAGCTCAGCCGGACCCCACCACTACTTTGTTCCCCAGAAGCCCCCCCCTCCCCGGTCTCCACCACTCTGGTGGCAAATGATCACATACTCCACCGTGGTATTTTCCACGTGACTCCCCAGCCAGATTACAAACTGCTTGAAGGTAGGAGCTGTGTCTTAAACTCAGAGACCCAATCTACAAGGACCCAGGAGAACAGCTTCTTTTGTTAGAAGCCAGATATTCCCCTCCCTCTTCCCACCATCGTCCATGCATCCCAGTCCATTCTATCCACCTAAACTCATGGGAGAAGAAATCCTGAATACATTGAACAACGATGCGACCACAATGTGACTTAGGCCCCTGCTGTATGCTGAGTACTGGGGGTGCCCTGGTGAGTGGTGATAGACCAAGAGTCCCTGTTTTCCTGGGTCTTAGAGTCAGGGCGAGCGGAGAGAGTCATCAAACACTTACATGAATGAATCTAGCATTGCATCACTACGAAGGTGAGATCTCTGGAGGAATGGGGCCTTGCTCATGAAAGATAAAGCATGGTTTGGTTGGTCGGGGAAGTGACACTTGGCTGAGACCTGAAGGATGAACAGGCCTTGAGGGGGCATGCAGGGAGCATCCCAGAGGGGTCAGCACCTAAGTCCCAGCCATTCCGCAGAAAGCTGTATCTCCTATACTTGCAGCTGTAATAACCATGTAATTTATTGCTTGAATAGGATATTTTTGAGAGTGAAAGTGGGAGCTGTTAATAATTTCTCTGGGCCAATAGGTGTCAGTGTCAGGGCAAATCAGGCGCCTGGTTGCATGAATTAAGAGTGACAATCTTCCTGCTTCCTGTCCCTCTAGCAATGAAAGGAACTTCAACCCCTGGTCAGAGCTGCCGGAAGCCTGAGCTTTCGCCTGCCCTTGGACAAGGGAGAAGGCAGAGGATGCACTCCAGGAACGAGGTGTGTGTGTGGGGGGGCAGGCAGGAAAGTTTACGCAGGCCCCCGGAGCTAGAACCAGTGATCAGGAACGAGGACAGGCCTGTGTCAGGGAACAGGTGGGAGGGGGGCGGGTGGCACCAGTTTCCAGTGGCAGTGACTCTGAGCTTGGCGTGTGAGCTGTCCCCCTCCCCAGCTGCCCAAGTCCTGCCTGCTCAAGGACAGGCAGGGGAAGTTTGGGTTCCTGTGGCTTCTTTGAATTTCTTTCGCTCTACCTCCTTGTGCAAAGGTGGCTTGATTTGTACTTGGGGTATAGGTAGGGCCTGATGGAGTGTGTGTGTGTGTGTGTGTGTGTGTGTGTGTGTATATAAGAGAGAGAGAGAGAAACCTGTTTCTCTCTGCTCCTCTGTCTGTCTGACTCTCAAGACTATTAATACAAACCCCACGTCTGGCCGAGCCACCAGAACATGAGCTCCCCACAGCAGAATGCCACCCCTCCCAGCTGAGCCTGTTGTCTGTTCTGTTTCTGATCGGCGCCAGGCTCATAGACCCCATGTAGGTAGAATATAACTTTCCATAAATAACCCCTAGCCCGACCTACAATTTAGGCTTTGGGTTTTTTTTCCCCTCGTGGTAATGGGATTATAGCCTGGGCTGATCCCTCCTGGGTCTCGGGGTCCCAGAAAGTAGACCCTAGGTGTACCTGGGGTTGGGCATTGTTTGGGATGCCCAGTTCCCCACCCCCCTATGCCGCCTGGCACATGGCGAGGACTCAGTACATGTTGAGGAATGTGGCCGATCGAGTCTCATGCCCCCAGGAACACAGCCGTGCACCTTCAGCCCCAGTGCCTTTGCTTGGGCCACACCCCCTGCTTAGAACCCCGTGCCACCTTCTCCACCAGGCGAACTTCTAAGCAACACCCACCTCTGTGAAACCTTCCCGAAGAGTTTCCCCTCATTCCTACCACAAAGTGAATTACTCCTGCGCTTGATCCCCTAACACTCTGTACAGACAATGTGACCTGATGACTTGCCCACGTGCCCACCAGGTTCTGAGCAGCTTGAGTGAGCGTCAGAACAGGAACTGATCCCACATCGGGCTGTGGGCGAACATTTAACCCCTGGGTGCCCCAGTTTCCTTAGATCCAAACACAAGCCTGGCTCCAGAGCCCATGTCCCCATCCTTTGTGCCACATGGCCTCTGGGGGCTGGGCCGTATATCCATTTCCTACCTGTTCTCATTCCCAGCTCTGAGACACTCCTCTCGGTGCGTGGATTCCCTGAAGGCTCTCGCTGGGGCCTCCTGGGGGCCTAGAGACACAACACCCACTGACAACTATCAGAAACTTGCCGGTGGTGATAAGGAATTTAGGAGGATTCATTGGGAGTTAAAGTGAAAAGGCTTCGGGGCTGGGGAGGGCTTTGGGGTGGGGTTACCCCAAGAGGGGCTGGACTGGATTCAAAGCTTTGACTCATCTCTCCCTGTGGTGATTGAAGAGTATTTCTTGCGTGTCAGCCGTGAGACACCTTGGTGAGACAAGACCGAGAGAAGGACAAGACATTGTCCCTGTTCGTGATCTCACATTTTCACCGGGGAGGCATACAATTCACTTTTGGGAAAACACTTGATGGAGCTGCCTGGGAGCTGGAACTGAGTTGTACGTGGCTTGTGTCGGTCTCAGCACTGAGCAGGGCTTGGCCAGGTGAGACACACCGATCCACGAACGAATATTGAATGGAAGACGTAGAATCAGAAACCGAGGTCGTGGCACGGACAAAGGGGCTGGGGCATCTGAGGAGAGCTCAGCAGGGATTGCAACATGCCTGGAAGGTTCAGGCTCCGAGGTGACAAGGAACGTGAACCCTAAAGCAAGAGCAGGAGTCGTTGGGGGTGGTCTGTAGGCATGGGGGTAAACTAAGGCAGGGACGAGTGTAGCAGGAGAGCGTGGCCCCTTGGGCATCAGGAAGGAAGTTTGGTAGAGCGGGGTGGGGGTGGGGCTGGGAAGCAAGCCGGGGAAGGCCCCTCGCGTCAGGGTGAGAAGCCAGAACTCAATCCTGGGCAAGGAGGAGCTGCGGAAGGTTTGCGAGCAGGGGTGTGGCACGGTGAGAACGGTGTTTCTGGAAGACAGTGTGGAGGGCAGGCTGCTTGAGGGAGACCAGGCTGAAGTTATGACAACAGCCGCGGCGAAGGAATGAGGTCTAGGTTTGGAAAGGAAGGGACAGACGGGACTTTTCAAAGGGAGGACATAATTGCCACAAGGGCCCCCGCGGCCCAGTCAAAGGTGCCTCCGAGGTCGAGGTCCTAGTGACCAAGAGAAGGATGTTAACTTTGACAGAATGACTGCGTGTGGTTGACAAAATGAGACCACATCCTCTCGGAAATGATTCATTGTCTTTATTAACAATGCCTCTGGACTCGGAAAGAACAGACTGGTATTTCATAAAGCAATATTAACGTTGTCATTTCTCTACAAGAAAAAACTTTTGCATAAATAACTTAAGTGAGAAAATAAATATGTAACTTAACTCTTTTTAAGAACCACGACTTTCATTCTTGTGGACAAATCCCACATGAAAGGATTGCAAAAATGGCCAGCCCGGCAGGCTTTCACGTGGTATGTGCTTCTGTTTAAAAAAAAAAAAAAAAAAGTTTCTTTTTTCTTTTAACAATTAAAAACTACACAGAAAGTAAGAGGTGTCTGGAAATGACTCTCAGAAAGATTCTTGGATGACAGCTAACTGGTCTTGCGGTTTTCTCAGCATATGTACAGCACTTGTAATTTTTCCCCAAGTAGTAGTATTTTAACGTAAGGTGCGCCGTCACAGGTAACAGCAGTAAGAAGCTTCTAGACAGAATCGTGTCTGTAAGTGGTAGGCAGGAGGAGGTGCCTGCAAAGGGATCTGCTGGTCTTCGAATGGGTGCTGGCTGCTCCCTTGGGCCTGCGAGCCCAGTGTCCTGGGACCCTGAGCTTCTCTGCAGAAGGTGACTTTAAAATATGGCCATGGTGGGGGGTGCTGTTCTTTCAGAATAGGGGGGTGATTTCTGTCCGCGCTCTACTCCCTGCCCTTCCCCCCGGCCTCCCCTCCCCCCCCCCCAGCCTTGGGACCTTCTCCTTCTCTATCCCAATTGGTGGATTTGTTTCTGCATCCTTTGAGGTTGAGGGGTCGAGGTAGGGAAACGTCTGGGGAGGCCAGGCTGGAAAGAACACAGCTTCTTCCAGGATTTTGTCAGCCATAAAAAAGACTCACCCCCCCCCCCCCCCCCCACCACACTTGTTTTTCATCTTTGGTTGTCAGATCAGAGGATTACAACTCTGAATTCTGGAGGTGATCATGGCGGTAATCCAATCCAACCTCTCTCTCTCTCCTTTGCCCATTCAAAAGGCACCCAAGGCCTTGGAATCATGTGACAGTAGATTCCTCGAGATACAAATCCCAGCCCCACCTTCATTTTCCAAAGAGGAAATGGAGGACAGACTCGGGACAGAAAGAGAAGAGTGTGGTCCAAGGTCATCCAGCAAGTTAGTGGCAGAGTCCGGACTGAGAACCCTATCTACGGACCCCAGTCCTGTGTTCTTGGCACAACAAGGCACTAAAGGCTTTATGAGGGGCAGAGGAGTGGGGGAGGAATCTTATCGAACTTTCTTAACCAGTCCCCGGACTCTTCTCATTCCCCACCGCTCCCTTAGAACCCCTGGGCGGTGAAAGGCTTTGCTTTCCGGCCTCCCTCTGAAGTGGGACCAGCAAAGGTGGGCGGCCCCGGGGGGCGGGGCTGCGTGGCTCAGTGTGTGTGACTCTCAGCGCCCTCCCCTGCCCTGCGGGACCCCCTCGGACGCGGGGCAGTGGGGGCGGGGGCTCTTCTGGCCCTCCCCGCGCCGGGATCCGCAGGGCCTGGCTGCCTCCTGCCGAAGCCCGGGAGGTCTCAGCGCCCCGCCCGGGGTTGCAGACATTTACAATGAGATACAAACGATCGGACCGCGCGCAGAGGGCAGAACCCCGGGCGCCTGGGCCGGGGCGCGGGGCGGGGAGCGCGGCGCGGCGGGCGGCCTCTAATAGGCGTTCTCCAGCTCGGCCTGGTTGGCTTTGGCGCCCCGGGCGCGGGGCCGCGGCTTTCGGCCCTTCTGCGGCCGCGCGGCCTCGGGCCCGAAGTCCTTGAGCTCGGACTGGTTGTGGGAGCGGGTGAGGCGCTTGCACTTGCAGGAGGCCACCAGGCGCACTTTGCGCGCGCGCGGCGCCGCGCCCCCGGGGCACAGCAGCTGCACCCGCTGCGCGCGGTAGCGGTCGGGGATGCAGCGGAAGTCGGGCCCGCTCGGGCGCCACCACTTGCCGCGGCCGATGGCGTTGGGCAGCAGGCGCGCCGGGCCGCACTGGCCCGAGCACACCAGCTCGGTGACCGGCTTGGCGCTGCGGCAGGGCCCGTCCGTCACGTAGCGGGTGAAGTGCAGCTCGCGGCAGCTGTACTCGGACACGTCTGCGGAGAGAGGGCGCGTTGAGACCAGCCCGGCTCCCTGCACGCCACCAAGCCACGCCCCGGCCTTTTCCAAACCTGCCCCTTTCCAGATGCGTTTGCCCCTGGGGATCCCTTCCGGGAAGGGCCCGGGTATTCTGGGGGCGGGTGGAAAGACCTCTGGCCCACCCTTTCCCCGCTAAAACTTTGGAGCCGAGTGTCTGTTGCGGTTCAAATACCAGCTCCAACGCTGTGTGATCTTGGGCAAATCATTTAAACTCTCTGTGCTTCCTATCTGTAAAATGCGTCGTCCTAAGGAGTTAGTGAGTGAATCCATTGCATACATAATGCAGGGGACACGGTGAGCACATAGTAAGAGCTGGAAGTATAGGCTGTTGTTATGTGTTCTTCTTCTTCTCCAAGGGGGGCTTTTTCTCCCCCATGTAACTTACATCTGTGTTAACAGAATGCCTGGTCTAGGCAGAGTAGGTACTTGCCACACCCTTTGCATGGCCTTGGCTTCTCCTAAAGTCTTTTTCCAGCCACTTGGGAGGGATGGCGAGGGATGGAGAAAGGAGTAGGGGTTAATTGAAGGTAATAAATCAGGGCAGCTGCTGCGGAGGAGAGAGATGGAAGCGGAGGTGGGGAGGAGAAGTCATTAGACTTGAAAAGAGCCAAATGCTGCTTGTCCAACCCCCTCATCATCAGTGAGGACCAGGAGGCCTAGAGAGGGAAAAGCACTTGCCCAAAAGGCAGAGCTGGGCGTCCTCACTCCACTTTCCTGGGGCCCCAGCGCCTCTGGGTTCCCATAAGGGTGGACGCTGTGTGACTGAGCACCCCTGTGGGAGGCTGCGCTGGGGGTGGGGGCAAAGGGCTGCCTCTTACTGCAGTGACTTCCCTACCAGAGGGAATGGAGCTCTGCCTGAAAATCTACAGGTTCAGCTGCCACAAACACTTATTAAACACCTGCTGTGTACCAGGCACGCTGCTGGGCACATCTCTTGTTTTGTGCCGTTTTAATGGATCCCGGATGGTGACCCAGCCTTGCTCCTGGGTTGGGGTGGGGGGGATTGGGCTCTGGGCCTGGCTTGGTCCCCTGAAGACACCGCGATCAACTCTCCTACTGTGGGCTTAAACAGGTGGGAGCTTTTTAAACAGCTGGTCCTCATGTGAGCACCTGTCCGTCACCCAAGGAGATGAAAAATAGTCCTGGGACCAGAAGCAGAGAGAGGGCAGAGCAGGCCAGGCCTCCACTCCCCAGGCCTTGGAGAACAAGCATAGCAGGGAAGAGGTGGGTTTGCCTTCCTCCAGTGGCTGAGCTTCTGGTTTCTGGGCTGGCTTGGCATCCTCACCCCGGCTCCCAGGCCGCAGGGGTAGTGTGTGGAGGCGGCCTGTTTGCCCAGGGAAGGAGGCTTTTTGGGCTTTCCAAGAATAGTGCCCCCAGGTCAGGCCCTTCCTCTACAGAAGGTGACTTTGTTTTGAGCTCACAGCTTCCTTGGGGCCTGTGGCCTCTCGTGGGAGCCCAGGGAGGTGCATATTTTGTACTTGGGCCCCGTAGAGCCCAGGAAGCAGTCCCTTGAGCTTAATCGACTTTGCCTGGGGGGAATGGCAGGGTGGTGAGCTCCTGTCCTCCCTTTTTGAAGACTTGAGGTCCCAGGGCTCCTGTGGGGCTGCCCCCTTTGCCAAGCCCCACATTCCCAGCTGGTTGTGGGGGGCCTGGGCAGGGGACTCCTCTCCCACCGGGACAATGACTGGAGGGCAGTGAGGCCCTCCCTCTGAAGTGTCATTCCGGCCCCACCCCCAGCCGCTCCTGCCGGCTGCCGGGCCAGCTGTGCACATCGCCCCCTAGGCTTCTCCGGGCACACCTGACCAGGCGCCCAGATGTGCCCTCCACCACGGCCCTCGCCTTGTCACGAGGGTCAGGCTCCCTCCCTAGTAATGAGGCAAGGCTGGGTCTCGGGTGGGGACCTGGGGACAGATGGGGCCACCTGTGTCCACTCCCTGCACAGAGGATGCTACCTCCCCTCCAGGGCCTGGACCCAAGTTGCTACCCAGGTCGGAGGCTAAAACTCTGCCTACAACTTCCGTGCCTTCCAGTGTCAGCTCACTGGGAAGACTCGGGGCAGTGGGAGTGTCCTTTTCCCGCTGCTTTGTGGGGACTTGCTCTGGCTCTCAGTCCCCAGCACCCCCCACACAATCCCCCACCAGGGCTGTCTTGGAATGGGATCAGACTGGGGTCAAATCTCAGCTCTTCTACTCCCTACCAAGTTACTTAGTGTCTGGAGATTTCTTCACTTTCCAACTGGGAGTGCACCCCTGGGGCTCCCCTGCGGCGGATTCCGGGGGGTAGGGTTCAGGTACAGCCTGGGTAGAGCGTCTACCTCCAGCAGGTGCTCACAGATAGGAGGCTCCCTTGTCTGGTCCCCTGTCCAGGGATGCCAGCTGTCGGGCCTGTCTCCTATATTCTCAGGAGGGGATTCTTGGAAACTGTCTCATTTCTGAGGCTCTGAGCCTGTCCCAGAGTTGTATCCTCACCACCTCGGCCTCCTTCCTGCCCCAGGCTCCTGCTGCCAGCCCCCCTACCAGCCTCATGCCCCTGCGCTGGATCGCCAAGGCTATTCAGGCTTGTCACCCTCCCCCTGCCTCCAGGCAAGGCCGTCCCTCCCTTAGAGCTGACAGCGGCGGACGGGCCACCCCAGTCTTCAAAACCTCCCAGAGAGAACCCTCCAGGCCCCTTGTGCGAAAAATGCTCTCCTCTCCCCCATACCTTTGGTCTCAAAGGGATGGTGAGGGGGCCTCCCTCCGTTCTCCGCCCGGTTCATGGTCTTGTTGTTCTCCAGCTCTGGCGGAGGCTCGGGGTACTCGCCCAGCTCGGGGATGATCTCTGTGGCATCGTTCTTGAAGGCCTGCCACCCCTGGCCGTCCACCACACGGAAGGCTGCATGCACCAGCAGGCAGACGAGACACAGAGCGAGAGAGAGCTGCATGGTGCCAGCCAGAGGAGGGCACCCAGCCTTCCAGTAGCACAGGCTCCGGCCTCCAGCCTGGGACACGTTTGCCTTTTTAAAGCCCCCTCTGCCTGATGCCAACCAATGAGGACAGGCTGGGGCAGGGCTGGTCCCATGTTTCTCTCAACCCAGGGGGAGGGAACGGGGTGTGCTCACGGCAAGCCCTCCCCAAAGACTTCCCAGGCACAGCAAACTCCCAAATTGCTGCTGGTGCTCCCAGGTGACCTAGAGGGAGGTGGGTGTGTGAGGCAAGCCTGCCCTCCAGCCCCTCCCACGTGCAGGCGGCTGTGGTTTTCAGATATCAAAATGAGCTCCAGCTTGTAATCTTTACCTCCTTGGGCCCCTTGGGCTTTCTCAAAAACAAACTGTGGACCAGTGTCACAAAGAAAACGACAGCTCTGAGCCCTCTGCAGGGCTGAGCCCAGCCAAGTCCCTTTCTCAGGCCAAGTTCATTTGTTACCCCACCAACAAACGGCCCAAGGGCTCTTTCTTTGGCCTCCACAGACCCAGGCAGAGGCAGAAGGAGGCTTTTTAAGAAATGTCATCGGTCCCAGTTCCATGAGACTCAGCATCAATTATCCTGACCAAGATAGCCCCTTGTTGGCACCCTCTGGAAGGCAAGAGAGAAAACCAAAAGGCCACGGGGAGGGCGTCTGCTTGCACCAGGAGGCGGGGATTCTGGTTACAAGGCCAGGATGAGCAAGTCAACGGTGATGGAGCCCAAGGAGGAAATCTTGGGGCTTCTGTGCACCATGACAGGCACTTCTTGGCCAAGACGCTCACAGCCGCTTGGGGAACTGATGTGCCAAAGGCACTTATTTCCCTGGCTAGGCTGTGGCTAGGAATGGAGAGCACAAAAATCCCTTTTCTTAGCAAAAGCCAAGGCCAGCATTTTTGGTGCTGACATCCTCTTCTTCTTCTCCCTTTTTTTTTTTTTGGTCTCTCAGACCATTACATTTTTCAAAAAGAGCTTTGAGTCCTATATGGAAAGCCTTATCGGTGCATGCTATGGGGTGTATTCCATGAAGCCATCCCAGGTCCAGCTAGCCACAAAAAAGCCAAAAGGAATTGCAACCTTAGCCCTGGAGCAGAACGAGGGGCCTGGGAGGGGTAGGGTACTGGGGAGGAAGGTTCACACCTGAGGTGCAGGAAAAGAAAGGAGAGCCAGCGGAAGCTTTCCCTGCAGATAAAGGAGGAGGCGCACTGGGCTCCTGGCCCTGAAGGAGGCTGGGAAGAGGGCTGTGGCCCAGGTCCCCTTGGTATTTTCACTGGGCAATGAATCAGCGCGCCCCACCTGCAGAGCCTCTAGGAGGCACTTGCCACCTGCCTTGACTTGTAAGCCGCGGTGTCCATCTGCAGCCGTCTGTCCCTCCTTTCCACCATCCATCACTCCACACATGAATGCAGCTGCTCTGACAGTTTTACAAGCCAGACAGAAGCCCCTGCAGGAAGGGCCCTCTCTGATACCTGCTTCCTAAGTCAGTTTCCTTCGGGGCAGACGAAAACAGCTGTGGCCATTGTTGGAGGTGATCTATCTCTCCCAACAGAGCCCGTGGGTGTTGTGAGAAGCTGGCCCTCTGCGCCCCCTCCCCCTGTCTCTGACCCTCCAGCCTCCTTTTCCCTTGCTCTGGAATGTGGACCGTTAACCCGATCGTGGCCGGACAACGGCCTTCTTGCCCTGGATTTGGGAGAGGGCGGTTCCGAGGCCGGATTCCTTGAGCTGGCGCGATCGGGACGCTGAAGCCCCACCTGCTGGTTGGGGGCTACGGACCCAGCCGCCGGAACCCGAGCCCGTGGGGCTCATCCTCGGAGCACTGCTGCCACCTGCTGGACGCAGAAGGAAGAGCCTGCGGCCGGAGGATGGCGAAGGGTTTTATTTCATTTCATTGTTTTATTTGGAACTGAAGTCATTGTTAAAAGAAAAAAGAGAAGAATCCAGTGGATTTGAACCTATGAAGTGTGTCCATCCTTCTGAGTTATTCCCTGCCAAGGTACAGCCTGCTCCTCCCAGAACGGCTCACAGAGAACCTGCTATGACGCCATCTGCTTTTTCACTTCATGCTAATCCAGCTTTATATTTTACTCAGTTCGGGAGCTTATCATTGTTCAGAGTTAAAGCCCCAGGGTTTTAGCTGACGTCTGTTGCGGGTACTTTAGGTTATTTCCAATGCTTTCCTATTCTTAGTAGGGATGATATGAACGGATTCCTTGTACAAAGTAATTTTTGGAGTTAAACTGCGATCATTGTAAATTCACATGTACTTGTAAGGAATAAAACAGGGCAGGGGCACCTGGGTGGCTCAGATGGTTAAGCGTCTGCCTTCGGCTCAGGTCATGATCTCGGGGTTCTGATATCGAGCCCCACATCGGGCTCCCTGCTTGGTGGGGAGCCTGCTTCTCCCTCTACCTCTACTGTTCCCTCTGCTTGTGCTCTCTTGCTCTCTCTGTCAAATAAATAAATAAAATCTTTTAAAAAATAAAATAAAATAAAATAAAATAAAAAACAGGGCAAATTCCATGTACTCTTTGCCCAGTTCTCTCAATGGTAGCATCTTGCAAAACTATAGTACAATATAACCGGGATATTCACATTGATACGACCCACCAATCTGATTCAAATTTCCCCAGTTTTACTTGTATTCATGTGCACATGCGCATGTGTGTGTGTGTGTGTGTGTTTCGGTCTATGTCACTTAATCATATGTGTAAGTTCCTGTATCCATCACAGCCAAGATAAGGAAGAACTCTGTGACCACAAAGATCCCTCTTGTTGCCTTTTGGTAACGACACCTACCTTCTTCCCATGCCCCCCTAACCCGTGGTACCACTAATCTGTCATTTCAGAAGTGTCATATAAATGGAATCAAATTGTATGTAAACCTTTTAGGACTAGCTTTTTTCGCTCCATGTGATTCCCTGGAGATTCATCCTGGTTGTTCCATGTATCAACGATTTGTTCCTTTTTCCTGCTGGATAATATTCCACAAAATAATTTAAAAAAACAAACTTTAGTGTTATTTCCAGAAGTGAACACGGGGTCTGGGAGAGTGAACAGTTGGCTGTGCGTTGCAGGGTTGTTCTCCAGAAAGCTCAGCCAGGTCCCCGGTCCCACCAGTGACATACAGGTAGACGTGTGCGTAAGTTGGCTAGGGCTGTCAAAACCAAGTACCTCAAACTGGGTGGCTCTAACGACAGAAATGCATTGTCTCATGGTTCTGGAGGCTGGAACTGTGAGATCAGAGTGTTGGCAGGGTTGGTTCCTTGTGAGGGCTTGTGAGCAGAGTCTGTTTCATGTCTCTGCCCTTGCTGCTGGTGCTTTTACTGGCAATCTTCGGCATTCCCTGACTTATAGAAGCATCCCCCCGCCCCCCGATCTCTGCCTTCGTCTTCACATGGCGTTCGCCCTGTGTGTTTGTCTATGCCCTCATTTCCCCTTTCTTAAAAGGACATCAGTCATATTCAATTAGGGCCCACCTTAAAGACCTCGTCTTATCTAATTACATCTGCTACAACCCTACTTCCAAATAAGTTCACTTCTGATGTACTAGGAGTTAGGATTCAAGATATGAATTTTGGAGGGGCACAATTCAGCCCATAACAGCACGTGCCTCCACAAGGTGACCCACTCTGGGTTTGGGCTAAAAATCTTTAAATTGCATTTAACAATTTAACAGTTGTACCTAAATTTCTAGCAAGGCTGTTTTTTTACGTGATGATTTGCTCGTTCTCATTTCTACCAAGCTGCCTGTTCGTATGTCCACTTGCCAAACATTTCATGAAGCAAGACCCACCCCTGCCAGGAGCTGTGAACTGATCCACACTCCGCCTCCAGGAGCTCCTGTACTGGGGAAGAAAACAGTTCTTCAGTAAAGAAAGTGGTTAGTGCCACTGAGGAAAGGTTCAGATGCATTTTTTTAAAGGGACAAAGTGTTATGAGTCTGCAGAGGGGAGAACAGTCTCTTCTGCCTGGGGTGTATCTGGGATCCTCACAGGAAGATGTGGCCTTTGGACCCCACTTTGAAGGACAGGTCAAGTTTGGAAAGAAAGTTATGTTCCTTTGAATCCTCGGGATTATAGAATCTTTGATCTGAAAGAAGCCTCCGGAAGCATCTACCTCTCTACTTGGTTCTCAAGCCACCTGCCTGTAATTCATGGGAATGGAGGGTTCTCCTTAGGGGCTGCATTTTTACACAGACTTTGCTCCCACAGGTCAGGGTAAAATGGAATATCTGGATTTGGAGAGCTATCTGTTTATAGGCGGTTGTCTGCAATAAGGGACGTCCAAATCAGCCTTTTTTTTTTTTTTAAGATTTTATTTATTTATTAGGGGCGCCTGGGTGGCTCAGTCGGTTAAGCGTCTGCCTTTGGCTCAAGCCCTGATCCCAGGATCCTGGGATCGAGCCCCACGTCAGGCTCCCTGCTCAGTGGGGAGCCTGCTTCTCCCTCTCCTCCCCACTCATGCTCTTTGTCACTATTTCTGTCTCTCTCTCTCTCAAATAAATAAAGATTTGACAGAGAGAGCGCAGGCAGGCGCGAGCAAGCGCACAAGCAGGGAGAGCGGCAGAAGGAGAGTTGGCATGGGGGTCTTGCAGTGGTGGCGAGAGACCAGGCTCAGCTCCGAACACAACACAGAAAGTGGGAATCTATAGCCCAGGAGCAGTGTGGGGTCAGTGGATGGAAAATTATTACGAGGAAGCAGGGAAGGTAAGGGGGGATTCTGGCTAAATCAACCTAACCTGATTCCTGCTGAAGGCAGTCGGGGAGATCAGACTTCACCTGCGGGACAGTGGGGGGTGAAGAACCCAATTAGATATTGAGGATGATCAGATATGGAGGTTGGGGGAATTCTGGCTAAAATGGGACAAAAGGAGACAAACATGGAAGTCCAAAAGTCGGGCCTAATTGAAAAAGAATGAAGTCTAGCGAAAGAGAGGCTCTGTCACCCGTGGGTTTGGAGACTGGCTTCCCTCTTCCAAGCCCAGTTGCACCTGCCCTCTGCTTTCCATTCTCCTTTTCAACTCCTCTCTCTCTTCTTTCTGCCCTCCTGCCTCTCAGGGCGGCTGCCCCAGCGCTCTGTGCACTGGGAACAGTCCACTGGAAGGCCATCTAGTTCATGGGCTTTCAGACTAGGTTTCTCAGAACTCCACATTTCCACAAGGATGTCTTATGGTTTTAAAAATATGTACATTTCAGGGAGCCTGGGTGGCTCAGTCAGTTAAGCGTCCGACTCTTGATTTCAGCTCAGGTCATAATCTCAGGGTTGTGGGATCGAGCCCTGTGCTGCTGAGTCTGCTTGAGATTCTCTCTCCTTCTCATTCTGCCCCTCTCCCTGCTCATGCACATGCGCTCTCTAAAATAAAATCTTCACAAAATAGATAAAAATTTATTAAAATATGTACATTTCAATTATGTAAAAATATAATGAAGAAAAAAAAGGAGGGAGGGAAACAAACTACAAGAGACTCTTTTTTTTTCTTTTTTTTTTAAAGATTTTTATTTATTTATTGAGAGAGAGAGAATGATAGAGAGAGAGCATGAGAGGGTGGAGGGTCAGAGGGAGAAGCAGACTCCCTGCTGAGCAGGGAGCCCCATGCGGGACTCGATCCTGGGACTCCAGGATCATGACCTGAGCCGAAGGCAGTCGCTTAACCAACTGAGCCACCCAGGCGCCCCTACAAGAGACTCTTAATGATAGAGAACAAACTGAGGGTTGATGGAGGGAGGTGGGTGGGGGATGGACTAGATGGGCGATGGGTATGAAGGAGGGCACTTGTTGTGATGAGCACTGGGTGTTGTATGTAAGTGAGGAATCCCTGAATTCTACTCCAGAAACCAATATTGCACTCTATGTTAACTAAATAAAATTTATTTTTTTAAAGATTTTGTTTGACAGAGAGAGTGCACACAAGGAGCAGGGAGCGGCAGAGGGAGCGAGAAGCAGACTCCCCGCTGAGCAAGACCCCGGGATCATGACCTGAGCCAAAGATAGACGCTTAGCTGAGCCACCCAGGCACCCCCTAAGTAAAAGTTAAATAAAAATAAATAAAAATATAAAAACACACATTAATTGAACGTGGCGTGTTTCCGCTTTTAATGAAATGGAGACCACCCATTCATTGTGTTGCCTCTAGGTTAACTCATTTTAGTGTAGACTTCCAAAACAGAATCTCTGTGCATTTGAACTTCTTATAAATGGGTCATCAATTCAGAAGGCCATGGCTCAGAGACTCTTTCTAAATATTAGGCTTGGGCATGCCACCCCCATAAAATTGTCTTTTTTTTTTTTTTTTTTTTTTGAGTCATCTCTACATCCTAGCATGGGGCTCAAACTCACGACCCAGAGATCAAGAGTTGCACACTCCCACTGAGCCAGCCAGGCCCCCCACCCCCGTAAAATGACACAAGCAAGCACAGAACAATCCTCCTTAGCTTTGACACAATGCCATCACAACAGATGACAGAAATTAACAGGATATTAAGCAGATAAACTGCAACTGTTATTCATAAGTCTCATTTCAACATTCTGTGCTCATTAAAGCAGCCTGGACCTTTAAAATTAGAGTAGACAGAAATCACAGCACACCATACACTACGGAATGCTAGGTAGCTAGTAAAACGAATGGTGCTATAAGAAACAACTGTTTGTTAAGCACAAAAGCAAATGCAGAACATTTTCCATGGAGATCTCTATATACACAGACACATGTATGTGTACTTACGTATGCATGGGATTTTTCTTTTTTTTTTTTTAAGATTCTATTTATTTGTCAGAGAGAGAGAGAGAGAGCACAAGGAGAGGGAGAACAGGCTCCCCCCTGAGCAGGGAGTGGGACTCGATCCCAAGACCCTGGGATCATGACCTGAGCTGAAGGCAGACGCTTCACCGACTGAGCCACCCAGGTGCCCCACAAAGAGGTTTTTTTCTGTCAGGGAGAAAAGGCACCCAACTCTCTTTTGAGTTTTTTATTCAGAGAAAAAAAGCCAATGCTTACCATAAGGGAGATAAAGGCTAATGGCGGAGTTTAAGGCATCTGGGGGCAGGGCTATGTTTTGGGGCTGCCCATTTGCAGGACCATTCAAACCCTAATCATCTTCATGTGAGGCCAGATTGAGACTGTCACCCCCAGTCTCCTACTCTCTTAGGAACATAGATCTACCTCCCTCATTTAGGATGGGCCTCTCTATTCAAGAATATTCCAGTCAATTATCCCTCAAAAAAGCTGCAGTTTTTTAGAAACTAAATAAATAAAAAGATTATTCCTATCACGGGAAATTTCTGGTACTGGCAAGATAAGTTTAATCAACATCTACTGCATAAATATAATCATCTAGGGACTGAGAATGAGTTCGGGAGGGTTAATTTTTATTTTATTTTATTTTTTTAAAGATTTTATTTATTTGACAGAGAGAGACACAGCGAGAGAGGGAACACAAGCAGGGGGAGTGGGAGAGGGAGAAGCAGGCTTCCCGCGGAGCAGGGAGCCCGATGCGGGGCTCGATCCCAGGACCCTGGGATCATGACCTGAGCCGAAGGCAGACGCTTAACCAGCTGAGCCACCCAGGCGCCCGGGAGGGTTAATTTTTAGATGATACTTATTTTTGAAAGTTAGACAAAAGCAAACGTAAGCGCATCAGAGAAAATCAGCAGTGATAAGGACAAAAAAGACCATTTCTATGTAATGTAAGACATTTATTTTGGTTACAGTTAGTGCTTTAACACTGATTGGTGATACAACAGACGTTAAACTTACTTTCCTTTAAAACCAATTTAATACCTTCCCCTTTTCTGTCCAGGAAACTCACGCTTTCACAATCAAATTACCCTGAAAGCTGACAGGAGATAAATTAAGCTTCCAACGGCTCTGCTCTCTCAGCCGGACAGGGCTTCTACTTCCAATCAGGATAAAGTCTTGACTTGGTAAGACCCACACTGTTGGCTCTTCAGTGGTTCTTGACACCGGTTTTATGACAGAAAATCTCCTGCGAGGAAAGCGCATATCTTCCTATTATAAGATCAGTGCTTATTTGGATTAAAACATTAGCATCTTAACATTAACTTGTGACACAAAAAGGCACCAACATTCCCTTTCAAAAAGCATCCATCACCATGGGTGGAACACAGTGCCACCTGCTGGTCGTCATATTATTACATCCCCTGTAATTCCCAGGTGGTGGTAAATTCCAGGTGGGGATTCTGAGAATCCTACAGTGTCAGAGCCAAAGGGACCTTAGAGGCCTTCTAGATGAGTCCCCTGGTCTGACAGATGGTGGTTTCTGCTCTCCAGATAACTCAGAGTGGCAAAGAAACAGACCAGCCTGTGGAAAGTGTACTGCTTTTAGACTTGAGAAGAAAACCATTTGGTGCTCTAATTTGACCTAGGTGGGGGTCTGCTAGTCAAAGAAAGGGATCAGGTCAGGGGGGAGGGTAAGGGCACCCTGAGTTCCTATTCCATCACTTCCCAGGGGTAGAAAGCCATCCAGAAACAGCTTCCACTGGCCGTGGGCACGTGCTGGCTCTTACACAATAGAATTTTATTTTAACTCAAAAATTAGGAGCTAGATCTCATGAAGTAAAGATAGGGTTTCTGGGGCCAAAGACTACCAAGAAATCCCCAGTTATCAGCATAAAAGTAGCCCCCAAGTAAAGGCAGTAATTCTCCCAATGGCCTGTTCTCCCTCATGCCCCCACAAAAAGGCCTTCCAGAGGTCCTGGCTAACTAGCCTGAGTAGCTACGGCTGTCCTATGGAGTGACCACTTCCTGAGCGTGGGAGGGGGAGCCCTCGCCCCAGTCCCGGAGCCTCTTCCAGAAGTAGAGCGGAAAGCTCCAACTTAGGGATGCCCTACACGCGTCCTGAAGGAAGAGCCACACATTCTAACCGAATCGGGGACCCACGCTTTTTGCTTCCTTTTCCTGGAGTGGGGATGGGTTTGTATCAACTCCCTCCCACCCTCTTCCAGACACCCCCCCCCCCCCCGCCGTGGCACCCCAGCTTGAATGGTTGAACTCCATCTACAAAACTGGCTCTTGCGCACATGGGCTGGGTCAAGGGCATATGCAGTGCACCTGGACACTCCCAGGGGGCTCCTTCCTTGGCGAGGAGCGTAGTATGGGACAAAGGATTCAGCTTCAGGGGGCAGCAAACCTGAAATCCGGCCTCAGCTCTTCCTTAGAGCCGGCACAGCCCGGGCGCCATGCCCTCCATCAGTCCAAACCCCAGTTCCTTTTTCTTAAAAGGTCACAATACATGAATAAGCTCTACCAACTTGATAGGGTTATTGGAAGGATCAAGTTAGATTAAGTGGGATGGTTCTCTGGAAACTGAGGTGAGGTGCACGGGTTAGAGGATGGCCATTTTACTGAGGTGGGTCTATGTGGGCAGTCCGGTATCTGGAAAAGGCAACAGATCCTGGTTTGTTCAGGGTGGCTGTGGTCACAGAGGAAAGGGACCGTCCAGGCCCCGCACTGCTGGCCCTGTGGCGGGAGAGGCCACGACACCCGGCAGCGAGGCCCTGTGGCACCCTGCTTCTCCTCGTCTAGCCGGACGCCCCTGGTCAACTCTGAAAAAGGCACATTCCCCACCTCGACAGGTTAGCACTGCCTGAATTTCCATTTACCACTGAATTTTAAAGACTCGACTAAAGTCCTTGGTTTTTCACTTCTGCTAAGACTCCTTTTGCAAATCCTTGCAAGTGATCCTACCATGAATTCAGGTTTCTGGGAGCTTGATAAACCTGCCAGAACAATACCCTGCATATATCTGGGGCTCAAAAAAAAAAATGTTTAATTCAGCCAACTGTTCTAGACCTCTTGTGCCCTATAGGAGCTGGGGGGGATGGCTGAGGACCACCTCCCTGCTGTTGGGGAACCTGAAGGCGACAGGAATGCATCACTTTCCATGGCAACAATCACTTGAAGTCCTAACAAGACTGTGTTCAAAACAAAACTCCTAAATTCTGACGAATGTGCACACACGTGTGAGCGTGAGTGCTAGCGCATTCTGACGTCATCCTTAAATTAGTCCTAAAAAAAGGTGGTTCCGGTTGGTATGTTTGCTCTACCGCCAGTAAAGTCTCCATTTGGAGGCTCTGCCGTGTTTCATTTCGGCCTGGCTGAGTCATTTTTGCTCTTAGGGCTCCAGGATCTTTCTTGGCACCACAGAGCCCTAAGAACTACCTAAAAGTGGGTGGGGTGAGAGCCCGCTCCTCCATCCTCTGGCTGTGTTTCTGAGACACACACCCCCCTACACACCCACACACCCACCCTGTAATCGGCCAACCTCCTCCTTCTGTCCTTGGAATAGCAACCAAGACAAAAAGCAGTTAGCATGAGTGGCCTGAGCTTGCCAACGCTGTAATTCAGGACAAAACCTTTGTAATTCTTCAAATGGTGGGGTTTTTAAATAGGCTGGAACTTCAACACCCTGTTTTCTAAAATAAAATAAAATAAAATAAAATAAAATAAAATAAAATAAAATAAAGTAAAAATAAAAACAAAATAGAATAGAATAAAACCATGCCCAAAGGCATCGCTCTTCTAACAATCCAAGTGACTGAGAGCAGTCCAAGGGAAATATTCCAAAGCAGCGGATTCTGAATGCAAGGCCTCCAAAGATTCGCATTTTAGAAGCTATGGACTTATAGGAGTCCTCCAGGGGAATGTCTGCCCACCTGATGGCCTCTTTGTTTGGGTATCTTTAATGCTACTGAAATACTTACAATGCAGTCTCTTCATGGGAATTTCCACCCACTAACTGCCGGCCACGGGGCCAGCTTCAGACCTCACAACGTGCCTCTGCCTATGAACAAGGTGTGGGCAGGTGGGGAGGAGCCGGGGGACACAGGCATGGCGGGGAGAGAGAGGCCTGCGTTTGCATAGTTCCCTTACAGGGCTCGAGGTGCTGAGGTTCCCACTCAGGAGAGGACCCAGGGGTGGGTGCCAGGGAGCGGGGGAGGGAGGCAGGGGGCAACGGAGGTCAGGAGGGGCCCCTGGGGGCATCTCGAGCCTTATACTCCCACAGACCTCCTGCCTTGGGCCATCCAGGAGAAACATGCACGTCACAGGCCTTCCCCCTCTGCGCCCCCACCTCAGGGAGAGGGCATCATAAACTGTAGGCACAGGACACACCAGGGAGCGACAATGCCTTCCTTAGCAAGCTTCTTTATATGCTCCCCAGGGGGAAAGTGGCCCAGGGCTGTGTTGGGACAGACTTGTGGGCAAGTGCCTGGTGATGCTGGGAGCAGGGTACACTGTGTTTCCTAAACATGGTGGCTTGGGGCACCTGGACCAGGGCCTCCCCTCCCTGCCTCTAGAGAAGAGGCAGCAGGAGTGCCCTAGAGTTTCAACTTCCCCTCCTTGACTAGTTTGTCATTGAGCTGGCAGAGTTGGGCCAGGAAACCATCGTTGGGGCCGATCTCACGGTTCTGCCTCACGATGCTCAGGGCAGACTTGACATCCATCTTCTGACGCATCATGAGGTAGGCGATAACGAGGGTTGGGGAGCGGCTGTAACCTTCCCGGCAGTGGACGAGGACCCGGCCTGAAAAAGAAACAGGGGCACGCGAGCTGGAGCTGGGGCCGTCCGCACACAGCCCGACTCGAGTCAGAACTCTTCCGGGGCAGCGCCAATGAAAAATACAACAAGACGCCCTTGTGTCCCCACCCGCGTGGAAAAAGATGGAAAACACAGAGCATCAGTGAGGATGTGGAGAAGCAGGACTTCTCTCTCCGGCTGGGCAGGGCGGGGCTGTCACTCTGGCCGACGGTGGGGCCGTACGTACTCAAGTGGAACGCATGCGAGCCCTACGGCCCAGCGGGGAGGTGCACGCGTGTCCCCAAAAGACACGTGCCAGAATATCCAGAGGGCAGCGCTGTTCATAACGGCCCCCACTGGCAGCTCCCAAAGGCCCATCAATAGCAGGACAGATAAATAACAAGAAGGAGGGGTGCCTGGGCCACCCAGGCACCCCTGAATTTGATATTTCCATCAAAAGCAAAACATACGGGGCCACTGGGTGGCCCAGTCGGTGAAGTTTCTGCCTTCGGCTCAGGTCATGATCTCAGGGTCCTGGGATCAAGTCCTGCTCAGCAGGGAGTCTCTGTTTCTCCCTCTGCTCCTACCCCCACTCACGCTCTCTCTCTCTCTCCCTCCCTCTCTATCAAATAATAAAATCTTAAAAAAACAACAACATAGAAATGACCCAAATGTCCACCAGCAGGTGAACGGACAAACTGGAACACACCCGCAAGATGGAAAACTCGTCAGCATTAAACAGGAAAGAACTACGGCCACGTGCAGCCACACGGATGGAACTCACAGCAATTATACCGAGAGGGGCCAGGCCAAGAAAGCGAACCCGCCGCGTAATTCCATGTATACAAAAGTCTACAAAACGTACAGTCATGTCTGGTGACAGAAAGCAGAGCCGTGGTTGCTTAGGAAAGGAAGGCGGAGGGGACGGAGGGGAGAGGTCACAGAGGCGCCTGAGGAAACGCCAGGGCTGGGGGGTGACGGGCGGGCCCACTATTGCGCTTGCGGTGATGGTCTCACAGGTGTGGACCTATGTCAAAATGTCAAAGTGCAGGCTTTTTTTTTTTTTAAGATTTTATTTATTTATTTGACAGAGAGACACAGCGAGAGAGGGAACACAAGCAGGGGGAGTGGGAGAGGGAGAAGCAGGCTTCCCGCGGAGCAGGGAGCCCGATGTGGGGCTCGATCCCAGGACCCTGGGATCATGACCTGAGCCGAAGGCAGACGCTCAACGACTGAGCCACCCAGGCGCCCCAAATTGTAGGCTTTAAATACTTGTGATTTGTTGAATGTCAATTATACCTCAACAAAGCAGTTTAGGAAAATAAAAGGAACATGCATGTCAAATACAAACACAGGGACAGAAAAATCAAAACACACAAACAAAAACACCCTCTCACGCCCCTCCCCCATGGCCCACTAGGCCTGACGCAATCCGGCCCCCCCTTCTGAAGTCATCTCCTCCTCTCTGTCTCTACAGACAGCAGGCCTCTCAGCCTGCAAACCTCTTTCCCCAGGTGTCTGCTCCCCGACGCACCCTCTCTAAAGCCACAACCCCCCCCCCCCCCCGCCCCCCCCCCCCCCCCCCCCCGCTTTAGCACCCCCCCGCCACACAGGCCGGAAATCTTTTTTCACTTGTTTGCTGTCTACTTCGCCTGAAAAGGGGAAGCTCCACAGGGCAGGGGCATCTGACTGTTTTGCTCCCCGCTGTATCCCCAGCATTTGGTGAAAGAAAGCATCAGCAAGTCCCAGCACATTGCATTTCCACTGGGCGGCGGGGGGGGGCCCTGGGACCCACAAGCCTTGGCTTCTCTCGACCATCACCCCTCCCACCACAGAGCCTTAGTTCAGGTCCTCATCACCCTCACTTCCACCCCCTCCACACCTTCAAACAGAGCTCTCGCTTTACCCTCACCACCACCAATCCACACTGCCCCCAGAAGCCGGAAGGGGCTTTCTAAAATTCAAATACAACCCGTCACCCTTTGCAGGACTTCTAGTCTCCAAGGTATGGCTTACAAGGCCAAGTGCCCACAGCCCTGATACCTTCCCATGCTTTTCCACACCCCTGTGCCTCTGCACGTGTCATTCCCTCTACCTGGAACATAGTCTCTCTCTTGGCCACCTGGCAAACTCCTACTCATCCCTTAAAACCCCAGTTCAAGTATTTCCTTTGTCAGCATAGGGATTTAGAACCAAAATCTTTGGGGCGCCTGGGTGGCTCAGTTGGTTGAGCGTCTGACTCTTGATTTCGGTTCATGTCACAGTCTGAGGGTCATGAGACTGAGTCCTGCGCCGAACCTCCCCCCTCCCCCCTCCCCAAGGGGCACATGTGCACACACACACTCTTTCTCTCAAATAAATAAATAAATACATCTTTTTTTGAGAGAGAGAAAGAGCACATGCGTGTGTGAGCCAGGGACGGGGGCTAGGAGGTGGGGGGGCAGAGGGCTAGGGAGAGGGGAAGCAGACTCCCTGCTGAGCGCAGAGCCAGAGGCAAGGTTCGATCTCAGGAACCTGAACTCATGACCTGAGCCAAAACCAAGAGTGGGACTCTCAACTGAATGAGCCACCCTGGCGCGCCGAAAAATAAATCTTAAAAAAAAAAAAAGAACCAAAACCTTTGAAGTCATATGAATGTGGGTTTAACTTTTAACTTGCTGGTTGCGATGGTTACATGTGTCAACTCGGCTTGTCTACCATGCCCAGTTGCTTGGGCAAACACTGGTCTAGAAGGTATTTCCTGGATGTAATTAACCCAACTATCAGCTGACCTTCAGTAAAGGAGACTGCCCTTAATCATGTGGATGGGCCTCACCCAATCAGTTAAAGATCTTAAGAGCAAAAAGTGAGGTTCGCTGAAAAAGAAAAACTTCTGCCTCAAGGCTGTAATAAAGAAGCCTGGCCCCGAATTTCCAGCCTGCCACTCTGCCCTACAGATTTCGGATTTGCCAGATCCTACAATCATGTGAGCCCATTCCTTAAAATAAAAATACCTATTTATTCTATTGGTTCTGTTTTGCCGGCCAGTACACTGCTTATGAACTCTGTGACCCACCTAACCCCCCACACCTCGATTTCCTCATCCGTGTTAATACTACCCATTGCACAGTGTTGTTAGGGGATTGAAGGAAGCATCATATAAGGCCCTTAGGCTAATGCCTGGCATATGCAAGCACTCAGTAATGAACTCCTAGCCAGCAACAGGAGTCGTCTGGTGGCGCCCAGAACCTTCCACGACAGCGGCCTGGGCTCTGTACCACTGTTGGCCACGCATAGATCTACCCTCCTCCACCAGACTGCGTGTGCCTTACGGGCAAGGGCTGTGGGGTATTGATTTCTGGAGGCCCTACAACCTCTTGTACGCACTTGGTGCTCAATAAGTATTTGCTGACTAGGCAAGTGAATGATTACCCACCAATGCCTCCATCCTGCCATTATTTTGAAGGAAATCTGCTAGCCCAGAATCAAACAGAGTCTCTTCTGTTCCCATCACCCTACCCCCAAAACAGGACTCTATTCTCCCCGTGCCTCCCAAGCAGGAAGGGGGAGTCTGCCACTCTCCTGCCCATTCCCTCTCTAGCCAGTATACCAAAGGATGCGCAGTGGGGCTCTCCCTGCCCAGGCCCTGGCAAGGGGACCCTCTGCAGAGCCACCGCCTCACCACCTGGTAGATACTCAGCAGCCCAGGACTCACAGAGCCGACGGGGAAGGAGAAGGTCTGACCCCCATCCCTCCAGGCCCCACCCAGATAGCACCTCCTCCATATAAGCCTCCTTGATCCAGCCAGGAAGTGACTGCTTCCTCCTCTGAGCACTCCTGGCTCATCCCACTTCTCCAAAGTGAGGGGCACCTGGCTCCCCCGAGCCCTGCACCCTGCGGGAGGTCAGTGGCTTTCTGTTCACTCACTCAGCCAGTCAATCCTAGAGGCATTTACACTTGGCATGAGAGCCCACGGAATTCATTTTTGTCACTCACTCGGTAATTATTTGCAGTGTGTGCTATGTGCCCAATGCTACATCGCGTGCTGGGGAGACAGACAGGGACAGAGTGGACCCAGCCTGAGGGCAGGCTTCATTGAACACAGAACACTATGCCCGGTGCTAAGGCACAAGGTGGAGTTTGCCAGAAGACAAGGGAGGGAGAGGCACAGAGAACTTTCCAGACTGACAACTTAGCCCACGCCACCTCCTGCTAAGGCAGGAGGTCACAAGAATTCAAGGTCTGTTCCTAGTGGTAGGGGAAGGGGAAACAAAGTCAGAAAGCTCTCAGTTCCCCGAGTGGATGACCAATCCATATACAAGAAGAGCAAAATCCATCCCCTTAACTGGGCCGCTCGTTCCCATCTACACAGGAACTCAGTACAGCCGGAACGGAGGGGGTGACATACACGAGACCGTGAAGGACCAGGAAGGGGCTGACAGGAGAGCCTGCAGATTTCCCGGGTGATAAAACTTCCCTCCTGAGCCCCAGACATGAGATAACCAGCGTCTAGTCCACACTGGTCACTGGACATCATTCCAGGGGGAGGCTGCTGGGCACAAGAAGCAGAGACAGGCCGGAAGCAGGGGGACAAGGCCGACTGCACCTTCACGGGGCTCACCTCCCCTGAGAAGGCTGTGGGTCGGGGAGGAAGAGGCTGGGGGACGCAGCCTGAAGGTAAAGGCAGACACTGAGAGGAACAAGCTAAAAGCAGAAAGGGCAGGTGGCCCGGCCCGCTCAACTGATGCCTGCCCTCTGCCTTCTAGGGCTTCCCCCCGGGGGGCGGCCTGCCTGTCTGCCAGTGTCTCAGCAGTTCTCCTTCAGTCTTAGATTTGTGCTGCAGGAAGCATTTAGAAAGTGGCTGGAAGATGTGCCCTGTGGGCTGTAGCTTGCTGAGCACCAGCCTAAGCCAGTCATGGCTGCCCCATTCCCCTGGCCGGGCACTCATGTAAGCCAACTCCAGCCAGTGAGATGTGAGGGGAACCCCACTGAGGGGTTTCTCAGGACCCTTCTACTTGCTCTTTATTTTTATTTATTTACTTATTTTTAAGATTTTATGTATTTATTTGAGAGAGAGAGAGCATGAGCCGGGCAGAGGAGCAGAAGGGCAGGGAGAAGCAGACCCCCTCTGCTGAGCAGGGAGCCCGACACGGGGCTCGATCCCAGGACCCTGGGATCAAGACCTGAGCTGAAGGCAAGACGCTTAACCGACTGAGCCACCCAGGTGCCCTTCTACTTGCTCTTTAAATAAAGGAAGAAACATGAGGAAGAGATGGCTGCCAGGTCTTTTGCTGTACTTCGTCCTGCCAGGGTGTGGTGACTGAGTCTGCCACCGCCATCTTGCGACCACTAGGGGAGAGCCCGGAAGGTGGCAGGGGGGAAGATGCCGCCACTGAGCTGCTGAATCAACCAGCCCCAGAGCTCCAACACCTCAGCACTTCTTATCACGGAAGATAAATCGTTATTGCTGAACCTATTTGAATTGGGGGCATGGTGGGGAGTGGCTAGAAATGAACTCCCAAAGTCCACTCAAACACCAGGACCCCGGAGGCTGCCACTGGGAGAAAGGTTTGTACATCTTGTGTAACGTGGGGCCTCTTGACAGGTTCCAAGAGGAAGCCGGCTGTGGGCCTGTTTTCTAGAAAAAAAGTCTAGTCAAAGCTGCCTTGCCTTGTTCCCTGGACCGCAGGTGCCTTACCATTCTTTTGGGCCAAGGCCTGGTCGATGAAGTCTGCAGCCCTTTCAAAGAAGGCGCTGAGGTTGAACTCCTGCGTGTCGTTGGCCTTGATGCCCAGGTAGGTGATACCGGAGTCCTTGTAGAAGTTGGCATTGGTGTTGACGTGCATGAAGGACCTGCCCTCAGCAGCATTCAGCACATGGGTGATGCCTAGTTTCTGCAGCTTGGGGATGTCTTGTGCCACAGACCTGGACAGGAGACAGCAACAGGGGATGATTAACTCACCAACTGGCAGCCCTGGGGGGAGGAAGATGGAGAAGATTCTAAGTCTCCTGGCAAAGCTAGGAACTGTCCACGCTCAGTCCCTGCTGGCTTCCCCTCATCTTATGACCCACCTCCCTCCCTCCAGGCATATCTAATTACCGGCAGCTTCCCCAAATAGCTGGGGCGTTTCATGCCCATGTTGTTCCCTCTCTCTGGAATGCCCTTCTCGAGCTTCTCCATGGACACACACCCTCTCATTTTTCACCACCCTCTGCAGTATGTCCTGATCGCCCCTCCATCCCATCTGGCATCAGGCTCCCCTATCCTGTGGTGGTGGTACAACCCAGTGGCTCAAAATGGGCTCTAGAGCCAGACTGCCTGGGTCTGAATCCAACCCCCAGACTTACCAGCCAGGTGACCTTGAGCAAGCCACTAACCTTTTGGTGACTCAGTTTCCCTGTCAGTCAAATGGGGCTGATACCCCCTGGGCTGGCTGTGTTAAATGAGCGGTCCTCTAGACAGAGCGTGACACTGTGGTCCGTGCTCTTCTAATGCCTGATTGTGCTTATTTGTTCTGAGCTCCTGGAGGGAGGAACCCGGTCTGCCTGCCCAGCACCAGCTACAGCACGTGGCACGTAGTAGGTGCTGAGTGACTATGTAGTGAATCAGTGAAAAAGAAGGACATCAGCGCATCCGAGGCAGCCTCCTTCCTTGGGTCATAAAGTACGGCAGCCCCTCCAGTCCCCCGGAGGGACCTTTCCGCCACAGAGCACTAGCCACGTCTCTGAAGCCCTCCTGGGTGAGTAAGCACTTGGGGACCGAGTGGCGCCAACAGAACTCTGGGGGTTATAAAACATTTGATCTGAATAGTCAAAGGGCTCCTTTATTTCATCTCCCAACAACATCCCAATTCAAACAGCAGTTTATACTTTACAAAACGCTTTCTCCGACTCGATGGCGTCTGCCTGTCACAGCAACCTGTGAGGAAGCAAGGCCTGGGCTTGAGCTCCGGCCCCACAGGACGGCGGGAGGATGAGCCGTGGGTCACACGGGCGGCTGGCGGCTGAGCTGGGAGGACGCCTGACACCAGCCCTGCTCTGTCCCCCCCCCACTCTGCCTGTCACGTCCACATCAACTGGATATCCTGAGTTCTAGAAAATGAGGCTCACACAGGCTCCTCTCTGCCTGTGAGCCCTGATTTGGTTCAGGGGGCTCCCAATGGGCAGGGAGCACTTGTTGGCTCCCTGCTGAGTGCCCCCCCCAACACACCCCTGGCCAGGTCAAAGCCAGATTCATTAATTAGGCAGGGGATGTGTTTTCCTACAGTGGCCTTCAGCGCTGGCCACTCTGGCTGCCACCAGACATTCACAACCTCGGTTTCCACCCAGGAAGTAGGGGCAGCTGAATGTGCCAAACTGTCCGAGAGCACAGGGTCCCTGAGGGTGCCACGGCTACTTGCTGCTTGGGTGTCTGGACAGGGCGCTATCCTCAGAGCTCTGCAATTCCCTGAGCCCTTTGGCTGAGGCTCTGGGACTGTTGCAGCTGTCCCTGCTCACGACGCTGCACATGGCTGTAAAGCAGTGGTTGATTAAAAAAACAACTCTGAAGGTGAGCTCCCATTCACCTCCCTTATGGATTACAAATTCAACATTCAATAAAGTTACCATTGCCATTACTATCACCATGAATGTGCACTGTAAGTGCCTGACACAGAGTAGGTGCTCAATATGGTGAATGAAGGGATGGAGTGGATGAGACCTGTCCCCCATGAAAGTGGGACCTGCCTTATGGACCCCTGTTAGCCCCGCGAGGACCCCCGTTTTTGTGGCAGCCCTCAGCAGGGTAAGCAGCAGGTTCTAGTACCGGACAGGGGATACAGACATGAACGAGACATTGACCCTGTCCTCACAGTCCCTCAACCACCCTGGGCCACCATTTCCTCCTGGATAAAAGGAGAGAAGGAAGTTAGTTCTGGGTTTCCAACACGCAGACCCTGGCCCATAGAGCGTAGGGCGTCGGTAAATCAAACCCTATCTGGAAGGCAGGAGAAGGAGCGAGGGAACCCCAGCCCAGCTCTCCGGATCCCTCATTTGGAGTATTTGGATTCCTTGATCTAGCCTACCCAGCCAGGAAAGTTCCACGCCCGATTTGTGACGTCAGCCAGTTGCCATGGCAGCGAAGGCAGACATCCCGCGGTGACCTCACTGCAGAACCAGGCAGCTGTCACATGACGCGCGGGCTGGAGACCGGCCGGGTGACAGAGGGCCACCTGTTAAGTGATCACGGTAGCCCGACCCCGCCCAAAGCCGAGCCCCTAGCGGGCGACGGCTTCGGGCCGGACGCCGCGCTGGCCAGCGTCCCAGGATCCGGGC
The DNA here is from genome assembly GCF_004348235.1 of Phoca vitulina. Lineage (NCBI taxonomy): Eukaryota > Metazoa > Chordata > Mammalia > Carnivora > Phocidae > Phoca > Phoca vitulina. The sequence goes on from NW_022589795.1 coordinate 1,853,742, forward strand.
CCCCCGCGAGGGGGAGGACCGCACGGGGCCGGGGCGGGGTCTAGCCCTTCCGCTCCCCGCGCGGGGGCGGCCGGCGACTCCAGCCCCTGCCCGGTCCCCGCGGTGCTCCCGCAGGGCGACCACGCCCCGCACCGCCCACCCCCACCCCCCCCGCACGCCCGCGACGCCCCCACCCCTGCTTTCGGGTGGGCGGGGCGCCCCAGCGGCGACTCACGCGTTGCCCACGTAGATCCTGGGGGTGACCTCGTTGCAGGGCTGGCTCGGCAGGCTGTAGCAGCCGCTGCCGTCCGACAGCAGGTCGTTGAGATCCTGCACCGAGAGCTCGAACGGGCCGGACATGGCGGCTGCCGGGCCCTGCACGCCGGGGCAGCAGCCTGCGCGGGGAGAGCCGCCGGGTCAGCTGGGCGGGGGCTCCCGAGCCGGGACCCGCCCCGGAGGCGGGCCCGCCGGGCGCGGGAAAAGGCGGAGCGCGGACGGTAGGCGCGCTCCGCTCCCCGCAGGCAGGCGCGGCGCCGGGGGCTGCGCGGACGCTCTGGGGGGCCCCGGGCCTGTTGCCCGCCCCCCCCGGCGGAGATGGCGCCACCCGGGAGTTTCAGGGGTCCTCGGCCCACCCCCAGCTGAGGCCTTTCCTGCATCATTATAAATGGGGAAGTGCAGTAACTTCATTGGATTAAACGCAGAGCGCAATAAATGTTCCCACTGAACGGGGTACACACAGGTGTCGCTTAGTTTTTGCAGGATTACCGGGATACCCGATTCCGCTTGTGAGCTGATCTGCCTGCTGCGGACCAGCGGCATTGACATCACCCGGGAGCTGGTCAGAAATGAGAAATCTCCGCCCCAGCCCAGCCCCGCTGAATGAGAATGTGCATTTTACAGCCCCCCCCTCCCCGGGGATCCTTAGAAAGGTTAAAGTTTGGGAAGCCCAACTCTGAGGCACATTTCTTCCAACATTTACTGGGAGTCTGCACTGGGCTTCAAAGCTTGGACTCCGTGCAACCAGGCTTGGCATTCTGGCCCTGGCAAATCCACCTCTCTGAGGCTGCTTGCTGGGGGGAAAACATGGGGATACTAGGACCTAACTCCTAGGGTTGTTTGAAAGATTAAATGTGACACTCAAGGAAAGCGCCCGGCGAGCACTCAGTAGGTGTTCTCCCTCTACATCACCCACTAGGTGCTACTACACCTGTCCGAGCGTGGAGATGAATCAGGCTCCTTTGCAGCCCTTCCAGGAGCAGCTGCTAGCCCACCATGAGCCTCATCAGTGTTGGCAGCCCCTCATTTGCTGAAATCCCACTAAAAGCAGAAAACAATCTCTGTCCTCCTGCCGATGGCAGATTCCCACCCCACCCCCACTCCTCCAAAAAGCGAATGTCCCAGGAATTTAGGAAACCCCCCATCCTGAGCCCGGCCCAGCCACTAACTTGGTTCCTGAGCAGCAGAACAGGCTATTGCTTTGGACTTCAGGTTCTTCATCTGCAAAATGAAGACACTGGATGAGATTCTCATTAAGGTCATCTTTCACCTCCCCCCAAAAGCTTGTGGTCTCACACCTCCAGAAGATCTACTGTGGTGGAGACCCCTTAGCTTATAGCTGAAGGTGTGTAACCAAGGCTGGATTTCTCCATCCCAACCCCCCACCTCCCACCCGGTGCCTTCCCACCCCTCCCAGCACACCACACCTTTTCCCCCTGGTGTTGGTGGCATCCGCATGCCAGGCAGGTGGGAAAGATTCTGAGTCTTGCCCCTCATCTTGATTTGGACCTGTGTTAGCTTTCAAACAGAAGCCCAGGGACAGCCAAGTATGCTCTGCCGCTCCTCTTCCTTCCCCAAGACCTGTCACTGATGTCATAACGGGGTAACTATAACAACCTGTCATGGGGACCTCTAAGTACCTCACAGAGGAGCCTGGGTGCCTCATTTCTGAAGTGAGACTAGGAAGAGAAGATGAACAATTCCCTGGATTATCTAGCCTACCCTGTAATTGTTTCTAATCACAGACAGAGCACAACCTTCAGAAAGAAACTGGACTTTGGCCACTATATATTTCACAAGAATAGAATACAAATAGGTATGTGGGCAGTTGGGGCGGGACACTGCGATTAGGAGTTCTGGAAGGGTCCACACCTTAGAGATAGTGACAGTAAACCAGACCAGTACATGGCTTTGTGATGATATGGCCTTCTCTGCTGGGTTGGGTCAAGAGGACGTTGGCATCAGTGACAAAATTTATCAATGGATGGAAATGCTCACTTAAACTCTTTAAAGCCAGAGTAAGCTAGAGAGAGAGTAGGACTCCAGCTCCCAACAGGCTAGTTGTACTGGGAAAGGATGGGAGAGAATCTTTCATTGGATGCAAAGGACATTTATCTCTGTTTTATTAGTTGTTCTGGTCCTCACATTGTTATTTGTGCTGAAAACTCTTCAAAAATGTCAGTTTGGGAAATTAAACTAACCTAAAATTCCTGAACCAGAGTAAGGTCAGAACTCAAAATCGTCATGTTTATTAGTCGGGGCAGTTAGTTGTCTGGAACGTGAGCAGGTTTTCTGAGGTAAGAGGACCCCTGTGTAGTAACGTGGCTCTCTTTTATCCTCTAGTGAAGCCTACTGTTGATACCAAACCACCAGTGACGCACACACATCACATTTTAAAACTGAGCAAACTACAGGTATTGTTCTTGCCATCTGTGGATGTACTTTATTGATTTTTATCGATGTCCTGAAGAGGCCCAGTTTCCCAGACTTAGAAATACCCTCCTCACCCAGAGATTTGTTAAGATTCCCTGTCCTTTGCACACCACCCATCCCTACGCTCTCCTCCCAGGCTCCACTGCGGCCCTCAATTTGCCCCTTTCCCACCGTCCCAGAGGAGGGTGATGCGGAGCCTTTGGGTGTTGGACGATGTGACCATGGTGGGGATGCGGTTTCTTACCAGGGTGAACAAAAGCGAATCGACAAAATCGAATATGAAAACAAGCAACTGTGTCAGAAAATCGCAAATGCCCATCGTGGCCCTGCCAAGGTGGATTGCTGGAATGAATATTTTTCCAAGAGGTAGTGTTCTCTCTCCTCTCTTCATGTTTGGGAAGTCAAAATTGACTTTCCCCTTGTTGGATTTTAGTGCGAGGTTCTCCTGAGCAGGGGGTGTACTCAAGAGAAGGTATCTTGATGGTAGCCAGAGACCAGGTTAAGGAGAATGAAAACTATCCAAAACGGGGACCTTTCTCTAGTGGTAAAGAGCTAACTTTTATTGCACCTAAGAGAATTTTTGGAGTTCTATTCAGAGTTTGTCACAAGAAAACATTGCACGCTTTTGTAAAATAGTGACCGTAGCTGGGACTTTGACACAGCATTCTTAAGAATCGGTTCCTCAAATATTTCCTAAGGAACTACTATGTGCTAAGTGCTATGAATACAAAGATGAAATGAGATATATATGTTTCCTAGCCTCGAAAAACTCAAGACCTGTTAGGGGAGACTTTTCTGTAAATAATAATGCAGTGTAGACAGGGCTACAAAAGAAGTGTATGCAAGGGAAAGAATTTGGTCGATTGTGTGTGTGTGTGTGTGTGTGTGTGTGTGTGTAGGAGGGCGTGTCAAGGTGCCTTTCCTATATCCTGTGTATCTGAAACCATTGAAAGGTGAGATGAGGTGAAGCAAAACTCGTCACCAGCCTTTTGTGATGTGTCCATAGGCAAGACCTTCCCCCGTCATATAAACCAGACATTCTCAGTCCTGGTTTCACATAATTATTGCTGGGGTGCTTTTACAAAATGCCAATGCCCAAGGTGCACCCAGACCAATAAAGTAGAATCTTCTAGTGGACATCAGGGTTGAGAACCACTGATAGAAACCTGCCAATGTTGTGCACGGACCCCAGAGCGTAGTCTAGTTCAACAGGTGTAGCGGAGGGGGGGGTCTCAGGGCTCAGCAGGAAAGTCTGTTCCCTGCACTTAGGCAGCCTGGTTTATGACATCACGACTTCATCCAAGAAGGGAATTTTATTCTCCAGCCATCTCAGGATTTTGTGTTTTTCAGCTTAAACAGAGAAACAAGGAACCGGGAACTAGTGAGAATCACCGTGGAAAACCAGGGCATTCTGAAGAGGCTTGGTGATCGCAAACCCCACTATGACCGCAGGTTGTCCGAGATGGACTGGCAGGCACGTGGCTACTCTGAGCTCCTCCCTTGCACCCAGTTTGTCTGTGTTCAGAGTAGAGTCAGTCTCAGAAGAGACCCCCTAAGCGGCTGAGGGAGAGATCATGCAAAATGCAGCAACTGGTAAAAGAGAAAGCACCCAGAGCAAACAAAGCTAACGACAGGAGCGAACCATCCAGGAGCTAATCCATTTGCTCCTTGGATAGCAAAGCCACCATGTGTCAGTTTCAGAAACTATCTGGTAGCATCTTCCCTCAAGCTTTAATTCATTTAAAAAAAAAAAATACTGAAGGTACAAGCAAAAAGGAGGAAGGGTACACGATTTCCTTCATTTAGGAACAACCCTTCAAGAAGGAAAAAAAGAAAAAAAGCCTTCTGCGATCTTTTTAAAAAAAAACCCTCCCTGGCTTTGGTCTGTAAGCCTTTCCTAAGCCAGCCTTAGGAGCTAGACCTTCTACTTTAGTACCAGCCCCATGGCATTGACATAAGTCTTTCTGATTTTTCCCTTCAAGAATTCAAGGCGCTATATCAAAAATACAACAAGATATCTTCTCTCCCAAGATGAATAGGTATGTCTTAACACGGCTGCTTCTTACTGGGAAATACAGTGATCATGGTTGATAGCAAAGCCCTAAGAACTACACAGATGGAGCACAAGGGACCCAGTTAAAGGGATGGATTTTTGCCCGTCTGTACTATAAGGGAACTTAGAGCTCTCTGTTTCCTCTCTCCAAACGAGGAGGAAATGGCTGCTGGCTTTTGTCATCAGCTTTGAGTCTTTACGTGAGTCTAAGGGGAAGTGATTTGTTGCAGTAAGATGTAAACAGGAGGTCTCAAGGGGCTTTCTTGTTGTGCCAAAGTTACTTTACTCTGTCACTATTCAAGTACGGTTGTGTTGGCATTTTGTATTATTTCACATTATTAGGAATGACTAAGTTGTGTGTGTGTGTGTGTTTTGCCCCTGGGGAGAAGGATAAATGGACACTCAGGCTTTCCAAAGAATAGTTCTGTATAATTGATGTTTCTCCATTTCTCTCCCTCTCCTCTCCCTGAATACAAGGTTACTCACCATGGAAAAGATACAAGAGAAAGCCCTAGGATTTCTTAGCTGCTTAGAATTTCAAGACACTCCTAAGTGGCTGAATGCTTAATCTTAGGATGCTACAATAAAGCTTGGAACATAAAATGAGTAAGTTACATTGAAAGTACCCAAAGGCTTTAAGTCCCATCCCAAAATGGGGACAGAGTGGGGCATGAAGAAGGGAGAATGCAATAAGCATTTTTATTTGGGATTATGAAAAGAAGTTTCTCTGAGAGAGTAAGAGAGAGGAACGCCTTTTTAAAACATAACACCGTTGCCACCGTCCTAGAGGGGAGGAAGGTGGGGTTAAGATGACTCAGCCCCAAGTACAGCTCTGTCAAAATGGAAAACAGAAGCACGTGGTAGGATGAAGGTTCAGACAACACAGAGAACAAATGCCATTAGTCTCTCTGTGAATACAGCGCATTGGAAAAGAATGCTTCATTGAAGTTTCCGCGTACTCTGTTCATTTATAGGGAACAGCATCAGTGAAATTGTCAAACGTATCTCAAAACATATGGCAAGACAACGCTGCATGACTGCCATGACCGGTCGTGCTGGGTTTGAGCCTTTTTAAGCTTTTTATATTGAAAGAGAGTAGAGCTTAAGTGTTCTCATCACAAATAAATAAACTTTTTATTTTAAAATAATTAGATTCACAGGAAGTTGCAAATAAATGTATGCAGGCGGGGGGGGGGCTCCTCCACCCGTCACCGAGCTTCCCCCAAAGTTAGCATCTTGTGTAACTGTAATACGATATCAAACCAGGAGGCTGACGTTGGTATAATCCAAAGAGCGTATACAAATTTCACCAGTTATACGTGCACTTGTGTGTGTGTGTGTGTGTGTGTGTGTGTGTGTGTGTGTGTGTGTGTGTAGCTCTATGTAATGTTATCAGATGTGTAGCTTTGGGTAACTACAGTCACATTCAAGATACATAGTTGACTATACCATCATCAAAAGACTCCATGGTACCACCCCTTTTAGTGACAGCCCCCCTCTTCCTCCCATTCCTAACTGCCCCCCACCCCCAGCAGTCACTAATCTGTTTTCCATCTCTGTAATTATGTTATTTCATGAGTCTTACATAAATGGGATCATGCGGTATGTATCCATTCTTTTGAGACTGGCTTTTTTTAATTCCATATCATTTCCTTGCAGTTCATCCAAGTTGTGTACATCAAAAGATCATTCCTTTTCACTGCTGAGTAGTATTCCAAGGTATAAATGTACCAGTTTGTTTAACCATTTAACTGTTGAAGGACATTTGGGTAGTTTCTAGCTTTTTTGGCTATTATGAATAAAGCAGCTAGGAATATATGTTACAAGTTTCTGCATGAAAATAAGTTTAATTTCTCTGGGATAAACACTTGAGAGTACAATTGCTAGGTTGTATGGTAAGCCCATTTTAAAAGGAACCACAAATCTGTTTACAGAGTGGCTGTACCATTTACATTTCTGCAGTGGATGAGTGATCCAGTTTCTCCACATCCTCACCAGCATTTGATATTTTTCATTTTAGCCATTCCAATATGTGCATAGTGACATCTCATATGGTCTTAATTTGCATTTCTCTAGTGATTAATGAAGTTGAACATCTTTCATAGGCTTACTTGTCATCTGGATACCCTCTTCTATGAAATGTCTGTGAATATCTTTTGCTCATTTCCTAACTGGACTGTTCATTTTTTTAATATTGAATTTTGAGAGTTCTTTATATATTCTAGACCAAATCCTTTGTTGGATATGTGATCTGCAAAACATTTTCTCCCAGTCTGTAATTTGTCTTTTCTTCCTCTTAACAGAGTCTTTCATAGAGCAAAGTATTTTAATTTTGATGTCATCCAGTTTATCAATGATGAAACTGTTCTGTGTTTTGATATCGATATATCAATATCCTGGTGACACTGTGCCATAATTTTACCATGTGCTACCCCTGGGGAAACGGGGTAAAGGGCACACAGGATCTCTACGTTATTTCTTAAACCCATGTAAATCTGCAATTATCTCAAAATAAAAAGTTTAAAGAACAAATCAAATGTCCAATTATAAACTCATTATTAACTGATTCCAGTTTATCTCAGTTTGGGGAATCACCTCAATCTAGATTCTTCCTCTAGACATACAGGTTAGAAACCTCAGGGTCATCCTTCACTACCTCTCTTTCTCCTTCTCCCTGAGTAAATAATTTTTTTTTTAATTTTTAAAAAGATTTTATTTATTTGAGAGAGAGCACGAGCAAGGAGAGGGGCAGAGGGAGAAGCAGACTCCCTGCTGAGCAGGAAGCCCGATGCGAGACTCGATCCCAGGACCCCCGAGATCATGACCTGAGCCCAAGTCAGACACTTAACCAGCTGAGCCATTTAACCAGCTGAGCTTAACCAGCGCCCCCAGCCCTTGGCTACATATTTTCAACCCAGCACTCTTACTGCTCAGTGTCTGCATGTGCTACTGTTAGTTTCCCTTCATCTGAGAATGTCTTCATTTCCCTTTTGTTCCTTAAGGGTAATTTCATTACATATAGAATTCAAGATTGACGGTTCTTTGCTTTCAGCACTCTATAAATGTTGCGTGACTTCTGTCTGCCTCCATAGTTTCCTTTATAGGCAATACTAAAATAGAACTTGAATTGGTGTTCCTCCCTGGTTGTTTCTCCCTGTTTTTCAGATTTTTTCTTAGTCTTTGGTTTTCAGAAGATTAATTATGTTGTGTCTTATGGATCTCTTTGGTCTTAACCTACTTGGAGTTCATCGGCTTCTTGAATCTGTAGGTTTCTATCTTTCACCAAATTTGGGGAGTTTTCAGCCATTATTCTTTGAATACTTTTCAGTTCCACATTTCTCCTCTCCTTCTAGGATTCCCATGATACAAACGTTGATCTTTTGTTATTGTATCATGGGTCCCTGATCCTTTTCTTTCTTTTTTTTCTTCCAGTCTGTTGTTCAGATTGAGTAACTTCTATTGATTTGTCCTTAAGTACCCTGATTTGATCTTTTGTCATTTTCACTCTACTACTGAGTTCATCCAAGTTTTAACTTTTACAATAATTCTTAATTTCTATAATTTCCATTTGGTTCTTTCTCATAACTTCCATTTCTTTGCTAAGATTTTCCAATTCAAGAGAATTTGCAATTGCTGTTGAAGTATTTTTATTACAACTGCTTTAAAATCCTTGTGAGATAAATTCTAACATCTGAATCATATCAGTATTGGTACAGTTGATTGTCTTTTCTTTACATTGTTGTTTTCCTGGTTTGGGCTATGATGAGTGATTTTCTATTGTATCCTGGACATTTGGGTTATTGTGTTAGGCATCTTTTAATTTTATTTACATCTTCTATTTTAGCAGGTAGAAGTCCTGTTTAGGTGTAGTGTATTGTTGTTGGTTCTTTTATGGGTTTTAGTTCCAATGGAAGTTCATTTTTTTTAGTTTTATGGTTTTATTAACATGAATATAACATGCATATAAGCTGCCTGACTATTCATTTTCTTCACTGTGCAGCCTGGCATTGGGATTGGCAACTCTGATGGCCAACTGGGCTGTTCTTTCCACAATGGCTTTGCAGTTCTTGGAGAAGACATTGTGAGCAGTCTCCGCATAGTGAGATTTGCTGCACATCAGCAGCTCTTCAATTTCCTTGACCTTGTGAACTAGGAACTTCCAGAAGCCACTGGGCAGCATGTGCTTTCTTTCCTTGTTGCTCCTGTAACCAATGCTGGGCATCAAGATCTAGTCCTTGAATCTTCCGTGCACCCTACTGTCAATGCATCTGGGTTTCCACCAGTTGCTCTTAATTTTGACATGCTGGTCTGGTGGCTGCTAATGAACTTTTTGGTCCTCTTGTTAACCATCATGGGCTTTACCAGAGGTCTGAGGGCGGCCATGATGCTGAGTAAGAGATGCCTGCCAGGAGGAGGAGATGGCAATGCAGTTTTCTGAGCCCTTGTGATACTGTTCTGGTCTGTGTTGTTCTTTGGGTGCTGCTAGGGTTCCCGTTCCATCCCTGCTGGTGTCTTCTGGGGTGTCAGAAGATGCCTCCCTGGATTGCATGGTGTTGCTGGGCCACCTTCTGCAGAGGGGCAGGCAGACGGGGCTGCCACTGTGTGGAGGGCCCGGAGGCACAGGGCTTTGCGGCTGCTGAGAACAAATTGGGCCACTTGCTGGTGCCCTGGTGTGAAACTAGAGTGGGGGTTCCCCATAGGTCTCTACTGGGCTCCCTGTTCTTTGGCAGAGAAAGCAAACTTTCCTTTCTTTTTTTTCCTTTTTTCTTTTTTTTCCCCCTTCTTCGTCTATGCATGTTGGTGGTTCTGGGTTGCAGGGTATATGGGAGATGAAAACCCGGGAAACTCACCACATTGTTGTTCCTCAAGTCCTGAGGTCCTTAGCCAGCCCACCATTGTCTGTCTTTCTTTTTTTAAAAATATTTAATTATTTGAGATAGAGAGCGCACAAGTGGGAGCAGGGGGAGGAGCAGAGGGAGAGGGAGAAGCAGGCTCCCTGCTGAGTGCAGAGCCCAATGCGGGGCTCAAACCCAGGACCACAAGACCATGACCTGAGCCAAAGGCAGACACTTAACCCACTGAGCCCCCCAGGCCCACCCCCCCACCCCCCCACCATCGTCTTTCTAGCTTTCAGAGTCCTTTTATCATTGTTTTTAAACTTCCAAGGTTTTTAGTTGTACTTAGAGGAGAAGGACACTGTGATTCTACACCATCTTGTTCTGAAACCACAAGCCTGCCTTTTAAAGGAAGCAAAAATTTGAGACTATATTCAGAGGGCAGGAAAAAAAAGAGAGTAAGAAATTGCCCCACATCAACTCCCCCAGATAAATGCTGTTTATTGATTCTGACCTGGATGACTCAAGATTGGGCTTTGTGCTTGTGCTGGTATGTTGTCATTAAATAAATCACTGAGGGCTATCACTTCAGTATGCATGATTCCTGCGACTGGTGGCATCAGTGATGTGACCCTGGGTAAGTGGATGTAAAATTGCGAAAGGCTACACGTCTTTACGTACGTATTCAAACATATAAGTGTAAATGCACAATTAGCTGATGTTTATCATCGCTGAGCACTGCCTGAAGGATGGATGGTTGTAACTTTCTTAAACCCCCCCTCTTGCAGAGAGTGGAATGGATGGCAGAGGAGCTTACAAATTGCTGGATCGAGGATGGCAAACAACTAATTCACCTGCTCATTCTGCTCAATTGATACTGGGTGCTTTGTCCTGAGATATCCAAAAGCCATGCCTAGATTCAGTAGCAGTGTCATGTTCAATGAGTCCTGAATGGTCGGTGGCAGCCGATATGCCCCACCCATGGAATATCCCCGATCTAGAAAAGTCCTCTAGAGCTCACATGCTTTTTGCAGACACAGAGCCTACCTGAGTTTGAAGGCCCATGGGGGAAAAAAAGCTGTATTTGAGGGGTATGTAATAGATTTCTCAGTGTAGAGGCCCAGAGTGATGGACTTTTGCCAAGATTTTGCCCAGGGGCTCAGAACATGTATAGTTTTAGCTGGAATGGGACTTGGCGTGGCATTTACATACATGCCACTGATATCTATGTGTAAACAAGTGCATGGTCTGTTTTTTTTTTTTAAACAAGACTTTTCTGCTTTTTACAAACAGTATAAACTCTTTACAAATGACCTCTGTCTCTGGGGCCCTACCCACTCCACTCTTGTAGACAAACAGCAGGTAACAGCTTATCCCAGGGTCAGGGAAGTTACTTGGACGGAAAGTGAGGCAGACATCCCATTTTCAGGACCTGCTTCATAATATACATGAAGAGAATTATTACCATTTTTTCTGACAATTGCATAAAAACATCACAAAGCCAAAAATGCCTGTTGAGTAAAATGATAAAGGGGAAAAAAAACCCATCTGGCGTTCAACCCCTCTGTTCGTACACTGGAGGAAAAACCACCCAGATGGGACTTTGCTAAGAGTTGGTTAGTGTCTCTCAAGAGTCATTTTGACTTATTTGTTTTCGGCCTCAGACCTGACTTTAGATCCTGGCTCTCCCGTATAATACACACAACGTTGTACGTGTCCTTCACACTTCCACGGGGCAGTTGTCTTCCCCACCCTGCTGCTATGTGGGAGAACTCAAGACTCATTTCCCTTGTTTAGAATTTGTGCTTGGTCAGTGCAAAGAAGTCCTTAACCTTTTGCTAGAAAGACCTGAAGAATGTTATCCTGGCAGATGGACGTATCAGGTTAGTGAGCTAGAAAGTTGCAAAGGTGGCTTTGTGTGAGAAGGCAAAATGAAAATTTTCTAAACGGGCAGCAAATCTTCCCCCTGGTACTTTGCCCTGAACCTGGCCCCCTTTTCTTCTCACGAGGGAAAGAGCTTGGCATGTGTAAGTAGCCTCTCTGCAGTCTCAGAAGTTACAGCCACACTGCATTTTATTGTAATTTCCGAGCTATGGTGAGAGGAGCGAGAGGGACAAGTGATGGAAGGGAACAAAGCAAAGCCAGGGCTCAAGGTTAGGAGTCTGAGGGGATTTAGAAAGGGGACAAGCAGCCTTACATTCCTCCAGAGTCCCTGAAAACACTACCGTACCATTCAATAGCGCAGAAATTCACGATGATGGTGAAGTGTGCCTTAGTCTTCAAAAAAAAGTCTGTGTGTGCTCACTATTTAAGAAGGCAGAGAACCAAGTTTTCTGCCAAGCAAACACAATCGCAAAGGTTAAAACTAACATTTTAGTGCTTGAGGACAGGGGAGCTTCAGTTGCATGGAAAATCTCAGTGGGTAAGGACAACTCCATTTCCAACAAAGCTGAATAAATGAAGCATCGCTCCTTTTATAATCTCTGCAAATCGGTACTGTGTAAATTTCCCACCCCCACCCCCAAAAGACAGTGGCTACCTAACTTCGGTGCAAAGAATCAGGGTCGACTTGCCTGTGATACTTGAGTGAATGAAATATGCTATTTTGTGATACGCCCCCTTTCAATTCACGTTCTCTGCTCCAAAGGGGTGCAGTGAAAAACAACAGACAAAAACCCAATAACGGATGAGACTTCACACATATATTCTTCTTGACAATGGAGTTTATGGAAAATTCTGCTCCTCTCCACAGTTGAGATTCCTTGACGGTAGCATGGGGGAGGCTGGACGAGGTGGTCTTCCAGGTCCCCTCCAACCCGGATGTTCTAGGATATAGTTACCTGACCCAACTAATAGGCACCCAGTGAATGTCCTTGCTCAGCTTCTCCAAGAGCACTCTGAGCTGGCTGTGGGCACTCTGGAGGTCCTCCTTCACCAGCACGCTGTCCACCAGATGCCCGTAGTGCTGGTCTATGAAGGCGGCAGAGGCGGCCATCTCCTGCTGCTCCTCGTCCTGCAGGGAAAGGGGCAGCTGGGGAGCCACTGGGTTGTTCTCCCTCAAAATAAGAAACTTCCAGCCTTTTTCTCGGGCAGTGTTCTAACGTCTAATTTTGAGTGGGTGACTTGGGCCCATGAATAACCCATGGGGTACACAAGAACGGAATGTGGTGATAACACCCAATCACACGTCCGAAAATGTTGCCCGGAAGTAGACACAATCCTTGTTCGTCTTCTCAAAATATCTACTGTTAGATATTAGGACCTGTTAACCTCAGCCATGACACAGGCTTTGGGCGGATGCCGATTCTGTATCTGTGTGTACATATAATATGTAATTTCACACTTCCGGGTGGAAGTTATTTCCAAAGAAGGGGTACCATTGTGTTGTGTGTCGATTTGGTTAAGTAATTACAGCAAAGAACTGCAAATACTATTAACTATAAGCAAAGCAAGCATTTCTGGAAACAATGAGGGGGAAAAGAAGGAGAATAAGTAACTCTAAGGCTCTCTGAATTCAGACTCCTAAATTCATCACGCAGAACTTAACTCTTCTTGCCATTTCCTCATACCAGGGCCCAACACGAGCACCATAGCTAGAGTAGAGTTCTTCCCGAAAGTGCTGGGACAATCCTGACCAAACACCCCATTTCCCTGGGGTCCCCGACTTCCTTCATCAGACTGCTTTCCCGCCCCCTAACCCTGAGGGACAGGTAGCCCGTGTCCCTCCTTTGCCCAGCCTGCGTAGGGTTTGTTTCTTCATTCAAAAACACCTTGAAAAAGCAGAACCTCGAGCCGGTAGTTGACTGATGGTTAGCTTGATTTGGGGGAAAAAGGCACGTGGCAGGTCACCTCTAAGTAACGTCGCAAAATGAAATTCGTCTCTGGCATTCACCCACTCCCTTTCTATCTCTAGCCAGGCCTCTGCCGCCTTCTCTCTTGTGCTTACAGAGACTCAGTGCTTTTAGAGCGTGGGGTGAGCCGCCCTCCCCCAAAGAGACCCACATTCCAAAATATTCCCTCCTCCTCCTCCTCCTCCTCTTCTCTCTGTTGCCCATCAGCCCCAGATCCCGACTTTAGTGAGAGCACCTGCAGCGTCTGAAGATAGGTTCTAAAGGACTCGGAAAGAGTTGGGCATGCTGCCACAAAGACGGTAGAGACTGAAGAGAAGGCTGAGGTCATTTCTTCTCCTTACTTTCTCCCAGGAGGAGAAAAAGTAGATGACATCAGGAGAAGCTTGCTAAATCCATACTCTCTCTCGCAGGGCTCCTCTCATACTCAAAAGCACTCTGCAGTGTCTGATGCTGCCCCTGGATCTTCAATCCCACCTCCCCTGTCCCCTGCTTCTGGAGTTTCCCCTCCTCCAGGCACCCTCATTGTTCAGCTTGGAAGCATATAGCTATTTAAGGAACTACAGAAGGAACATTTTCGCCACTAAGTACCTCAATCTTTCTAATATTTGCATCTTGAAGGAACTCAAGTAAATCTCTCATGGAGTAAAAAGTATGGCATTTGTTTTGTAGCCCAAAATCCCCTGAACCAGGGGCGCCTGGGTGGCTCAGTGGGTTAAGCGTCCAACTCTTGATCTAAGCTCAGGTCTTGATCTCAGGGTCGTTGAGTTCAAGCCCCCTGTTGGAGCCTACTTAAAAAAAAGGGGGGGGGGGAGGGAGATCTCCAGAACCCTTTTCCTGGCCTATAAAGGTGGAATTCAACCCCCTGTGCTTCAGGGAGAGAGTCACGGTCCTGAACAACCCATAGGAAAGACTCCCGCCATGCTGTCCATTGCCCCATGTTTGATCCACTTGCTGGATCCGAAGTTGGTGTTTCAATTAAAAACGACTTGGGTTTGGCCTGGGAATTGACCAGGTTAGTGTGATCAAGTCTTTGGCAGATGTCCCTTATTTTCTGGGAGGATCCTTCTGTGAAGGAGTGAAGGGCGGGGAGCCCAGGCAGAGCCATCCCTGTCTGAAGCGGGAGGAACTTTCAGCTGCCCCACCTTGGGCTTTCCGGTCACCTGACCATCTAAGTCTGGCCAATAGGCAAATGGAAAGACAGCTCCGTGCAGAAGGTACACGCACCCTTACGCAGTTGTAACAGGTCCTTTTAGGCCTTCAGAAATGATCAATTTTAAACTTACAAGTGGGGCTGCTGTGTCCTCACAGGCTGGGGACGTGGGCGGCGTCTTCCTCTTTTCCTGAATCGCAGGCTTTACAAATATAACGTAGGGCTTGAACTCTGAGGTCCTCAGTTGTTGCAGTGCCTGAGAAAGTTCAAAAACAGGACACGTTTTATTATGAAACACTTTTTGAATGCTCCGTAACAGTGTGCTTTATCACATAACCTCAGTGGCAAAGGTCCTGATCACACGGTCCTATGACAATGGACTTCAACTGGGCAGACCAGCTGCTCATTTTCCCATCCTCCACTTTGACACTGGACTTGGCTGGGCCCCAAAGGCCCACTTGCTGAGAATGAACGTTCCAAAGCCCTGGTTCCAAGTGTTGCCATCTCTCTCAGCTCTGACCCCACAAGCTCTAATTAACCTTCTCATGCCCTTCTCCACCTGCCCGGTCCTGATAGAAGATTCAATGTGCATCTCTTAGTCAAACGTCGTCAATTTGGACTTCACTAATTCAAAATATGTGTTATCACACAGGCCTCCTTATGATATTCAGAGAAGAAAAGATTTGCTAAGCAAATGAAGAAGCTAAGAAATCATTTGAAACAAATTGTAAAGACATTAGAAGGTTTTCAATATGCAAATCATCCTCTTCATTAGCACCTATGACCGATAACGTAAGGGCCTCATTTGGAACACTGTATTAAACTGTTACATACATAATCTGCACCACCCCACCCCAAAATCAATAAAATCACTTTTCAAATAAAATTTTGCAATTTAGACTTTTAATTTTGATGACCAACCCCCAGCAAGTCCAAATGAGAGAGGGTTTTCCTTCATAGACATAATGGGCTTTTTGGAATCTGTCTCAAGCCGACTTCTGTTAAATAAAGTCTACACCTGAGGCGCCTGGGTGGCTCAATCGTTAAGCGTCTGCCTTCAGCTCAGGTCATGATCCCAGGGTCCTGGGATCGAGCCCCACATCGGGCTCCCTGCTCCGCGGGAAGCCTGCTTCTCCCTCTCCCACTCCCCCTGCTTGTGTTCCCTCTCTGGCTGTCTTTCTCTCTGTCAAATAAATAAAATCTTTAAAAAAATAAAAAATAAAAAAAATAAAGTCTACACCTTATGGCATAAAATCAGAGCTCCATTTCTATAGAGGAAAAAAAAACCCGGATTGAGTTCAAAGCTTAGAAGATTTGTCAAAGACAAGGTTAAGAAGATGCCTGAGCCCCTGCCAAACACACAGCAGGCAAGGTGTGGATTTGATGCCCTTCACAGGGTCACTGTCTCCATCCCTTTTCTCTTTCCAACTGCTCTCTGGGTGGCCTCTCTCGGTGATGCCCTGAGCCACTGACTTGACTGACTTGACCTGTCGTGGGGGCGCGGGGGCGGTGTCCTGATACGGGGAGCTGGGCCCCAGCATCCACCTGCGCAGTGGCATCTAATTCTCGGTCCTGTTACTGCTGACCAGCAGCGCCCGCCCACTGCCTGATGCCCACCATGCAGAGGCTACGATCCCAGGTCTGCAGGCCACCACGGGGCCTGGGAGCACCCTATAGTGAATGCCATTTTGTGTATACATGTGCACATTTCGGGCTACAGAGCTTTCCTTAGATTCTCAAAGGCAGACTTAAGGAAATTTTAACATCCAGTCCTCTGGACTAAAAAAGCCTTAGACTGGGGTCAAATGTTTTGTAAAATATACAGTCCCCTCATTTATTATTATTTTTTTATTATCATTTTTTTTTTTTATTTTGAGAGAGAGAGAAAAGGGAGATAATCTCAAGCAGACTCCCTGCTGAGCACAGAGCCAGATGCGGGGCTCAATCCCACGCCCCTGAGATCATTATCTGAGCTGAAATCAAGAGTCAGACACTCAACCAACTGAGCCCCCCAGGCGCCCCTCCCCTCATTTATATATTCTGCCAACAGAAAACGCCCAACTGGCTCAGAAACTCACGTCCGGCTCCACGTCCACCAAACACACTTTGTTTTTGGCCATCACCGCCTGGATGGCGTCCAGGCTGGTTCCGTAGAGATTTTCCTTATATTCACCATGCTCCAGGAACCTAAAACACCACCAACAGGGAACGGGCCTTTAGTTCCTGAGTTTGCCTAAATTAGCAGGGCAAGATAGATGGACTTTCCACTGTAACTCCTCTCCCGCATCCCCCATCCTTCCCAAAAGCCCTCCCACAAGGTCAGGGGGAACACCAGACGGGTGCACCGAGGGCCAGCTGGGCCGCCAGGCCACGTACTTGTTGTGATGTAAGTCGGCCTCGAATGCTTGCTTAGAGACGAAGTGATATTCCACCCCCTCCTTCTCATGGCTCTTTCGGGGCCTGGTGGTATCTTTGAAAGAAAGGAAAAGGGAAACTGGGCAAAAAGATGTCCCCTCACAGTGCACGAGAACAACAGCGAGCCTGGGCCCTCCTTCCCCTCCGGAGCTCATCGCTGCTCAGTGGATGAACCCACCGCTCCCATTCCTCGGTGTCCCTGCGGGGCAGGCACCCTCCTCGATGTGGGAAAGGAGGCCTCCCCCTTTGCAGGGGAGGAAAACTGAGGTGCAGGGAGGTCAAGCCCCAAGCCAGGGTGTGAGCTCCGTCCCATGCCAAGCGTTTGCCCTCAGGGGCCTCACTAGACAGCCTGGCTGAGGTGGTGTGGCTTGTAAAGAATCGCTGAAGGGATCCCTAGTCCTAATCGTTGATTTCCTCCTTGTTTTCTTTTCTGCGAGCCAGGGGACCCCAGATACAGACGGCCCTGCTGTAGGCTTTTGATTTCTTATTCGGTTATATCTCATTTTGAGAAAAGAGACATGAAGACAGACAGTCCGTGACGGACTAGATGGTTTCAGCAAAGCTGGCGCTCACATAAATAACTGCAAAACATACAGCGTTTCTCCACTGATTTCTGTGATAGAACTGAGGTGCGCACTTCGGGGGAAAAGCAGGTCCTTCACAGAACGAGAGCACGCGTGGAGTAACACACTGCTCTTTTCCAGAGCATTCCGAAAGAAAAGGGCCTTGAAGGGGGTCTTGAAGGACAGTATTATCATGCCCTTGGGGACCACACAGGGATGCTCTGTGCTCTCTATGTGGCATCCCTGTCCCACCTTGGGCAGAGCTGCTAAGGTCACTTTTCTGACCGTGTCATTCACTTGTTTAAAAACTTCTTAGTCGCCACCGATAACATCCTAAAGACCTCTGACGAGTATCTCCTCCCACATCATCCACACTAGCCTCCCCAGTCCCTAATGCTGCTACCCTGGGTCACTCCTCCATCCTTTTCCACAAATTGTTCCCTCTGTATAGAGAACTATTCCTTTCTTCTCTGCCTGGAAAACTCCTACTTATGCTTCAAAACCCAGGATAAAAGTCACCGCCTCTCTGAAGTAGGAAGCCTCGGGAAGTCTGCCTTGACTCTTTCAGTTCCTAAGAGCAAAGTGGGGGGGAAGTCACCTATCTGTGGGGTGCCTGAAGCAGGTAGGCCTGGCCATCCATGCACCCCTGTCTTGGGGGATAGATCTGGGGGCTTCTGAAGGACCCATGTGTGAGCAGCCTCCACACGTCCTGTTTCAGTCCACCCTGGAAGGCAGTGGCCCTCGGAAGCCTACCTACCAGGTCCATCAGAGGTATGCCACTAGAATGGCTTCCTGAACCCTGCCGCCTCCCTCCAGTCCCTACCACTTCAGGTAGGGCTCCGAAAGACAATTCTGACAACCCACACACTGGGTTATGGGCCCCGAGGTCCAGGGGAGAGGCGTCTGGCAAAAGAAAGGATTGGTAGCTGCCCTTAGAACATTCTGGAAAAGTCTCATTACTGCCACCACAGCCTTCCCTTTCGGTGAGCCCGAGTGCCCACACTGCATCCCTCTGAGGCCAGAAGAACGGAGGGTCCCAGAAAGGGAAGGGACAGCCAAGGACAGGAGCGGTAGGCGGCAGGCGAGAGGCCCTTTGTGTGGCCTCATTAAGGCCTGGGTTTGAATCTTGGCCCCACTACTTACCAACTGTGTGACACTGGGCAAGTTACTTAACCTTTCTGAGCCCCAGTGTCTTCCTCTGTGTACAGGATGGTGATCATCCTTCTCCTCAAGGGTACTGGGAGGGCTGCCCGAGCTACTGCACATAAAAGCTCCTAGCCCCTTCATTCCCCTCTTCCGCATCACATCCAGAACCAGGGCCTCCTGCCTCCTTGGTCTCAGCATCCACAGCTGCTCCTAGCCTCAGGAACTGGCAGGGGTGTGAGCACCTTGGAGGGCGCCCAGCCACTCTGATGGGCTGGAAGCCAGCTACAAGGGAGTGCCCGAGCAGTATCATAACTCACCAGGCTCCCGGCTTCTCTGCCCTGCTCTCTTAGCCAAGCAGAGGGCGGGGGCCATCGGAGTCAGAGTCACTGTGAAGAGGAAGCTGGAATGCCCCCTTGGTGCCCATAGCCTCTTGGTGTCATCCTGAGGTTGCTACTTTGCCTGCAATGCCCTTTAGACTCATCTCCCACCCCAGGAAGGAACGGGCCAAGTGGTCCTCCAGCTTCTGCCTCAGAGGGTCCTAGTGGACCACTGAAAGTGGGTTTCTTATCATGCCTAGGTCCCATGATCTGCCCATAGCAGGCAGCGCCCATCGGTCCCTCAGACCCAAAGTAAGGATTAGATGGATATGGGGAGTCAAGTCCCTATGAACTATTATCCATGCTCACACACGCACACACAAAGCCCCGTGTGCGCCTTCTTACGTGGAATGGCAACGCCAAAGTGCTGTGGGTTCTCTGCCACCACCTTCTGCTTCAGCTCATGCAGTCGGGCTCCCAGGGATCCTGGGAAACAAAAGGAAGGCTGACCAAGGTCCCTGCTGAGCTCCCTCCCTGCCAGTCCAGGAGGAAGCCAGCCCACTCCCTGGAAATGCAGGACCTCACCTACCAATCAGAACCACCAGGCGGGGCCGTTCACCAGGCTGGTGCTGGTACCTGGTTACCTCCTCATAGGTCAGCAGCTCTGGAGCCTCGGCTCCTACAGACCCCTTTCCTTCCTGGGGGCTTCCCGGTCTTTCTCTTCGGCCCAGCCGGAAGCTTCTCCGAAGACCAGCTTTGTGGGAAGGGCAGGGAGAACTGTGGCATTTGTCCCAGAATCTCCCAGGAAAGACTTGCTCTACCTGGCCAGACCTAGAAGGGGGGCTGAGTCCCACTGAACCTCTCCCAACTACCTCCTCCTACAGGAAGGGGCTGATCAGGATGCACAGTACAATGAAGAAAAGGTGACCATCTGGCCTCCAACAATAGGGTTCAAGGTCACTGTTTTATTTAAAGATGTTTATTTTTAGAGAGCACAGGGGGAGGAGCAGAGGGAGAGAGAGTCTTAAGCAGACTCCACGCTGAACGTGGAGCCTGGCACGGGGCTCGATCCCACGACCCTGAGATCATGACCTGAGCCGAAACCAAGAGTTGGACGCTCAACTGACTGAGGCACCCAGGCGCCCCAGTCACTGTTTTATTTAGCACATGGCTGACCTTGGGAGAATCATCACCTCTCTGAGCCTCGATTTCCTTATCTATGAAGTGGGAATACAAATCTACAAGTGCAATGTGTGGTCCTGGGTTGGATCCTGGATCAGGGAAAATGCTCTATAGGACATTACTGGGGCAACTGGCCAAATTTTAAAATGAACAGTGTAGGGGTGCCTGGGTGGCTCAGATGGTTAAGCGTCTGCCTTCGGCTCAGGTCACGATCCCAGGGTCCTGGGATCGAGTCCCGCATCGGGCTCCCTGCTAGGCGGGGAGCCTGCTTCTCCCTCTGCCGCTGCCTCTCTCTCTCTCTCTGACTCTCATGAATAAATAAATAAAACACTTAAAATAAAATAAAATAAAATGAACAGTGTATTAGATGATAGAACTGTATACATGTTAAATTCCCAGAATTTCAATAATTCCCCTGGGTTCTGTAAGAGAATGTCCCCGTCCTTAAGGAATACATACTGAGGCATTTAGGGGTGAAGGGACGTGATGTCTACAACCGAGTCACAGGACTCAGGAAGAAACTGTGTATGTGTGAGAAAGGGGATGACAAAGCAAATACGGCAAAGTGTCATCTGGTGAATCTGAGTTCTTGGTACGATTCTTGCATCTTTTCGGTAAGTTTGAAATTACTTCCAGATGAAAGGTAAAAAAATCTCTGCTGGTCTCTAAGGCCTTTGAAAAGACTAAGCAAAATAAAAGCAGCAAAGGGCCTTTGGAGGCTGGTAAAAGGCTCCATCACTGTGTGGTGGCAGCACACACACATGGCCTGGACCGTGGCCGAGACTGTGATGGTAACAGATCGGTGTTAATGGAGCGGTCCGCATCCCTTCCCTGCCAGGGCTCTGCTCCCCGGGGCTGGGTGGAAGTTAGAGAGGGACCCCAAAGCCTGGGCAGGTCAGTCCCTCCCCTGGCTGACAGAGATGAAGGGGAATGTGGGTCCCCCAGGCTCGGCTGCTCTTGAAGCGTTGCTGGGGCTCAGGTCACTCTGACCTTGTCTTCCCCTGGTCCAAGAGCCCACGGTTGGCTGTGCATGGGAAGGGCAGGGGGTGCTGGGGAGCGAGGCCCGATACTCACCCACATAGTGCCCTTTGAAGTACCCCTCACAGTCACAGGTCTCTGTGAACCAAACAGAGAGAGGGCAGCCAGTGAGCCTTGCTGGACACATACTCTGACCCAAAGGGACCCGGCTCCTGGGTGGCCAGGAGGAGCCCACTGGAATGATGTCTCGCGCGGGCTCAGGAGAGATGCCATGTCCTGGCTCCCCAGGAAACCAAGTCCTTCTGTTTCACTCAATTCTCCATGCTTAGGCCCCGAACAGACTTTGCAGGCCGTGGCAGGGGTTCTGGGCCAGCAGGCCCCTCTGGGTTAGGATCGCCATCAGTAGAAGGAGGGGAGATTCACTTGCCCTGCCCCACCTTCCCGTCTCCTGCCTCCCGCCCAGCTGGTGGCACAGTTAGCCCAGCCAGAGTCCAGGGAAGGTGGGGCACTATGTGCTAGGTGGGCAGGGAGGAGCTCTGTCCCCAGCGGCTCTTCACACCTCAGGGCACAGGGGGAGGAAAAGAAGCCCCTCCAGCTCCAGACAGTCTACATTCTTGTCTGGGTGCACAGGGGATAAATACCAGCCTACCTTTGTCACAAGGCTGATCATCTGCGGTTTGCACAAAAGACAGATGGAAGAGCGTTAGTGGAGGGGAACCAGGAGGCCCTGCGGCTGAGAGGCAGCCGGTGGCCTCGTGTGCGTAAGGAGCCCTCCATCTGTCCCCTCTCTCTTTCCTCCAACAAACCTGTGATCCGAGCTGCGGTGCATTATTAAACCGAGCCTAGCTCTAATTAGTCTTCCTGCGTGTGTCTCATGAGCGGCCCAGAGCAAGCCCGCTCAGCACCGGCGTGAGCAGCCCCAAAGCCAATTTACTCAGCAGCCCTTCTGACTTGAGAGCAAGTCTGGAAGAGCGGCCGTGGGCAGTGGCCCCAAGCCAGGGAGCAGCTCACCCCAGGATGCCTGCAGTGGGGCCGGACCTGCTCTCTCCCTTCCGGGGTTTGAGACGGGCCTGGGCAAAGGCAGGTGCCAGACGGCGGAGCGGAGCAGAGCAGGGCTGCCAGCCGGCTGTACTCCGGTCACCGGACACCCCTCTGGGCCCCTCACTTGGTTCCGAGCCCCCCTGAGCCAGAGAAGCCATATCATGGGGCAGCTTCATCTCTATACAGAGCTCTAACTTGGAGGCCGTGGGCACAGGCCCTCTGAAAACCTGACCCCAGCCCCGCTCCCTTGACCTCATGACCCTCCATTTTCCCACGTTGGAAAAGAGGATGTCCTGACTCCACTCCTTCACATTGTGATGATTAAAAGGCAAGGTGACAGGTGAGAATGTCTTCTGAAGGCAGGGGCTGCACAGGGTAGGGGTGCCAGATAAAATAGAGGACGCCCAGTTAAATCTGCATTTCAGATACACAACAAATAATTCCTTAGTATAAGTATGTCCCAAATATTGCATGAGCTATACTTACACTAGAAACCCATTCATTATTGATCTGAAATTCAAATTTAACTGGGCATCCTTTATTTTTATTTGCCAAATCTGACTGCTAACACAGGGTCACGTGCAGCCTTCTCCACTCCCGTCCAGCACCAGTGGTTCTGAAACTATCAGGATCAGAGAGCCCCTCGGTAGGGGACACTCTCCCAGACACACACACACGTTTGCGCACAATTTTGGAAGAGGTGTTTAACATGCCTCCCGGTATCACCTATGGGCCCCAAATACAGTAGCTCCTCTCCAGAGAACAGCTCCCCCCTCCCCGACCCACCCCCATTTCCCCTCCTCATCCCTCTCCCCATCCCCTCCTTCTGGAGGCCCACCAGCTCAGACAGGACCCTTGGTGCCCTCTCCAGCCCAGTGCTTGCTTCTTCGGGGCACGAAGCCCCTGACTCCTAACCCCGGCCCCTCACTGAAGGGCTGCCCTGCCCATCTACTCACAGGGGGGCTTCCTGAGGCTCTGGGGGCTCGGCAGGGTGCCGGTGGCTCTCCGATAGCTCAGTCGCCTGCAGGGACACAAGGAGGTGGGCAGGCCCATGAGCTCCGCCGCAAAACGAGTCCGAGAGAACCTTCTGGAAAATTCAGGGAAACCAAGGCCTAGATGGCACAGGTGAGAGGTGACGCAGTCATTTATACTTTCGGAAATCTATCCTAAGGAAATCACTTGAAATATGAGGCACCGTCTCATGTGCAAGGTGATTAGTGCGGTCTTGTGGCAGCCAGACGGGGCAGACAACTTAAAAGGACAGCCACAGGGAAGGAGGGAAGTCACTCAGAGACGCTCGGAGCACGCCCAGGTGAGGGGCAACCCTCCCAGGATCTGACCTCGCAGAGCCCGCTGTCCTCCTCCCCCGAACCCGTCACATTTCTAGAAAGTGTTCGTCGGAACCACCTGTGACTTTCCTGCTACACTGTCAGTTCCTGGCGGGGAGGGAGGGCAGAATCCAGACTACATGTACAGAGTACATGGTCTGCTTTTTTTTTTTTCCCGTGTAAACCTTTTGTTTTAATAAATAAGACCTATTCGTGGCTTAGATTTTAAATCACATTTACAGATGAGGAATACTTCTAGGCCCAAGCAGGTGAACAGTGAAGCCACTATTGCTGGTAGGAATGCATGCCCCCCATGCGTTTGAAGCCTCAAGAGCAGAGACTGAATGTCGGAGAACACCATACACATCACCCTCTAGTGGAGAACTGACAGCAGAAGACGAGAGGAAGAGCCGAGACTCGGGGAAGCTCCGGTAACCAGCATCTGATACCCTCACCTTCATGCTACAGAAGCAAATGAAAGTTGTGCTACTTTTAGATTAGCTAAAAAGGAGGTTTCCTGATCAGAGTAAGTGAAACTTTCTCTCATTTTAACAATTAGGCCAAGGGCATTAGCTACAGAGAGGATCCACTGATGAATACAGAATATTAGAACAGCGAAGAGGAAGCCACACAGGTATCTTGTTTTTTCAAATATCAGAAAGTTCCGCATGACAGCAGGAGAGCGGTGGATGAACTTCACCTCGCCCAAAGGTTTAGTCCAAAAACTTCCTGTTGGCATTTGCACCAAATAAGGCTCCCCGTACTTCTGGCATCATCTGGGCTATGAGATCCAGCCGGCTTTCTCGGGTATTGGAAACTTTTATTCTACGATCCCCATTATAGATCTCAACTCCACCAGCTATTTCCTCAGGCAGCTAGGCCTCCTGATCAATTTGGACATCAACGTCTTTTTTGGTGGCAATTTTGTACCTAGGAATCGCTTTTTGCATTGCAGCCTTTACCAGAGGGAAATCCTGCTTCCTGCAACGAACAATCATTCGGGGCTCCAACAACCGGAACAAACCCTGGAGGACCAGTCCATCCAGCAGCACTTGGTACCTGGTTGTATCTTTTACCACTTTGCTGAGTCTCTGTTTTGCTTCATTTAATAGGTCTGTAATAAGGTCATCTCTTGCTCTGAGGACTTTGAGCTTTGCTTGATTCATCAAATTAGACATCTGAATTTTCTTCTGCTGCTCAATCTGTTTTTCTTCTCGTAGTATTCCATAATCTTTAGTCTTCGGGTTTGCACAAGACGACCTTTCTCAATATTGAACTCTTCCCCTGCCTTCGCATCTATTTCCTCTGCTTTCTCATTGGCTTCTTGTTCAATAAAAGCCATCATATGCCTAATCTGCTTTTGCACGTCAGCATCGCTGAGGGCCATGGTGAAAGCTGTGCTAGGCCAGAGGCCCACTGGCTCCAGCTTAGGTTGGAAGGGGGCGGTGGAAGGAAGGGCATGGTCTCCTTTCTGATGAAATATTATATAGCTATTAAAAATCACACACTAAAGACGAGGTAATAACGTGGGAAATGCTGAAGTTGCCATGTTAAAGGACACAGACCCCAAAAGCACGACTTCCAATTCTGTCTCTCCCGTAAAAAGCTCAGGAAGGATGTCCATCATGCCATCTCAGATAGTGGCGAGGCTTGGGGTAATTAGCTTTCCCTCGTCCTCGTCTATATTTTTATATTTTATTTTTCAACTTTCTTTAAGTAGGTATTATACAACATACATGCATTTAGTGACAACATAGATTTCTGTGCATGTATTTAAATCTCAAACGGCCATCCCCGCTGGTTAGAGCGCAAGAAGACCGAACACAAGGGCGATGGGTACTTCCCTCCGCAACGACATACCGCGCGTCCCTCCGGCCGGGGCCCCGCCGTGTACCCACGCCTCTAAGCCACTCCAGAGCCACCCCCTGACAGCACAGCCCAGACCCACCTTTCCTGGAACTGCTTGGAGGGGATGAGGCCGGCTCGAAGGTTGGTGTCCCCTACTCGCTTGGCCTGCCACCACGTGGGATCGTCCTGGCTCACCACCTCCAGGACCTGCCTGCGCTGGAAGGGCAGGCCCGCCTCCTGGCAGGGGATGGCCCGGTCCTCCCTCGGATTGTAGTGGAAGAGCGCCCGCATGAACACCTGAAGAGGGGGTGAGCACAGATGTGTCTCTGCCGCATCAAACGCCAGATGACACCTATCACTCACCATCAGGACGAGCAATCAGCCTCGAGGACAGAAAGCTAATCAGAAACACAGGGCACATGGTTTCCTCTCGTTCTGCAGCCGTTTTGCATATTACAGTCGGGAAATCCATCAAGGTTCAGAAAATTAAGAGATGGCCCCTCTATCTGAATTTCTCTTTCCAGCCTAAGTACTTCCCTATTTCCCCAGCCTGCAGTCCTTAAAGCAGCCTCTTAGCGTACACAAAGCAACAACCAGTCCTGGGAACCAGCAGGATAGTTTTGATATGCTAACTGCCCCTAATGAAGTCAGCAGCCATCTGTTAAATAAGTGATCTAGATGCTTTGATTAGAACACAAATATCAACAGCACAACTGTTACTAGCTCCTCATCATCACTCTGCAGTGGGTGACTGACGTCCACATTTTTCTACAGCTCACCCTGCCTCATCTGCCACATACTCGGCCAACCCCCAACTCTCCTTTACCCTGAAGTCACCCCTCTAGAGATGATGGTGGGAAGATACAGCATTTTGTCACACTTTCTTGTTCTATAATTCAGTGGATGGATTTATTTTATTTATCTCTATTACCAGACCATTAGGGTCCAATTACTTTAACAACAAACAGAAAAAAAAGAAAAAAGAAAAAACAAAACAAAAGCCACAGGGCTTCCTTAGACAGATCCAAGTCATATTCCTTTATGTGTCCACCAGAAAAGATTCAGTTAGGGGCGCCTGGGTGGCTCAGTCGGTTAAGCGTCTGCCTTCAGCTCAGGTCATCATCCCAGAGTCCTGGGATCGAGCCCCACATTGAACTCCGTGCTCAGTGGGGAACCTCTTCTCCCTCTCCCTCTGCCTCTCCCCCTGATCGTGCCCTCTCTCTCTCTGTCAAATAAATAAATAAAAATCTTAAAAAAAGAAAAGATTCAGTTAGACAAGGGTAAAAACTTTCTGGCCAGATATTATGAGGACAGATATCCTCATCCAGCTACAGATGTCAGGGTCCCAGGCACTCGGAAAAGAGTATAATCTTATACGGCCAGCCCAGATCAAGCTTCTGGATCAAGAAGAAATATTTAAGAAGGATGGGCTAAGGGACAGGTTACCCATTTTCTCCAGGAAAACCAAGTTTTCTCCCTGTATTAAGTTAGAACCTGCAAAAGCTGCCCATGAAGATCACATTAGCATATCCAAGAAAGAACCGCCTTCCATCAGATAAGAGTCTATATTATGCAAGCCCTGGGATTCAATCAAAGTGTGCAAATAACGAACAGTCACACAAAGATGATGTCTTCGTTTCCTGTAAAAGTCTGACACTAAAGACATTGTCCATTATTGATCCCCATTCACCAAAATACTCATCGACATCTACTCTATGCCAAGTGCTATAATTTGTTCCTTCTTATCCCGCATTTCGTGCCCAGAGCCAGGGACTGGGAATCACCTTTCTTGAAAAATGGGCACACTTCCTTCCATCTCCTGAGGAAAAGTATGTCCTGCCTTTTCTCTCCTTTCTGCCCTGGCTGCCAGGCAGTTCAGATCCCAATTTATTTGAAACCAAAGCAATGCCCTCTCTTGTTCTCTCTACCACCACCTCAGCTCGGGTCGGAATAATCTCTCACGGAGGCTTTTCCAACAGCCTCCCTACCAGGTCTCCCTGCCTCCCGTCTCTACCCACTTGGCCCTCCCCCCACGTAGCAGCCTGGGAGCTCCCACATCCCCCAGGGCCTCGCCATTTCAGTACCCCGCCCCCCAGCCAGACTTCCAGCAGCCAGCCCTGGCGTCTCTCTGTCCAAGGGCTTTCTCTGGTCACCGCTCTACTCTAATGCAGCCAGCCGAGAATGCTGGGAATCCATCCCTGGATGTGGCCTGGCAGGAGTCGGTGCACAGATCTCCCAGCTCCCCTGGCTCTTGGGTGGGAAGACACGTGTCCACGCGGGATCCCCGAGTTCCCCAGCAGGATGACACAGTAGTAACTTGCTGGATGACACACGCTTTGTTGCACTCACTGCCTTCCTTTCCCCGGGGTGCTTCCCGGGGTCACCTCCAAATGAACTACTTGCGCTCGAATCCTCATCTCAGGGGTCGGCCTCTGAGACCCCCAAACAGGCCGGGATTATGCCAACACCCTTAAGAAAGCATTCAAGGCCATTCCGAAGATAGCCTTAACCTACCTCCCAGCACAACCCCTCCAGAGCCCGACCAGGGTGCTCTCTCTCACCGACCCCCAAAAGTACTCCTCTCCACACCTACTGAGCCTCTGTAGATGCAGACCTCTCTGTGTGAACTTCCCTCCCCCTCTTCTTCACCAGGGAAGTCCTACTCGCCTTCACCTGCCTCAAGCCTCACTTCCAGCACCTCTACCACCTGACCCCTTCCGGGGCATCTGTAACTCTGCTCAGAATCTTTCGGAAACACTAGCACTAGTCTCAGAGCCATGAAAGATTTGCTCCCCGGCCTCCCTCTCTGAACTAGGAGTCCTCAAAGCTACCAACTGTCCCTGTCTCCAGCATCTGGCAGAGCGCCCAGCACAGAGGAGGTGCCCAAAGAAGGTAGGCTCACCAAAGAATTAAGCAAATGGCAGTTACTTAATTGGTCCCGAAACCAGCACATTTGGTAGTTTCTCCTCTTCAGGGCCCTAATTTTCTATTTCAATTAAAATAACCTTGTCTTTTATTAGTAAGCTACGTCAAATCCGGTTTAGAAAAAGGCAGGTACAAATAAATGAATCACAGTGTGACTGAATTACAGTTCTCTACTGAGCACACGTTCCGAGGACCAGATGTGTGATCTCTTCCCAAACGACTGCTTCAAAGCCCTCCCCAGCCTCTGACCCCGCCATACCTTGCTGTCCTTTAAACGGTCCTCCTCCTGGGTGGCTGGGATGATTTTCAGGGTAATGGATCCCTGGGACTGCGCCTGAGAGGGGAGAGGTCGAAGCTTACCACCTCCCATGTCTAACCCTCGGTGAGTTCAAGTCTTCCTGCCCCCATCTGGAAACTCACATTCAGAAGGAAGTCATAATAGCCCCCTCCCCTGTGGCCCACCCTCCAGGGGTGGCTCCCGTGAATTAACTAAAGCAAAAGTCAAAACCCAGTATCTGCATTTTCATGGGACAAAGGGACACAGAACTCTACATGAGCACCAAGGACAGTGCACGCCCTGAATTCCTCCTTTCCATCCCTCCTGACCTCTAGTGCTCCAAAGGCCACCCTTCTTTCTCTTCTCTCAGATTATTTTCATAACCAAGTTCAGTTTCATTTTCCTCCCTTTGCTTCCATCTTCCCCATCGGGCTCTCCAACCTCAGGCCACCCCTACCTTGCTGGGGCTTCCCCTTCCTTCTACCCTGACACAGACCCTGCATCCCCATGGGGGGAGGGGGACATGAGGCAGAATGCAGTCCACCCATGAGAGCACACCTCGCCCAACAGTCTCGCTGGCCCAGCACTGCCCTAGAATACAAGGAGCCTGGGGCCTGGAACCGGGCAAAGGGCAGTGGGGTCAGGAAGACCAAAGGAGCCTGCCTGCAACCAGGGCTCCCTACAGTGGGGGGTCCTCTCTCGTCAGATCAGCCCATTTCTGCCCCCTCCCGAACCATCGGAAATTAGCAAAGAGGGTCATGTGGGGGGGGGGGGAAGAAGGATAAAGAAGACAAAACTGTGATTGGGGCTTTTGACAATTGCAGCTTGACTTGAACTTGCAGAACGGGCTCTGGTGGTTGTTTGCATCCCAGCACTTAAGACCCTAGAATCTCCTCACAGATATGAAGTGCTGTATCCTTTCCAGGATGTTTACATCCTGATCATAACCACACATTGAATGAGAAACGCTCCCTGTTCCTACTTTACATTAAAGGAAAGTAGAACCCACGGTGACCTAACGGCTGGCCCAAGGCTGCCCGGCTGAAAACTAGTGGAGGCAGGATTCGAACCCAGGACCAGCTGACCCCAAAGCCCTTGCTCTTGGTCCTCCTTGTACTGCAGCTTCTTAGTCCATATTCCTCAGCCCTTCAGAAGAGGGGACCCTTTTGAGGGGATGTTGCAGAAGGGGCCTCAGGAAAGGGAGTGGGGCTATGCCGAAGAGGTCTGAGAGGCAGGTGGCCCGGGAGTGCCACTCTTCCTGTCTCCCACCCCGACCCTGGGCATGCCACAAGGCTACTTTGTCTGCAGCCTCCTCATGAACACAGAGACTGAGCCAGAATCCACCCTGGCTCCTGGAAGTGCCTTGCTTTGGTCTCCAAAGACCGGCCCCCCGTTTCCCCCCCCAGGACACATGCAGCACGGACCAGAATCTGGCTGATCTCGTCGGGGCGCTTATGCAGGACTGTGATCCCGTTCACTTCTCGGAGCTCATCTCCAACGTGGACCAGACCTAGGAGACACAGGGGCTGCCCATCAGCACAGGAAGGGGCCTCAGCCCCAGGGCACCACTGGCAGCCACCAGAGGAACCTGCCACATGCACAGCGGACTCAAGGTGTAAAGACAGTGGGCGGGCCTGGGGCCGGCTGAGTCCTACCGTGCACGGGGCGCCCCACTCAGCATCGCAGGCTCAAAACCACCCAGGGAAACCCCCAGTTTACAAGTAGGCAGCTGAGACCCAGAGCAATTATGCGGCTTGCCCAAGGCCACTCTGCTAAGAAATAATGGAGCCTGTGTTCATACACACTTATTTTGACATCGAAAGCCTGGTTCTTCCCGTTATAACCTCTGCTTCTTTAGAAATATCATTAACTCTTCACCTTCCTAGGTTAACAGACATACTCTTAGAATGTCTTTCTCAAATCTTAAGAAAACTTAAAGGCACCAGGAAAGGTGACGTCAAGAGTATTAAGACACCTGTCCAGAGGCCTCGGTTCTAATGACAAGTGTCTCTGCACATGAGGCCCTGACTGCTAGCCAAACAGCAGCGGCGGCCAGAAGGCGGTTCGGCGTGCAGGATCTCGGGGCCCCCAACACCTGCTGAATCCGACTCTGCATTTAACAAGATGCTGGGGGTGGGGTCGGTGCTTGCTAATGTTTGAGAAGCTCTGGTCTCCACAAGAGTGATCCCCAGACTTCAGGGGTAACACCTCTCTACACCAGAAGGTTTGCCTCCCAACTGAGTAGTTGTTTCACACAACACTGATTCTCAACCTGTTTTCCACCCAAACAAATCTGGGGCGTGAACACCCTTCCCTCCATAAGAGCGACAACTGGGGTGGTGGGGAAGGGCGTCCCTGCTCTGCAGTCAGGAAACCCGCCCAGCCCACGCTGCGGGCTTAAGGACCCCACTCCTCGGCGAGGCCAGTGCAGGAGCCCTTCTGATCAACCCCAATGTTCTCCGTGCCTGAGGTATTTTCAAACGGTTAAAATTTCTACCAGGCTTGGGAAGGAGAAGAGAATCCCAGCCCCGCTCCCAGAAAGCAAAGCACATCCCAAACAGGGGACCAGAGAGGAGAAGGAAAGGAGACTCTCGTGGCCACAAGGGGAAGGCTGGGGCGTGCTGTATCCTTTCCAGGCCGTCACCTTCACCAGGCCAGCACGGACGCCACTCACCGCTCCGGTCGGCAGCGCCCCCTCGCATGATCCGGGCCACCACCACAGCCCCGGAGTGCTCATCCCGCCGGATGGTGGCACCCTGCATCGGAGACAGAGCAGGCAGGCTCCTAAGAGGCAGCCCCAAACCTCAGACCCCGAGGCTCTGGACCCCAGAGAGCCTCCCCGTCTCTCCCTCTGTCACTGCAGAGGGCAGACCAAGGGCAGCCCTTTCCAGTGCTGAGGATGCAATGAAACCAGCATCTCACGTTAATACAGCACAGCAATGCCCACATTTCATTTCAGAGATGAGGGACAGGGGCTCAGAGAAGGTCAGCATCCCCGAGGTCGCCCAGCTGGGAAGGTGTAAAGGATTGTGGGACAACGAGTCCAGTGCATGTCTCTCACATCACAGCCCTTGTCTCTTGCAAAGACATTTAATAATAAGGAGAGAACGTGCCTGCAAATTCTCAACCTCTAATCAATCACAGGGTACTGGGCTTTCTGTGGTTGCCAAGGGGAACCAATTATGACCAGCCAGAGCTTCAGGACCAGGACGTGGCCTGCGGAGCACAGCAGAATGACGTCTAGGATGAGAGGTGCTAACAAGCCCTCAATTTCGTGCACCCCGCAGGCGGGACGGTGGCAGGTGAAGTGCTGAGCCCCCGCGTTGGACGACCCTGGGCTTGAATCCACCTGCCATTCCCTGAAAGCATGCAGCCTTAGAAGGAAGCCCCTTATCTTCTGTGAGTCTGTTTCCTCTGGGGTGGGGGACAGCATTTAACTTCCCGGGGTTGGTGCACGGATTCTATCAGGTAATGCAGGCAAGCTTCAATTATGTTACGCACAGTAAGTGCATGCAGTAAGTGCTCAATAAATGTTAACCTTTTATTATTGGCTGTTACTGCAAACACATAGGCACACTTGTTATTAACTTCATTTATGTCACCTATTTGAAGTCCGTAGGACAAATACTGCTGGAAACAGAAACCATCAGCCAAGAACCCCACGGCATCTTGCCCCCTAGACCTTCAAACTTTCTGGCATCTCTGTCCATCCTGTCCTCCTTTCCCTGCTCTCAGCAGAGGGGCTCCCCCCACCTAGGCTGGTCCTTCTGTCCCCTCCCTCCCTCTCTGGCAGACTCAATGCCCCCTCTCTGCTGGCTCCTTCTCCTGGCTCCATAAATATCACATCTTCCTCATCAGTAAAAAGCCTGCCCCTCCATCCAGCAGCCACCAGTCTCTGCTCCCTCGAGTAAGCACCTGCTCTCTCTGCTTCCTACCCCCCAAGTCACTGTCACCTGCACCCTCAAGAGCACCGGCCACAGTGCTGACCGCCCACCAGATGCCGGCTCCCACACACTCTCAGCCTTCTCGCCTCTACCTCCCACCTGTCTGCCTCTGGCGCCCGCCCTCCCTTTGGGATCCTCTCTTAGCCCGGGACCTGGTGACACCCCTCTCTCCCAGGTCTTCCCAGCGACGATGGGTCTCCATGGCTGGGTCCTCCTCTATCTGCCTTTCAAATCAGGATTTGGCCCTGGCCCCCTTCTTGCCTCACTGTCTGCTCTCTACCCATGTGGTCTCGACCTCTCAGGTGTGATTTTAACCCTGCCTGGATGCTGGCAGCTGCCCAGTCTGTGCCTCTGAACAAATAATCCCTCCACTTCCTGGATGCCTCCACTTCTGAATTCAATGGGACCTAAGCTCCATCCCTTGAATGATGGCTGCAGTACCCACCTAATCGTCCCAGCTGGACACCTCAGGGCTATCCTAGGCATCCCCCCAAGACTCCTGCCCAAACCAGGGCAGTCACAAAGTGACATTAATTTTTTTCTGATTTATTTCTTGGATTTATCTTCCCCGTTCCCACAGGCCTAGGTCAAGCCCCCTTTCTGGCCCTCCCCCTACCTGGTCCCCACCTTCAAATCGGCCCTCCGCTCTGGCCTCACCCCCCAGGCCACTTTCTATTCAGCAGCCAGGGCGACCTTTCTAAACCGCAAATCTGATCATGTTATTGCTTCTTAAGACCTTACAGTCCCCCCACCCCCCACTGCCTTCAGGAACAAGCTATGACACTTTGCATGGACCATCAGCATCTCCCTCTGGTCCGGCCCCACCTCTGTCACTCCTAACCACAAACTTGGCTTTCTACATCCACACCGGGAAGCCCAGAGCTCCCTGAATATGACAGAGTAGGCAGTTAGCTAGATAGGAGCGGGGAACAAGTGCTTTCCGACTGACAAAAGGGTGGAGGCCAAGTTTCAAACAGCCAGGACAGACCCCAGGGGAGATGCCTGCCTTCTTCCCTATGACCTTGGCCTTACCAGTAACCTAGAGCTTCATTATAATACATTAACATTGTGGTTTTAACCCCTTATGCTGTCCTCCCTCCTCCCTCCCCCAGAATGGCTGCCATGACAGGTCAGACAAGGACCATATGGGGCCCGAAACTCTTGCTCCCAACTCATAGGAGCCCCTTCGATGATTGGCTGCAGCCTCGGTCAGAAACCACCCCAGCTATGACCCATAACCTACCCAAACATAAAAAGGAAAGACAACCCTGACCATGTCAATGGATGCCTGCCCCATTTTGCAGTGGGGGAAACAGAGGGGGCCGAGAGCTTCCCTTCCATTTGCAGAAGTGGTTTAGCTGAGCGCCCTTGGTGAAAGCTGAAAATCAAGAATGCCAGCTGTGCCATTCTCTGGGGCAAACACTCGACTCTCTGGACTTCCTCCACTTCCTCCCATCTAATAAACAACCCTGTCCCTTCGCTCTGTAAATCACTGCTGCACTAGGACCAGAATGATAACAATCTGTCAGCTGGGGAGAACGGCAGCTGCCCCTTGCTTCCTCAGAATTCAGAGCAGGATTTGGCAAACTTTTCTGTAAAGGGCCAAATGTAAATATTTTAGGCTTCGCAGGCCACACCGTCTCCGTGGTAACTACACCACATTGCCGTTGCAACGTAGAAGCAGCCACAGACGATACGTAAATGAGCGGGCATGGCCACACGCCAGTAAAACTTTATTTAAAAAAACTGGCAGTGGGTTGGGTTTGGCCCTTGGACCATAGTTTGCCAACCTCTGATGCGGAGCATGATGATCAGGGCTGCCTTGTACAGCTGCGCAGGTTGTTTACTGCACAAAGGAGCTTGGCCACAGTCAAGTGAGGCTGTGTCCACCCAGAGAAAGAGGTACCCTGCACACAAAGGTGCCACGGGGACCAGTGGCAGCCCTGACAAAGCTACTATCACTCACTCCGGGGACTTCGGGGCGGGGGGTCTCTTCCCAGGTTTCTGAGTGGGTGGGAGAGTGGTACATGGAGGGGGTGGGGAAAGAGAGGTGGGTGTCACATACCAGGGGTTCCTTGTTCTTTACCAGGCGGACAATCTTCACTGATTCTTCATCAAAATCCTCGTCAATATTATCGGGCAGAGGGGGAAGAACGGGGTCGAAATTCTTTTGGGCAACTGTATCGTGTACCATGAGCATGGCCTGTCAGGAAAGCAAGAGAAGTGAAGGGCCAGCCCTAAAGCTACCAGGGGTCAGGGGGCCTTGGCTGGGCTGTGATTTGGGGGTCTCAGATTGCATGCCAGAGAAATCACCACCCAGACACTGGTCCTGAGGACCACCTCACTCAGAACTCTTCTTTCCTCAGCCTCCCAGCCGAGTGCTCCCCACGGCCCCCATCCCAGGGGACACAAGCTGTGTGAGCAGGCAGGGACTGTGTGACTACCCTGAGGTGGGGGGTGGACAGCAGCTGGAGCAGCTCCCTCTCATCACTGTGCACGGAGGCGGCCTGCAGCTCTTCCATCACCTGTGGAGGAATGAGACAGAACGTCACACGCGGCTGTGGGTGCTTCGAGCCCGCTGAGAGTCTCCAGAGAAAACCCTGCTCCCTGAGCTTCAGACCCGAGAGTCCTCGCAGGAACTGTGACAGCATCTGAGAGTGCATGGGATCCTCAGCCACCCCAGGACTGACACTCTCAGGGAAATCACAGCCTGGATCAGAAGAGCCAGAGCAGCTCATGGAGGGTACTCCTAATGGGAGCTAACTTATTAAGCCCTTACTATGTGCTATTTGCTTTATGTGGACTTTCCCACCTAAATTTCACAGAGAACTCAACATAGCAGGTATTATTATTTTGCCATTTGACAGATGAGAATTACATAGGAGAGATTAAATATCTTGCCCTAGGTTGAAAAGCCAGGATTTGAACCTGGGCCTATGTGGCTCTATTATCTGTGCTCTCACCACTGTGCTATTTTATAGATGAAGAAACTGGGGCTCAGAGCGGTTGAATGACCTGTGGAAGGTCCCAGAGCTGGTAGGAGAGACAGTGCCGAGCCTGGGAGCCTGACAGCCTAACGTGCTCCTAATCACGTCACACAGGGGAGAAAGGAGGGAAGGTCTGCACCCATGCCTTGCCAGGCCATCTCCTGGGTTAGGTGAGTTTATTGAGGAGCTGGCCTTGACCATCATCTTCCTAAACCATGCAACATAGAGGGCAGGTCCACAAGAAGTTAGGAAGCATTCCTTAAAAAAATGGGAATCCTGAGCCAATAGGCAGGGACACACTGCAAGTCACCTGACCCCAGGACTTCACATTGGGCCTCCCCAAAGCACAGTACAAGGCGATTGTTTGACCTTCATATTGCCAGTCCTCAACAGTTTGGAACTGCTGATCTGATCCAAATGCTCTCATTTCACAGCGGGGGGAACAGACTTTCTCGGGAACACACAGTAAGTAGGCATCCTCATGTCCCTGTGTCCCTTGGCTCAGTCCAAGGCTCACAAGTTCCTTCCTGCCCATTAGGAGGCCCAAGGAGGAACAAGAGGAG
Source organism: Phoca vitulina (assembly GCF_004348235.1). Taxonomy (NCBI): domain Eukaryota; kingdom Metazoa; phylum Chordata; class Mammalia; order Carnivora; family Phocidae; genus Phoca; species Phoca vitulina. The sequence goes on from NW_022589795.1 coordinate 1,889,833, forward strand.
AAGGGGAGATGTCTCTTCACCTTTGGGCTCCGAGCCCCTATGTCCCCTATCGGCTAAGCAATGGTGACGGGCAAGATGAAGGGGCCCTACGGGGTCGGGAGTGGGGCTAACACCGTAAGGAAAAACCTGGGGCTTACATCCTCAGCAAGGGCCACAGCGCTGTGCAGAACGGGGGTTGGACTTTGCCTCTCGTAATAGCGAAGCTTCTCGTGAATCTGCAAAGACAGCCAATTTCAGGCTGGGGCCTCCCAAGTCAGCTGCCCAGGTGTACCCTGGGTACCCCACAGCCTGCCCACGACTGTGCGGATGGCTGCAGAGTGGGTCACCGATGGGTCAGCCCGAGAGAAAGCCATTCATAGTGGGCTAACGAAGACCTTCCCGGGGCAGGGGAATGCTTGAGATGAACTTCACGGGCCTCAGCCAGCTAGGAAAACCTCTAGAAACCCTCAGCAGATGGGATGAAATGGGGCTTTACCTTCATCAAGTAACCGAGGCTTTTTTCACTGAAAACATCCCTCAAGAAGCCCATCTCTTCCTTGTGGTTGGAGTCAGGTCTGAGCTGAGAAGTCAACAGTGCCAGGGTTTCATGCAAACCTGAGGAGAGGGTAAGACACATGAAGTTTGGCCAGTGCCATGGGTACTTCCTGCCCCTGTGGGACTCCAAGTGGACCCTGCCGTGTGGACATTCTCTCCCCAGGCTCTCTCATCCCCAGGGCTTTCGGGCAGGGCAGCCCCTGTGAGCTAATGTAGGCAGCATCCTGCTTCCTCCCAGCCTGGGGCTGCTGGGGCAGGCTCTTTTCTCCAGGGCTTCCGGCAGGCCCAGCCCAGGAAAGGTACTCACCGGAGTCCTCAGACAGCACGGGCATGTCTCTGCTGCTCAGCTCCCGACCTCTGCCTGCGGATTCTGGGAGGAGGAGGATGAGGGTGAGTGCTGTCGCTCCATCAAGCATATTCATTCAACAAACAGTGCTTACACACCTGCTGTGTCTGTCCATGACCAATTTGGGGACAGAGGGGATGGTAACGAATAACTCTCTGCTTGTTTGTTTGTTTGTTTGTTTGTTTTCCAGAGAGCAAAGAAAGAAAACTAAGATTTGCTAGTACCCTGGATGTGCCAAGCATTCTGCTGGCTGGTTTCATATGACACTTCTCTTAATGTGCACAAAGCCCTGGGGAATGGGTACTAATATCCCCATTTTACTGGTGAAGAAACAGAGGCTCAGAGGAGTTCAGTAGCTTGCAGGTCAGAATCTATACTCTGGCGGCCTTTCCGGGCTGGTCCCAAAGGTAGGATGTGGCCCCTGCTCACGGTGGGTGCTCTGCTCTGCAGCGTCCCCTGTGCCCTGTTACCTTCCGAGAGGCCCTGCGCAGGTCCCTTGTCCTTCACAAGTCCCTTGTTCACCTTCAAGTCCCTGGTCACACCTGTCTGGGCCTACGAGCTCCCTCCTCCCCCACCACCCCCAAGTCCCAAACTGAAGGGAGCATCCCCTAGAAGGGAGTGCGGAGAGGAGGTGGAGAAATGAGAGTCGGGTCTCCACTATGCAGGACCGGGCAGCCCTAGCTCAGGAGCCCCCCGCCCCCCGCCCCAACGTGCTCTGCAGCACGTGGACCTCAAAAAGTCCTCCTTCGGAAGGGGACAAGGAGAGTAATGATTGCTTCATTCCGCAAACATGGAGCCAGCCCCAGTGCGCGGAGCACCGGGAACACCAAGATGCAAAAGAATGGTACTGGGCTCTCTCCAGCCACTGCGCCGCCCTCCGCCACACTCACGCTCTGGCTCCTTCTAGCTGTGCCCCCACTCCCCGAGGCGGCCAGGCCAGACTCCAGCTCGCTTTCGGAAGGAACCTGTGGGACGAACAAGGCGCGCAGCTGGCCGAAGGGAAGGCGAGCCCCGGGGGCCGCTCGCCGGCAGTCCCGGGATGCCGAGCGGCGGGAAAGGCGCGGGGCGCACGGGGGGCGGGGTGGGGGGGGGGCGAGCGCGGGGAGGAAGGCCGGGCGCCGAGGGGCGGGGACTCAGCGCCCCCTCCCCCAGGCGGGGGGCTCGGGGGGCCGCGAGGCAGCCGCGCGCACGAGGGGCGGGGCTCGGCGCCTCCTCCCCGCCCCCGCCGCGCCCCTCCCGCCGCAGCCGGGCTCCCGGGCCGCTTCCCCGCGGGGCTTCCTACCTGGGCGCGCCGGGATCTCCGCTCCGCCGCCGGGAGCCGCGCGGGTGCCCGGAGCCTCGGCCGCTGCTGGCTCCGCCTCCCCGGCCCCTCCCTGCCGCGGCCGCGCGGGGCGGGGGTGGCGGAGCCGGAGCGGGCGGGGCGCGGGAGGAGGCGGGGGAAGGGGGCGCGGGAGGAGGCGGGGGGAGGAGCGCGGGGAGCCTGGGCGTCCGGCCCCGCCAGTCCTCTGCGGACCCGGGCTCCGCTCTCGGGCCTCCTATGCCCCCGCCCCGGCCTCCACCCACCGAGCCCCGAGCAGCCCCCGCCTGTGTCCTTCTGGGCGGCACACGGCCAGCCTCCCCTTCTGCCCCCCTGCCGCCCGCACATCCCCCACCCCCCGCGAGTTGAGGGCTGGACGCTTGCTTCACGTATTATTCAAAATCGCAAACATTTATGGAGTGCTCTCCAAGTACCAGGCACTGTGCGGGGGGCCGGGGCTTCAAAGACCACCGAGACAGACAGCCTGGATCTGAGGAACTCCCGTGCCGGACGGGGCACCAGTCAGACGCGAGGGCAAGTGGCTGTAACAATGCAGCGTGCTGGGGAAGATTTATCGGTGCACTGTGCCCTGGGGGCGCGGAGAAGGGAGGGAGGAGAAGTCGAGCTGGGAAGACTGCAAGGCTCAGTTCGGCCCGGGTGTAGGGGGTGGGGCTGCGGAGCGGGAGTGAGGGGCGGGGAGGGGCGAACGCAGCTTGTATGCAGGGGCTTCTCCTGGGCAACGGGCTCTGTGAAATGGCCGTGAAGATCACTGAGTTTTATTGTGCTGTCTTTATGCCCAGGTACTCCTCAGATCACTTTGCATCACATTAGCCCCGGAGATAGACACCATTATTATCTGGGCGCCGTAATTGAGGAAACTAAGGTTCAGGGGTTGAAGATGTGTATGGAAGAGAGGGCAGAAGAAGCTGCTGGGTGAGTGAGCAGGTGGCTGTGGGTATTAGAGAGTGAGGAGTAAGCGAGTGAGTTCCGTCCCCTGTCTCCCAGCAGCAGGGATCGCGCAGCAGCACTTGTCGGGAGTGGTGGACCCTGAGACTGCGTCTGGGAGTAAGTCTAGCATATTAAGAAGTGGAAATGAGTTCCCAGGACCCCAAAGCCTGCAGTACATGGGGGAGGCTGTCAATGGCAGAGTGTGTGACGGTGACATTTCCCCTCCTTCATCAAAAAGCACACCAGTGCTTCTCCAAACGTAATGTGCCTGGGAATTATCTGGAGGTTGCATGGGGCTGGAGTGCTGCTGGTTTCTGCATTTCTAACAAGCTCCCGGGTGATGTGATGTTCCTTGTCTCGGGGACTCACTTTGAGTACAGAAAAGACTGCATGAGACATATTTTCACCTGGGCACTTAGTGTTGGAGAGATACCAAGAGCCATCTGATAAAAGGTCAAATGATTTTTGATGAGCTCACCAACAAATGATGCTGAAACAACTGGGTATTCATGTGAGGTGGGTGGGGGGAGGGGGGGACTGCAATCCCTACCCACACCACATACAAAGTTCAATTTAAGAGGGACCATAGTCCAAAACATAAACTTAATTGATAGATCTTCTAGAAGAAAACATAGGAAAATATCTTCTTAGTCTTTTGGTAGGCAAAGATTTCTTAGAAAGAACATCAAAAGCAGAGACCCTAAAAAAATTGATAAATAGACCTCATCTAAATTTAAAACTTGTGTTTATCAAAAAACCCTATCAAGAAAATAGGCAAGCCACAGACTGAGAGGAAATATTCATAGCAGATATATCTGGCAAAGGACCTGTTATCTGGAATAAAGAACTCCTGCTACTCATTGATAAAATACAAACAACACAGCCAAAAAAAACCTGGCAAAAGATGTGAACGCACACTTCACAAAAGAATATAAATAGCTAATAAGCATAAGAAAAAGTGCTCATCCCATATCGTTAGTCATCAGGAAATATAAATTACAGCCCCCAGCAGGTATCACTGTGCATGCACTAGAGGGTGAGAGCAAAGAGTACTCCTAACACCTAAGGTGCTAAGGATGAGGAGCACCTGGAACTCTCCACCTGCTATGTGCATATAACATGGTACCACCACTTTGGAAAACTGTTTGGCAGCTCCTTTGAAAAAGTAAACATACATCTCCTGTGTGATCCCGCAATGCCATCCCTTGGTATTCATCCAAGAGAAATAAAACCATCTGGCCACAACAGCTGTGTAAGAATATCCAATGCATCTTTATTCATAATAATAAAAAATGGAGGGGCACCTGGGTGGCTCAGTCGTTAAGCGTCTGCCTTCGGCTCAGGTCATGATCCCGGGGTCCTGGGATCGAGCCCCGCATCAGGCTCCCTGCTCCGTGGGAAGCCTGCTTCTCTCTCTCCCACTCCCCCTGCTTGGGTTCTCTCTCTCGCTGTCTCTCTCTGTCAAATAAATAAATAAAGTCTTTAAAAATAAAAATAAATAAAAATAAAAATGGAGGGGTGATTGGGTGATGGACACTGGGGAGGGTATGTGCTCTAGTAAGTGCTGTGAATTGTGCAAGACTGTTGAATCTCAGATCTGTATCTCTGAAACAAATAATGCAATATATGTTAAGAAAGAAAAAAAAAGAAGAATGTAGCAGGAGGGGAAGAATGAAGGGAGGGAAATCGGAGGGGTAGACGAACCATGAGAGACGATGGACTCTGAAAAACAAACTGAGGGTTCTAGAGGGGAGGGGGGTGGGAGGATGGGTTAGCCTGGTGATGGGTATTGAGGAGGGCACGTTCTGCATGGAGCACTGGGTGTTATGCACAAACAATGAATCATGGAACACTATATCTAAAACTAATGATGTAATGTATGGGGATTAACATAACAATAAAAAACTTAAAAAAAATAAAATAAAATAAAAATGGAGAACAATCCAGATATCCTTCAACAAGTGAGCGGATGAACTGTGGTATATCCATATGGTGGTATATTTGCTCATCATTAAAAAGAAAGAAACTACTATCCAAAGATTATCCCCACCATGCAACAACATAGGTGAATGTCAAAATATATTATGCTGAATAAAGAAGGCAGACAGAAAAACACATACTGGGGCGCCTGGGTGGCTCAGTCGTTAAGCGTCTGCTTTCGGCTCAGGTCATGATCCCGGGGTCCTGGGATCGAGTCCCACATCAGGCTCCCTGCTCGGTGGGAAGCCTGCTTCTCCCTCTCCCACTCCCCCTGCTTGTGTTCCTGCTCTCGCCAACTCTCTCTGTCAAATAAATAAATAAAATCTTAAAAAAAAAAAAAAAAAGAAGAAGAACACATACTGTATCATTCCTGGGGTGTTGTGATCTCGATGCTGCCACTGGACAGGAGGACTTGACTGGTCCAGAAACCCAGAGTATTATTATTATTACGCACATTACCTAAATTACCCCAGAAGAGGGAGAACTATGAACAGACCCATTTCAATAGAGTAGAGTTGTTGGGGGCCCCATGCTCAGTCAGTAAAGCATGTGACTATCTCAGGATCATGAGGTCAAGCCCCATGCTGGACATGGAGCCTAGTTAAAATTAAAAAAAAAAAAAAATGGAGTAGAGTTGTCAAAAAATCGCTCCCTCAAAAAGCACTGGAGAGCTCTGCAGGAGAATTCAACCAAACACTTAAACAGGTACCCCGTACCTCTTCTAAAACATAGAGACAGAAGGAAATCTTCAAAATTTTTTTTATGAAGTAAACACAGCATTGAGATTAAAACCTGTTGAAGAAAGCAAAAAACAAAGAAACCCAACCCCACAAACCTATCTCACTTATGAAAAAATCCTGAAAACTGTATGAGCGGACAATTTCACCAGAACACCAAAAAATAGTACACCATGATCAAGTAGAGTATATTCTAAAAAGGGCTTAGTATTTGGAAATTAAATGGTTTACTATTTGGAAATCTATTACTGTAACTCCACGTAAAGTAATCTGTGAATAGAATAAAAAGTGAAAAATTAATATTCACTCTATAGATGCACCCATACATAATTTTTTAAAAATATCTTTCAAAAATGAAGGTGAACAAAAGGTTAAACGTAGAGTTACCGCATGATCCAGCAATTCCACTCCTAGATATGTACCCCGAGAGAGGAAAATGAAAACACAAAAACCTGTACAAGAAGGTTCAAGCAGCATTATTTGTGATAGCCAAAAAGTGGAAAAAACCCAATGTCTATCAACTGATAAATGGATATATAAAATGGGGCATCCCCATACAATGGAATAAAAAGAAACGAAATAATAAAAAGAAATGAAGTCCTGATATGTGCCACAATATGGAAGAACCTCAAAACATGATGCTAAATGGAAGAAGTCATTCATAAAAGACCACACATTGTATGATTCCATGAATATGAAGAATCCAGACTAAGCAAATTTACAGAGCCAGAAAGAGGTATGGTTGCCTAGGCTGGGGGAATGGAGGTGAGGAGTGAATGCTAATGGGTACCAGCTTTCTCTTTAAGATGATGAAAATGCTCTAAAATTAGATTATGGTGCTGGTTTTACAACCGTCTGTTGAATATACTAATCTCTGTGAATCTACTAAAAATGTTACTATTCAATCTCTGTATATACTAAAAACCATTGAGTTGTACACTTTAAATGGAGGGATTTTATGGTATGTAAATTATATCTCAATAAAGTTGTTTTTATAAAAAGCAAATGGACTAAAGCCTCCACTTATAAGGGATCATCAGACTGGATTTAAAAAGCAAGACTTAACTGTATGCTAGCTAGAAGAAACTCACTTTGAACATAAAAATACAGATACGATAAAAAGAAAATGAAGGAATAAAGATGTACCTTGGAAATACTAATTAAGAAAGCTGAAGTGACTACATTAATGTCAGGCAAAGTAGACCTCAAAACGAGGAATATTACCAGGGATAAGGGAGGATATTTTATAATGAGAAGGAATCAGTTGGCCAAGAAGCCATATCAACCCTAACTGCATGAACATAATAGTCCAACCTCAAGGTGCCTGCCATCACCACAAGAGTTATTTAACATTGCTCTGGTGCGGCGGCAAATGTGAGTGGATGAGACAAAACAAAACAGGCATAGGGCGCCTGGGTGGCTCAGTCCATTAAGCGTCTGCTTTCAGCTCAAGTCATGATCTCAGGGTCCTGGGATCGAGCCCCATGTCGGGCTCTCTGCTCAGCAGGGAGTCTGCTTCTCTCTCTCCCACTCCCTCTCTGCTCTCTCTCTCAAATAAATAAATTAAATCTTAAAAAAAAAAAAAATAGCAGGCATAGATACTAGAGAGAAGGAGGCAGCGCAGGTGGTATACCTAGAAATTCAAAATAATTGACCAAAAATAGAAATAGAAGGGGCACCTGGGTGGCTCAGTCGGTTAAGCGTCTGCCTTCGGCTCAGGTCATGATCTCAGGGTCCTGGGATCGAGTCCCACGTCGGGCTCCCTGCTCAGTGGAGAGCCTGCTTCTCCCTCTGCCTCTGCCGCTCCCCCTACTTGTGCTCTCTCTGTCTCTCTCTCGAATAAATAAAATCTTTAAAAATAAATAAATAAAAATAGAAATAGAAGTACTGAGGAGATTAAGAGAGCGGAATATGCAATTCATATTACAAATTCAATAACTTTCCTATGAACAGAGATAGATAATTATAGTGTATAATGGAAGAAAAAATTGCAAACTAAGAGAGTAACCAAAAGATTGAATACTTATTGATATATGGGGGAAAGGACCTTAAAAACACTAGTAAAACATATATACAACAAACAGTAACTCAAAAGATACAGAAAAGAATAGCTTAATGTCGTAAATATGTCATTTCGCTCTAAAATCCTCTCCAAACCCGATGCAATGCCAACTAAAGTATAAAAAGGATCTTCAGATGAAACTTTTAAAATGCTACCAAAATTCAGGGCACCTGGGTGGCTCAGTTGGTGAAGGGTCTACCTTCAGCTCAGGTCATGATCCCGGGATCTTGGGATCGAGCTCCACATCGGGATCCCTGTGGGGAACCTGCTGCTCCCCCCTGCTTGTGCTCTCTCTCTCTCTGTCAAATAAATAAATAAAATCTTTTAAAAAATTAAAATAAAATAAAATGCTACCAAAATTCAACTGGAAAAATAAACATTCTAGAAATTCTAGAAAAGAAGAGTTATAGGACCAGGTGGGGTGGTGTGCAAGGTGCTAGCCCCATCTGATATGAAACATTGCTGACATGAAAACAACTTTTTAAAGTTTAATACTGAAGAAACCATCAACAGTTGGACAAATAGAACAGACTAGAAAGTGCAGAAATAATCCTCATGTATATGGTAATTTAACTTTTTAGAAAGATGACATTATAAATAAGTGTGGGGGGAGGAATTACTAAAAAAAAATAGTGTGGGGACAACTAGCTACTCCTTATGCAAAAAGAAAAAAAAAAAAGCTGGATCCCCACCTCACTACTCACACCAAAATACTTCTCCAGTAGATTTATTTTTGTAATCTTGGAGTGAGGGAAGGCCATTCTAAGCTAAAATCCAAACCCAAATCTATAAAGAAAAAGATACGTGTGACTAAGTGAAATGTAAACACTTTTATGGACAAAAATATTATTTGTAACGTGGTAGGATATGGCATGCAGTATGATCAATATTTAAATTCTTTAATTTACAAACATTCACACAAATCAAAAAGATGGAAAAAAAGAAAAATGGCTAAAAAAATACTTTGCTACAAAAGAAAAAGATACAGTCAATAAACGTACAAAAAGATGCCCAACTTGACTCATAATCAAAGGATTCTAAACCAAAATAAAAAGTGATGTCCCTTTTCACCTACTAAGACACAAAAATGTGTAAGTTTGTTGACATCTAATGTGGTCAAGGATGTAGGGAAATCAACAGGTTTATATTGGAAGGAGCGTTAATTGGTGCAAACTTTCTGGAAGAGCATTTAGCATATTATTTACCAAAACGTTTATATGTACCTGTCCTTTAGCCCAGGGGTTATTTGGGCAAGCAGGTTGGAATGAAAAGTAGGCAGAAAGAGAAAGAGAAGGAGGTTTGGGTGGATGAGAATCTGGATTAGAGAGCTGGGGAGAGGGCTGCACCCCAGGACAGAGAAGGTGACTCAGGGCTGAGTTGGCCAAGATGGCTGGGGGCCCAGGGCGGGGTGGCATCACCGGGCCAGGGCTTGGTCAGGATGCAGTGGAAGAGGGAGAAGCAGGGAGCCTGACACGGGGCTCGATTCCAGGCCCCTGGGATCATGCCCTGAGCCGAAGGCAGACGCTTGACCGAATAAGCCACCCAGGTGCTTGGGATCTGTCTTTACAGGCAAAGGAGGGGAGAGGAAGGAACTCTGAAAAGGACAGAATGCCAGTGATCTTCAAAGAGGTGACACAAGGAATCCTTGAGGCTACACGTCTGCCTCCTTCGGTCTGGCACTCAGCCCAGACACGGAAGGGAACAGGGAATAATTCCCAGAGGAGAAATGGGCTCCCTCCGGAACAGGCATCAGGAGGGTGAGTCAGAAGGGTCTAAAGAAAGGACGATCTCAGCCCATCTACCTCTCAAGGAGAACAAGGGAAAGTACTTGTAACTACTTTTTTTTTTCCTGATAACTTGTCCTGTTTATTGTTTTTGTTACTCCGTCTCAAAAACACAGTTTAGATTTGTGAAACAGGATGTGCACGCAGGAAAGTGCACGAACAAGACAACTTCACAAATCAGTGAAAAGTGAACACTCATGGAACCAGCACCTGGGGAGGGGAGGGGACTACACTGTGGGCCCCAGAAGGGCAACCCCCCCACCCCCCACTCCCCCCCCAGATGACAAATTCAACCACTGCCCTGACATCCATAGTAATTACTTCTGCTTTCTGGTTTTACCATCTAAGTGTATGTATCCCAATACAATGCCATTCTTTTGGTCTGTTTGTAAACTTTTCTAAATGGAATCATACAATGTGTCTTTTGTAAGCCTGGCTTCCTTCACTCAGCATAATCTTCTTTTACTACTTGATGAAAAGACCACTCTTCCCCCACTACTCTACTGTACCACCTGTCACCCATCAAGTGTCCGTACCATACCTCCTTTCGACCCAGGCAAGAGGGGCCCATGCCCTGGGCTGCCGGCTCCAGCACCCCCCCCATTAGAAACACACACACACACACACACACACACACACACACACACAATGTATCAAAGAACATACCACATGTTTCAACACATTCGGAAACTTCTTTGCAATTATTTCTTTCACGACTGCTGGGTCACATTCTCTGTCTTCTTTCTCCATGAGTCTCCAATAAACTGTATTCTAGACATTCTCACTTTATTCCCCATTTCTCTTACCTCCTCCCCTCTGTTTATCATCCTTTCATTTCTCTGTGCTTCCTTCCGGATGGTTTCTTCTGACCCATCTTTCAGTTCACTGTGACCATTTCAACTGTGTCTAATCTAAACCTCGTGCATTGGATTCTTCATTTTCATTATCACATTTTTTTTCAGTCCTGGAATTTTATGTCATTCTTCTTCAAATCTGCTATGTCATTTTGTATATTTTCCACTCGTCTGCCCAACATTTCAAGATTGACTTGTACCTCCTTGAACAGAGTAAGAATAGTTGTGTTAAGGCTGCTCCTGCTATTTTTTTTTTAAGATTTTATTTATTTATTTATTTGTTTATTTATTTATTTATTTGAGAGAGCGAGAATGAGAGAGAGAGAGCACATGAGAGGGGGGAGGGTCAGAGGGAGAAGCAGACTCCTTGCTGAGTAGGAAGCCTGATGCGGGACTTGATCCTGGGACTCCAGGATCCTGACCTGAGCCAAAGGCAGTCACTTAACCAACTGAGCCACCCAGGCGCCCCAAGGCTGCACCTGCTATTTTCAGCATCTGTACTCAGCTGCCTCTGCACGGTCTCGCTGATGGACTCTTGTCTCCTCACACAGCTGGTTGTCTTCGATGATATATTGGATTGTATTTGCAAAAACAATTTTTACAGTAACTGGAGACTCAGGCAGATGCTATTTTCCTCCAGAAAGGATTTTTCATTGGTATCTTTATCTGGGGGTAGGGGTAGGGAGGGTCTTGCCAGATCAGGACCATTTTAAATTCAAGTTTAAAGCTTGAAGCTTCCGGAGGCATCTAAATGGCAGGAGGCTGAGTGAAAGTCCATGGTTGGCCTCATTTATTTGCAGTTGAACCTTCTCCCAAAGTGCAGCCCTTTGGGGTTCTAGCCTAATGTGATAAAAATACATATACCAGGCGCGCCTGGGTGGCTCAGTCAGTTAAGCGTCTGCCTTCGGCTCAGGTCATGATCCCAGGGTCCTGGGATCGAGCCCCGCATCGGGCTCCCTGCTCAGCGGGGAGTCTGCTTCTCCCTCTGACCCTCCCGCCCCTCGTGCTCGGTCTCTCTCTCTCTCTCACTCTCTGAAATAAAAAAATAAAATCTTTTAAAAAAATACATATACCAGATTCCCGACTCTTGGAGGGCCACAGACTCCTAGCTCATCCCCTCTGCTGCTGCTTCTGAATCAGTAAATACTCTCAAGGACAAAAGCGCCTTGCACACTCAGTTCATCTTTCTGGGTTTCTACATGTAGACCTTGGCCTGGTAACCCCTCACACTCATGTTCGCTCTTCACTGCTTGCTTAAAAAAAAAAAAAAGAAAGAAAAAGAAAAAAAAAACTTGTGAAATAATTTTAGATTTACAGAAAAGTTGCAAAGATAGTACAGAAAGTACCTGAATATCCTTCAGTCTGTTTCCCCCTAATGTTAACATCTTACATAACCTGATACATTTGTCACAACAACGCAATTAACATCGGGACATTACTATTAGCGAAACTCCAGACTTTATTAGGATTTCACTCGTTTATCCACTAACATCCTTTCTCTATTCTGGGGATAGATTCTGCAATCCAGGGGACCCCATTACTACATTTAGCTTTCAAAGTTTTTGCGAAGATTTTAAAATACATATCTGTTTCATCCAGCTTCTGACGGAGGATGGTCCGAATCACCCCGCGTTCTGGGCTGCCCTCTCCCTTCATCTCACCGTCATTCCTAGAAGTAAAAAGTCCATCACTGAGTCAACATAAAAATCTCAAAAGGAGTTTTCAGATTTGTTTCAGTGGAGGAGGTTGAAAGATTGAGTTCGCAACTGGCTGGGGCTGGGGGAGCCGTAGGTGGGCTAGAGAATGGGTTGTGGGCGAGAAAACAAATCCTCTGGTGGTTTAGGCTATGACACAGCAACAAACAAACTGTAAGATCGCAGTGGCTAAACACTTGGAAGTCTGTCTGTGGCTCACACCAAGTCTGCTGCAGACTGGGGAACTGTCGGGGCAGCTTTCTCCCAAGCGGTGATTCAGGGATGTAGGCTTTTTCCACTTTTGAGCCTGATGATCTGTTTTTAATGCAGTCCTCAAGCCTAGCTCCTGGCTAGGTGTGGGGCTGGGAGGGTAGAGGGAAGGACTTCACAATACACATGAAGGGAACAGGAATGATGCATATTGGACCCAGCACCATCTTCATAAAAATACAATTTTTGGTAACACTTCCTTTACTCTCCGTAAATGACAACCATAAATAATATGCCTTCTCGTACACTTAATTTTTAAAAATCACAATACCATACCTGAACTGTAATGGAGGGAAAAAAATAAAAGGAAAACAATTTGTAACCACATAACACATATTTCAAAATGTCAGTGCTCAGGGCCCATGGTGCTAGAAAACAACGAAGTGTCAGATACGGGCCCCTGCTTAAAATAAATCACTTAGGATTTAAGAAAAGTAAGAAGATCAGAGTTTATTCTGTATAAGGACAAAAACAGGAAAGAAAGAGATATTAATCAAAGGCTAGAATAAATATTATTTTAATCTGTGTTTTTAAAACTGCAAAAATGGATTACCTTTTGGTATTTTTAAAAAGATTTTATTTATTAAAAAAAGATTTCATTTATTTATTTGAGAGAGAGAGACAGAAATAGGGAGAGACAGCACAAGCGGGAGGAGGGGGACAAGCAGGCTCCCCGCTGAGCAGGGAGTGGGACTCTGGGATCATGACCTGAGCCGAAGGCAGATGCTTAACCAACTGAGCCACCCAGGTGCCCAAACTTTTGTTGTCTGTACTTGTGATGGAGTTCGGTCCCGGGGCCACTGCCATTCAATGCCCATTGTGAAATTGAGACACGTCTCCCCACATTGCCAGAATCACACACACACACACACACACACACACTCACACAATGCACACACACAATCTCCCCTCCCAGAACAACTGAGTTAATGCTTCAAATATTAACCCAGCAAGTGAGAAAAATTCCGGCTGTACATGGGGAAGCACATATGCCAAATGTTAACCCTGGTTTTCCAAGGGAGAGGGGAATTACAGGAAACACTCCCATTTTTTAAATTTATTTTTTAACATTCCTGAATTGTGTAAAAGTTTGCTTTCGACCAGCATGAACTTTGCAATCAAAAAACCCCCGACAGAGCTATTTTGAAAAACGATGTGTCAGGGCTCCCTCTAGTGTGCGTGTGTGTTTTGGTCCTTTAAAGCAGGATTCAATTCTGTGATAAGAAATTGCTTACTCACTTTTTTAAATGCCCAGACAACTTAAAGCGGTTGGGGAGACCAGCCTTACAGCGCGGCCTGCAGGTGGCTCCAGGGATCCCGCTCGGCCCAGCCCTTCGGCTTCCCTCCGCCCCTTTCGCAGCGCCTCCCGGTGGCTAAAAGCGGTACTGCGTCCTCCGGGAAGCGGTGGAGGAGGAGGACGGTGGGGCCCTGGCAGAGGGACCCCTCACCTCGGTACCATTGACCGCTTAGCAGTCTGGTAAAGCTTATGGACCTCTTCTCGGAATAATCGTCTTTTCAATATACAAAATAATACACATATGCCTAAAATAAAGCCAACAATATTGAAGTGGTTATCAAAATGTTTATGTGTGTAATATAGTAGTAAATGTGCTTCATTAGTGCTTTCAATAACCAGTTCTAGTGGCAGGCCTGGTAACTAATTATTTTCCACGTACTGAGGAGCACATACGATATTTCAAGCTATCGGCGACAACGTCATGTGCCAGTGTCGGATTTTTTTGGTGACAAAGTCCCAGACACTGCTAGCACAATAGAAGGAAAAGATAAACCACTTAAAGGTTAGTAAAAGTCAGTATGTAATTTTTTCAGGCTTGGACTCCCTGGATTCTGCACACAGACCCTCTGGGGTGCATGGCGGTGGGCATGGTTAAGACGCCCTCCCCCCGAAAGGGTACGGGTTTGGGAGAAGCGCTCAGGTGGTTTTTTTTGGGGGGGGGGTGCGGTAAACCGCGCGGCTGGGGCGCACCGAGGGTAAGTAAAGGGAATGGCAGAGGCGCCTCCCTCTGTGCGCAGAGGGGGGACCTGCAGGCCCCTCCCGCCTTCCTGGTCCTGACCTAGTGCCTCTGGAGGAAGTTAAAGCCCCGCGTGGTTCCGAGAGCTCCCAGTTCCCGCGTGTGCTCCTGCATGTCCAGCGCCCACCATGTGGCCCCTGGTCCTGCTGTGGGGCTGCCTTTTGCTCCCAGGTGAGATGGGGCAGGAGAGGGAGGAGTGGAGGGATGTGGGGCTCATGCCCAAGCTGGCAGAGAGAGGACCTCCTGAACCTACCTTTCATTCTTCTGACCCACTGCTGCCTGATCCTTCCAGGTCTCGCCCCCACCGCACTGGTTCTCAGTCTGCAGAGGCGGGGGGCGGGGGCAGGCACTTGCTGTTTCTGGAACGCAGAGCCGGGTTTTCTCCCAGACCTCTGGTTCCAAACCCTTCGTGTTCAGGTGGCTAGGAAGGGGGCTTTACCTCTCTCATTTTTATTTTCCTACTCTACACCCAGCCTGGAGGCAGACAAGACAACCCCTACGTGGTTGCCATGGTAGACTCTGCAAATATTTCTTGAGCCTCTACTGTACCACTCACAACAACCCTGAGAGATAAGGGATTATGCTGTTTCATCAGTTCACAGGTCTGCCTCTTCAACTTTTTAACATCAAATATCAGGATGCATCTTGTAACGGATGACAATTGTTCAAGTGACCGTGATTTTTTTAGTGGTATATAAAATTATGGTGTATCTTACGTATGATAGCATCTTAATTTCAGTGAACTAAGACGTCATCATCATCATCATCATCTATAAATGGGAAAACCCAGATGCCCAGGGAGGGCAAGTAACTTCCCCAAGGTCACACAGCTACCAGGTGGCAGTGCTGGGATTCCAAATCCAGGCTGTCTGAATCTAGAGCTTCCCCATCACCACCCTTCCGTATGCCGATTTTAGGGAAACAGCAACGGCCCTGTCCCAGTTTCCCTTGGTGGGGAAGAGACCACCAGCTCTTTCCAGGGCTGCCGCAGAAGGGAGTGACTGAGGAGGAGTCTTCTGGTCTTGACCCTGGAACTTGAATCCACAGAATTCTGACCTCTGTCCCTGCTATGGTTTCAGGTTATGGAGCCGTGCTGGGCCCCAAGGAGATCAGTGCGTTTGAAGGTGACACGGTGTCCCTGCAGTGCACCTACCAGGAGGAGCTGAGGACACGCCAGAAATACTGGTGCAAGGAGAAGGGGTTCTTCCTGTCCCGCTGCTCGGGTACTGTCTATGCGAGAGAAAATGGCCAGGAGACAAGAGAGGACAGGGTGTCCATCCAAGACAGCCCCGAGACGCTCACGCTCCACGTGACCCTGAGGAATCTCACCCTGCAGGACACTGGGAAGTACTTCTGTGGGGTCTCCAAACTGGGCCGAGATGAGTCTTTCCTGGTCTCTCTGCTTGTCTTTCCAGGTAACACATGTCTCTGCTTCTCTGGATGGGGGACAGGTGACACAGAAGGGAAGAGGGACGGGTGGGCCGCTGATCAGTGCCGGACCCCGTTTCCTCCTCGCCCCCAGGTGTAGTGCTTGTACCAACCTCCTGGGGGGGCGGGGGCTCAGTGAGATGATGCCAGTCAAGTGCTTGGCCGTCATGGGAGTAGAAGCGGTGCAGCATGACCCTCGGCTGCTCTTTCACAGGGTCACACCACGCAGATCTGTTGAACTCCCTGCTCAGTGCCTTTCCTCTTTGCCCAGATGTGGGGGAGAGATTGCATGGGCTGGGGATGAAATGGGCAGCCCACAGAATAAAAAAGACTCCCTCTTTGGAGTCAGAGATATTCCTGAGGATCCCGCAGGACGGGCCCACCATTGTGCAGCATCCCAGACCCACTCCACAGCGCCCCCCCCACCCCCCAGCCATGGCCACACTGGCCTCACCCTGCCCGTGGTCTCAGCTCTCCCTTCCTGCTTCCCTTCCCCAGATCTTGAAGTCCCAAAGGCAGGTATGAGGAGGGCCTGGGATCTAGCCTCGGAGGAGGAGTTTGTTGAGCTCAGAGACACTAGGGGATTCTGGCTGGGGATGAAACATCTCTCTGGATGCCAAGAGCCCCACTGGATCTGCCGAGCTGAGAAGAGAGAAGCCAGAGATGGCCCAGGGGAGTGGGCAGCCTCAGTCTGCCGGCCAGTGAGGGTGAGGCAGGTCTTTGTATCCCATTTCACAGATGGGGGCCCGAGGCTCCAGAGATGAAATGATTTGCCTGAGGTTTCATGGCAGGAGGTGATGGAGCCAGGATTCAAATCCAGGTTTTCTTCTCACTTTGGTGTCTGCTCTTTCCCTCCCCTGGCCCCATCTTGGACCCACCCCATCCCCAGGCAGTCCCCACTGTCAGATCCCTGACATCCATGGGTCTTTATTTTAATTCAAGGAGATAGAAATAAGCTCACCAAATAATAACAGCAGTATCATAACCATATTGAACCTGTTCTCCATTATTTACAAGCTTCTCTGGTCTCCTCTGATTCTTATCAGTATTCAGACCTCCTTCTTACTTAGTGGGGATCAATTTTAGCTATATTTGAGGCTATTTTAAATTTTTACCTCATTTATAATTATTCATTTGTGTGTGATATGTGCATTATTATGTTATCCTGTGTCAGACATTGTTGACCTTTCTCTGATGATATTTGGGGGTACAGGAAATAAAGGCTAATGACAGTGGTGTGTGGGTGAATGTTTAGCTGGGGAAGCTCTGATTTGCAAGGTCTGCCAGTTTCTGTGGTTTAAATGCCCCCACCCTCCCCAATTTCCAGCCACCGACAAGCTCACAAAATTCCTGAGAAGTAAACAGCTCTCCCAAGTCAGTGGGAGCTGTCCGCAGCACACCACTGAGTGTGGCAACAGATCAGAATTTCTAGAAAAGTCAGAACAAGACAAGAGTATCCACTATCGTTTCTTTTATTCCCCATTGCCTGGAGGCTGTAGGCCATGAAATAAGACAAGATAAAGAAGTATACATATCGGATAGGAGAAGATAAATACCCCTTATTTGCACAAGATTTGATCATTTACTCAGAAAAATCAGAGAAAACCTGACCTCGTATTAGAATAGAGAATGAATCACAGACCTGTACCCCTGAAACAAATAATACATTATATGTTAATAAAAAATTGTAGTAAAATAAAAAACAAAAATAGAGAATGATGGGGACAGGGAGCGAGTCCCAGATGGCACTCCAGCAAGGAGGTGACCGAGGGGCACCCGGGGGCAGGGGGAGGGTGGGCAGGGAACTCAGCGGTTCCAGGGGGGATTGGCCACACCACATTTCTGCCCACTCTGCCAGGCACAGAGGCTAGGCATCTCGTCCTTGAGGGACCCCAGCCTCTCGGGGACAGAAAAAAGTATGTCAGGCAGAGGTGGAGAGGAGAGGCATGGCACACAGGGGAACAGCACGGCAAAGGCATGGAGGTGGGCAGGATGCTCACTTCATTGGGAATAGAGGGCAAATAGAGGAATGGCTGGTGCCCCGGATGGCGAAGAGGTGAAGCCGACATGGTGCACTGAGGTCTGAGTTTGAAAGGCTTTGAAAGGCCTGTAAGAAGCTTGAGCTTCAGCTCATAGGCAGTGAGGGCCATTGAAACAGTTCTGAAGCAAGAAGCGATGGAATCCAGTATCCCATATCCAGATCCATATTCTAGAGACAAAACCAGTATTGGTGTGAAGAGTGGCGTGGAAAGAGCAGACTGGCAGGCAGCTGGGGACAAGGGAGGCTGAAGGTCTGAGCTAAGTGGGAGGCCAAGAGGACTGCAGGAGGGGGAGGCCAACAATCAACTAGAATCTTCCATCCGTGACTCCTAAGTGGCTGCAGGGAGGAGATAGTGGAGACTCTGAGCAGAGAGGTGGGGGCAGGAAAGCTCCTGGCTGCCACCAAGGCAGGAAATCTGGCTCATAGTGGTGATCCTCGCCTCCCCTGAGACCAACCTCTCCCTTTCCCCTAGGTCCCTGCTGTCCTCCCTCCCCCACTCCCTCCTTCCAGCCTCTTACTACAAGGAGCCTCCAGCCCAAGGCAAAAGCTTGGCAAACTGAGCCCCCAGAATTGAGTGAGTGAATGGTTTTCCTGTCTCTCCTCCACCCCTCTGTAAAGCAGCATCCAGTGAGGGCCTGCTTGTAGCCAGACACTGCGCTCCATGGCCCCCAGAGCCTGGGAGCTGTACTGTCCGCGGAGGAATCAGGGGCCCCATGGGGTCAGGTCACCCAAGGAGCAGCAGAGCCCAGGGAAGAGGCGCAGCCTGACCGCCGGGCTTGTGTTCTGTCTGCTCCCCCCGGGGTTGGAGGACTGAGCAGGAAAGGTAGGGCCTTGGACCCTGACCTCTGGACCTGTCCCTGCCACCCTGCCCTGCTGACCCCATGGTTGTTGAAGGAAGTCAAGGCCTGTTGAAGCAGAGGTGGTGAGGGTGGGCATGTGGCGACTTGCAGTTGTAAGTGGCCAGGACTGGAGGGCAAGCAGGCGGGCCTCTGTGTACTGCGTGGCCGCTGGAATGGGTCATGGAGTGGGCGCGGGGCCGTGATGACCCAGGCAGCGGACACGGACGGGGGCTGAGAACCACGCGCGGGTGTGGGGCGTGCCTGAGACATGCTCGGCTTGCTCACAATGGCTTTATCCAGGCCTCTCTTTGCTTCCTGGGGGGTCCTTTAGCTGGGGAAGTTCTGAGAAATTGGTCCTGGGGAGGCTAGGGCTCAGGGGTCAAGGGTCAGAGGTCTGGGGAATGCTGGGACTCAAGGGTCGGAGAAGGTGCTGAGGCATTGCTTTTGGACTTGTAGCTTCTCCTGGTCTCCACCAAACAGTCACCACAACCAAGCAGGGGAAGACAGGGGCCGAGGCCTCTCCGTTCACGGGGACCCCCCCGTACGGGCACGCAGGAACCTCCCCAGACCCAGGAACCTCTCCGTACGTGGGGACCTCTCCTCATGAAGCAACCTCTCCTCATGCAGGGACATCCCGCCTATTCACACAGCTGGACTCCACCTCCGCAGAGGACACCCATCTGGCCCCCAGCAGCAGCAGCTCCATGTCCAGGTGAGCCCAGGGTGACCAAGGTCACCTTTCAGGCCATCCCCAGAACATGAGGTGCCCTGGAGCAAGTGAGGACCTGGCACTCCTTCTTCTAGGCGAGCACAGCCTCCTGTCAGGGCCGCAGCTAACAGCACAGAGGGCAGACTCGGCCCCCATCCCCCCTCCGCAGGGCCCTTGAGCAGTGGACGACCTGAACTGCAGAGCCGGCAACCCTGTTGCTCTGGACACCCAGGCCCACCTGAAGTGAAGGGTCCCTCGTGGCCCCAGTCCCCACCCCTCTCCCCTGCCCCAGCCACAGGGGCAGCCACCCCAGTTTCCCCGGCGCACCTTGCACGGGGCGCTGTGCCGAGCACGAATATAGGTTTTTTCTTACCCAACTGGAACCACAGCCTGAAGGATTGGTTCTTGGGGGTTATATATCATTGCACTCAGTTACTGACGGAGGCTTTCTGCCTGAGGCATCCAGGTACCTGCTGCCAAGTTCAGACCAGCTGAGAGCGTTTCCTGGGGTTGGTAGTGGGGGCTGGGGTCCCTCCCAGTGGGACTGACCAGGTGCTGTAGTCCCCGGTGCCCTCTGATCTCTTTGGGAAAGACAAGGGACATGGGTGGGACGCAGACGAAGAATGCCATGTGCACAGCATGCTACAGCTCTCTGGTGACACCTGCTGGGCTCCTTCCATCTCACCCACAGGGTCTCCATCCCAAAGGTCCGCATCTTGGCCCCGGGCCTGGTGCTGCTGGCCCTCCTCCTGGCCGCAGGCCTGGTGGCCCTCGGCAGCTATCTGCTCCGCTGGAGGAAGGAAGGTGAGCAAAAGTAGAGGGAGAGGGTGGGAGGCCAGGGACCTCGCTGAGACCTGCAGTGCCCCCCACCATCCCAGGGAGACCTTGTGCATCAGTGTGTCCATCCGAGGTATGGGCATCAGGAGCCCTGCTCCTCCCTTCTGAGGGAGCCACAAGTCAGTCAACATTAGGAGAAAGCAATTCAAATGCGTGAATGGGAGAACGGGGGCTCTTGGCTTGCTCCCATCTGTCCAAGCTCATCAATCACTTCTGTCCCTATTGATCCCAGCAAATCCATGTCCAGCCTCTGCAGGTCTGGTTCCTTGCGTGACTACCACGGCAGGGGGTGTGGGGCGGGAATTCGAGACTAAGCCCTGGAACAGGAAGGATGCTGTGGCCTCACACCCGTCGTGGTCTCGAGAGGTGCTCAGCTCCTGTGAAGACTTGGCTTCGAATCCCAGCTCTGCTACTTTTTAGCTGTGTGACCTTGGGCAAGTCACCTACCTTCCCTGAGCCACAGCTTTTTTGGATCACAGATCTAGAATATAAGAGAACTAGGACAGAAATAGAATACGAGTCCAACCGAAGTAGAATCCAAGCCACATATGTAATTTAAACTTCTCTAAAAGTCACATGATAAAGGGTAAAAAGAAACTAGGGATGTTAATTTTAATAATATACTTTATTAGTATGATCTTTCCAAAACATGATCATTTCAAGGTGGAATCAATATAAAACTATTCATGATACATATTCCGCATTCTGCATTTTTTCATATTGAGTCTTCAAAACCTGGCGTGATTCGGAGCAGTCATGCTTCCAGTGTCAATGGCTGTGTGCGGCTCGGGGGGGCCCCCCTGGCAGACACCATGGGTTAAGAGGGTTGGCCGGAATATCAGTCAGAGGAGCTGCCATGGGCTGTGAGTTTCTGTGTGGCTTTGTTGCTTTTATCTCCTCTAATGCTCTCAATACTGTGGCGTGAGAAACTGCTCATTACAAGCACCCCCCATTTTACAGGGGAAGAAACTGAGGCAGAGTGGTTAAGCAGCTTGCCCTGAGTTTGCACAGCCAGGAAGCAGCAGAACCAGGAAGATGTGTGCCAAAGCACTCTGCAAATTGGCAATGTTGTCCTACTGCACGTGGCTTTGGGTGGGGGGCGGTGGTCCTGGGTCTGCCTCCAACTTCACCGTGTGCGGCCCCCAGGAAGAAATGTCAGCTTGGCCCATGTCCCCAGCTCACCGCAGAGGAGTCCGGAGGAGCACACAGGGTGGGAACATTCCTGATCAAGACCTCAGAACTTCTTAGCACCTTGCCTCTCGAACTGTGGTCCCCAGGTAGCAGCCGTGACATCCCCTGGAAGCCTGTTAAAAGGACTCTCAGGCCCCAGCCCCGACCTGCTGCGTTAGAATGGGCATTTTCATAAAATGTCCTGGGATCCTGGATGCACCCTGAGGTTGAAGAAGCAATGTACTTAGCACATAGAATTACTTCCCCGGCTGGTTTCTGGCCCACACCAGGGGATTTCCGTGTACCCATCCCAAAAGGCTGGATCACTGCTAAGGGACTGAGCTGAAAGTCCAAGCAGTCTTCCTGCCCAACCAGTCTGCTTGCTCCCTCTGGGAAGCCCCTGCTCCCAAGCACAGGGGGGCCCGTCCACCTCTGTGGGAGCTGTCGCAGGCTGCTCCTGGCCTCAGGGTATGCCTGCTGGTCTCTTTCAGCTCAACTGGACGCAGAGACACAGAGGAACGAGAAGGTCCAACTCCCACACTTGGTAAGAAAGGCAGCCAGCCCGAAGCCCCAGCTCGGATGGCGGTGGGGCTGGGCATCAGGACTCCCAGGCCCTGTCTCTGCATCTCCCTACCTGTTTGTCTCTGAGCTCCAGGCAGGGCTCACTTCCCATCTCTGGGGAATCTGTGTGAGCCCTGAGACCAGCCCTTCAGGGTGCCCCTCCTCACCCTGACGGCCCAGCAGGTACCAGGCGGGGGTCTTCCCCAGGCCCAGCGCCCTCTTCCCCTCCCCATCTTAGAAGCAGAGACTGTCAGAGCTGGATCCTGAGGGTCTCTGCGAGGGCTGCGGACTCATGGGCTCAGGCCGCAGAAGCCCCCCTTGTGTCCACCCCCCTCCTCCTGCTGTTTATTGAGAGGCCTCCACCTTATTCTCTTACACACGGGGGCAGGAAAGGGGGGCTGCTATTTCCTTCTTTCTTGGCGCCAGTGAGGACAAAAGACTCAGGCCTGACCCCCCTGGGGAGGGGCTGGGACACGAATGGGGTTCTGGGCTTTGGCTTAGGAAGCAGCTGTTGTTGTCTCAGGAAGCCCGGCAAGGCCAGAGGTGGTGGACAGGAATGAGGGAAAGGTCACAGACCCGGATGGGGAGGGGGGCTGCCACTGTCCTCTGGAGGCCAGCTTGGGCCCAGCCGTGCGTCCTAGGGCGCACCCTGCTGGCTAGAAGAGGGGCGGGGGCGGGAGGGAGAACCTCTGTGCTGGGCTGCCCACTGCCACCCAGCCCACCCCCCGGGAGGGCTGCCTGGGACTGCTTCCAGCCTGCCGCACCTGTCCCCGCCACTGCTGACCCCTTGTCGGGGGGGAGGATGGAACAGGGTCTCCCGAGAGGGTCAGAGATAAGACCTCCGTGAACATGACCAACTGAGAGCTTTTGGTTTTCTTTGGTTTATTTCCCTTTGGGCTTCTTTGTAGTTTTTAGCAGGGGCTGCAGGTGGAATTGAAAGGGCTTGGGGTTTTCTTTGCCCACATTCAGGTCGAAGAGGGAAGGGGGCACTCTACTGGCTCTGCCAGAGAGCCCCAGGGGCGTGTAAAACTCGGAGGGAGGTATGAGGGCTCAGGCCAGCATTTCCCTTGCCCACAGAGCTCTTTCAGGAAGCTCCCTTTTCCTCTTTAATTGAACACCTACTGTGTGCCAGGCGCTTTACCTGTGTCACCAAATCTTCATAACTCCTGCACAAGGTAGCTGTTATCATTACCCCCTTCTTACAGAATAAGAGACAGAGGCTCAGAGAGCATAAATAACTTGCCCCCAGAGACTCCGTGTGAAAGAGGCGGAACCGGGGCAATGGACCCGGTCTGCGGGGCTGGCCGCAATACCCCGTGCTGCCCCCACCCTGCCCCACTGGTGTGCCGAGGGCTGGAGGAGTGGGGCCAACTGCTCGGCCTGCCCGAGCCTGTTCCCCTAGACTCAGAAGAAAGAACCATCCTCAGTCCATGAACATGGGACGGCGTGGCCCCTGACTCCTGAAACAGCCCAGAGGCGAGTGCTGGGCTCAGATTAGGGCTCGGCTCCCACTTCCCAAGGCTTCCCTGATTCCCTATTTTCCTAGTGCTTAGACGTAGAGGCTCTCATTTGTGAAATCTCCTTCCACTCCCCCCATTCCCTCATCCCCTCGTCCCCTCGTCCCCCCAGCCCCCCTGAGGAATTCTGCTCTGATTTTCATCTTGTCCTGTAAGACTGAATGTATCACCAGAGATGGCTCAAATGTCCACCTCTGCCCCCATCCCCTGCAGCCAGGGCAGCGATAGAAGAAGGAGGGGGCAGTTAGGAAACAAGGACATTGAAAGGAAGGGAAGTGTGTGCGGCATGCCCCGCCAGGATGGTGGCAGAGGATAGAAAAAGAGCCCGGGTCCGAGGTCACGTGGTCGTGAGTTCAAGTCCCAGCCCAGCTGTGTGACACATGGCAAGTTACGTCACCTCTCTGAGCCTCATTAGCCCCATCTCATGGGGTTATGCTCAGGAAATCATGACATGAGACCCCCAGTAGGTGTCCAGAGGACAGGAGCTGCTTTCTTCGTCTTCAGTGCCCGTCGGGCCATGGGATTTACCGGCTGGGACACCTAAGGGCAGCTATGCCCTTGGGAGACTTGGCTGGGGGCCTCGGCCGGCTCCAACCTCTTCTACCCCGCTGCTGGGCCCAGGATGGTTCCTACTCACTCTGGACTGCCTGCCTCTCTTCCCTTGGCTTCCTTATCTGCTCAGGCTTATGATTTGTAAAGAATTTTTCCTCTGCGGTTTGTTATTTGGTGAACCTTTGAGGTGTTCACCTTTGTTCTCCCTGAGCCTGCAAGGAACTGGCAGCCTTCACATTCTTTCTGCTTCGAGGATAGACATAACAATAATGAAAACAAATGAATCATTCCAGGAGTTCCCAGGTGTTGAGCAGAAAAACATTTCCATGAATATTCATTATAACCCTGAGGGAAAAATTCTTATCCCCACTTGACAGCTGAGGAGACTGAGCCTCAGAGAGCTTAGTGGCGTGCCCAAGGTCCCTCTGAGATGTAGGAAAGAGGACGGAAGGGCTCTGACCCCACAGCCTGCCCACGCTCTCCCGTGGCTCCCCTCTCTTGCTGTGGCGGGTGGACCATCACTGCTGCCGGGAATGGGCTGTGCTGACCGAGTCTCTGTTTCAGGCGCTGGAGTACACCGTGATCAACCTCGAAGCGCCCCCTGGGCCCGACGCCAGGCCCAGCCCGTGCGCAGAAACCCAGGGCCTCAGCCAGGTGTGAACAGAGGGCGTGTGGGGGCTGGGGTGGAGGGAGTTGGGCCTGGAGCCACCTAGCTTGGCTTCTCTCTGACAATGCAGGGAAGTGGGGTGAGGGGGCTCTTTCCTCAGCATCCGCTCCCTGAACACTGCCCCCTGCATCCGCCCACCTATGCCACCATCGCCAAAGGGGCAGGCCTTTTCATTCCGGAGTCAGGACTCCCAACCTTACATCCTTTTTCCCCCCATCCAGAAAGTTCTTGAATAGCTTGTTGGTAGTCACAGTTTAAAGAGCTCTGGACTGGCAGGATTCCAACACCTGCAGGCAAAAACCTGACCCTGAGGATGCTCTTGCAGATGGGGTGGGGGGATGTTTTGGGAGGAGGTGAGGGGCATGAATCAAAGCCTGGGGGTTCTGGGGAGAGCTTGTTAGGCTGTGCCCCTTAGAAGGACAGAGGCCCAGAACTGTGGAAAAGGCTAGGGTGGACCCAACAGCTACCTGGAGACCCCCTGCGGCTGAGCTCTGCTTTTCAACCCCTGACTCTTGTCTTTACAGACTTCAGAGGAAGAGGAAGCCCCTTCCCAGGACCCGGAGGGGGACATGATCCCAGGGCCTCCCCTCCACATGTCTGGGGAGGAGCTCGGCTTCTCGAAGTTCATATCAGTCTAGCGGTGCCCTCCAGGCCGGCCGGCTGGGAATCTGAATGGCTGCATTTGCGCTAACTCCCATAAGCTTTCCTCGACAGCTTCAGAGCTTGCCTGCCAGACTCCGGGCTCTCCCCTGCCGTCCCCAGGCCCTCCTCCTGCATGCCCAGCCTGACCCGGAAGTCTTTGTCAGCCCCGGGGCCTGCAGTGGTGGCCTCACAGAACGAGTGGGACCCTGGGACCTCCTCGGTCTGTGCACATTGGGGCAGGGCGTGCAGCTGGAGCTCGCCAGAGCCAGGCAAGGCTCAGGAGATCTGGTCTGAGTTTGTATCCGCTACAAGAAATCCCCTGCGGCCAGGTGCCCAGCAAAAGACCCCCACCTTCTTCTCCCTTCCTTCCATCCTGACTCAGCACCACTTTCTCCTGCATAAGTGGGCGAGGAGGAGGAGCATGCTGGGAATAGACAGGATTCTGATTTCTCAAAATGGGACTGCATCCCAGTCCTTCGGGAGGCTGGTTAAAAATGTGACTCCTGGGCTCTACCAAGACCTACCAAAACCCTCTCTGGGGCTGGACCCACAGCTTTGCACTTCTAACAAGTGTCCAATGACTCTAATACTTGAATTTGAGAAGCAGTAGATTCAGGTTCATCCACGTTAGAGTCTGCATTTGGTGTGTGGGGTCTCTCACCTGCCCCCCCCATAGGGGCTTCTCTGCCTAAGACACCATGACCCAGCTAGGGGCTTTCCTGGGCTGGTCCGAGTCCAGGCCCAGGTCAGGCGCGCATTGGAAAGGGGTGAGCCCAGGACTGACGGAGGGGTTACATTTCCCAGCTCCCCACCCAGCCCTGCATCCCAGGCTTTGGAAGGAGGCCGGAGAAAAGCTTGGTTCCTTCCCTGTTGAGAAAGGGTTAATTGCCTGTGGGTTGGGGTTAGGGAGGGGTAGGAAAGCACGGGGTGCGGGTGGGCATCTAAAAGGCAGGAGAGAGAGGACAGGGCAGGAACCTAGGAGGAACCTGAAGGTGACTCTGAGTCTGGCCCCCTGGAGATCAGGAAGCAGGAGGGGGTAGAATAACAGGACTGCTATTTTTTTCTTTTTTGACTTTCTTTAAAAAGTGAAATGGGTGGTCACTCAGTATACAAAAGTTAGAAACATGGCGGGGAGGAGAAGAAAATTCACTCAGGCTCACCATTCCCCCAGATAATCACAGCTGCGTTTTGTTGCATTTCCTTCCTGTTTTTTTACTCCACATCATTTGCTGGTGTTCTCTGACAAATTAGTTTGTATATACAACTTTAGATCCTGCTTTTTCCACGTAATTTTTTTTTTTTTAAGATTTCTATTTGTACGTAATCTCGACACCCAACGTGGTGCTCAAACTCACAACCCCAAGATCAAGAGTCGCACGCTCCACTGACTGAGCCAGCCAGGCGCCTGCCCACTTAATTCTTATAAACATTTCTCCATGTTTTACCAACGTTTATAAATAAAATGTGCGGGGCGCCTGGGTGGCTCAGTTGGTTAAGCGACTGCCTTCGGCTCAGGTCATGATCCTGGAGTCCCGGGATCGAGTCCCGCATCGGGCTTCCTGCTCAGCAGGGAGTCTGCTTCTCCCTCTGACCCTCCTCCCTCTCATATGCTCTCTCTCTCTCTCATTCTCGCTCTCTCAAATAAATAAATAAAATCTTTAAAAAATAAAAATAAATAAATAAATAAAATGTGCATCAGCTCTGTGATATTTCCTCACAGTGTGCCTCCATTTATTTCAATTCTCTCTCATTAGATAATTTGTTTCTATTTTTGCTATTATAAACAACAGCATGGTGAGTCTCCCACAAGGCTTGATTTGCATTTGGAGACTTCTTGTAGAAGCATTTGTGTGCATGGAAGTGCCAGGTCACAGGGTGCGAACATTTTTGACGTTACCGATACCGATACCCACTGCTGAACAGCTTTCTGAAATGACAGAAGCAATTTCACTCCCACCAGGGCCTTCCAAGAAGCATTTCTCAAAGTCCTCACCAGCGTCTACACCTGTCGCTGTGGGTATGGCAGGAGGAGCCACGAAGCAATGCCCCTGCAGTGAGGACCTAGGGGGCTGGGCAAAGTAGAGCAGGTGTGATAAACCAAGGGAAACTCTCCAGAAGGTGCCAGCCACTGCCCCAGGTCCCCAGGGTTGGGTGAACTCCTCTTACCTTCTCCGGGTGGAGAGGGAGCCCTGGGTGTGAGCTCTGGGGTCTCTGCCCAGGATCTGGGCACAGTGTGTGCCCAGATGTTGGGGGAGGTAGGGAACACCAAGTTTCAGGTGGTGTCAGAGAGACCCCAAAATCTCACCCTGTGAAAAATCCCTCAGCTGGAAGGTGGTAAGAATTGGGGCTGCCCAGTGGGGAAAGAACGTCCTCTCAACCTGTCACCTGCTGCAACCAGGGCTTCCTGGGGACCGGGGGTGGTCAGCCAGGTCATCCCACTACCACCCCTTGCCCATTTGCAGACCATTGTGCCAACTAAACAGATCTATGTCTTTTGAGAGGCCCAGCTCTCTCCAAGGCAACCTAGGGTTGGCATCCTTGGGATTCCGAGTTTCCACGGATTTATCAGATACTCAAGTACCCTCCATAGACATTTGCTCACTCCCTTAACGCCCACTGCTACCATGTGGGCCCAGTCCCGCCCTCCAGGCAGGGGAGAAAGACCACTCCTTTACCAGTTGCCGCTTTGCAACCCTCCATCTTGAAACACCTCAGTTTTATGTTTGTACATAAAACTTCTCTACTTGTCTCAGTATTCTGCAGTGTTACTCCTGGCCATGAACTACTTGTTTTCTTGTTTGCTGTAAATTCTTGTATATGTGAATTCATGCCTTTCATCGGTTCTAGGAAATCCTCCTCAAGTATTATCTGCTCTCCATCACTTTTTTTTTTTTTTTAAGATTTTTTTAATTTATTTGACAGAGACACAGCGAGAGAGGGAACACAAGCAGGGGGAGTGGGAGAGGGAGAAGCAGGCTTCCCGCTGAGCGGGGAGCCCGATGTGGGGCTCGATCCCAGGACCCTGGGATCATGACCTGAGCCGAAGGCAGACGCTTAACGACTGAGCCACCCAGGCGCCCCTGCTCTCCATCACTTTTAAAAATCTTCCCACTGACCAGAATAAAATTTTTCTAGACCCTCTCTTTATCACTGCCATATCTCTTAACCTCTCCTTCATATTTCCTTCCTCATCTCTTTGTTCTGCAGTCTATGTCATTTCTACCAGTTTAATACTTCTCAAATCTGAATATGCCTACAAATCACAAGGAATCTTATTAAACTTCAGATTCTGACTCAGTAGTTCTGGGGGGAGCCTGAGAGTCTGCATTTCTAAGAAGCTCTCAGAGCTGATGATGCTGCGGGTCCAAGCACCATACTTAGGGGAACAACTTTCTGGTTCACTAATCTCTATTCAGTTGTGTTTAATTGGCTGTTAAACCCCCCAAAATTTGTCTTTATTTTCATCCTTGTATTTTTTATTTTGAAAAGTTCTGAATGGTTCTCTTTCAAACCTAACTAGTCATTCTAGAGTCTTGTTGCTTGTTAATTTTTGTAACGCCATTTTTTATTCCATTAAATATTTTATACACACATAGTTTACATTTTGTGCCTAATATCAAAAGTCCCTGGAGATATAAATATGCTATTGTTTATGTTGACTATCACTCATAGTGGTTTGTTCCTTTTTATTTTGTGATCTCATAATGTGAGCTCATGTTTGGATGATTTCAATCTGGGGGGCTGAAATTGAGGATACCTTCCTCCAGAGAGGATCTGCATTTGTTTCTGTCAGGGGCCAGGATACCAACTTGGGACCAGATTAGCCCCTTCCCAGATCCCTAATTTACCAAAACCTCAGGTTGCCCCTGGCTTTATATTTAATTTTCCAAATGTGATGCTAATATTGTCATTTGCCTTTTAGGGTAACTCCACCTTTCCTGTCCACTCACCATGCCTCTTGGATATTTCCCTTCCCACAAGCTCAGCAACACAATAAAACTTGTTTTATGTACAATCCCATTGTTTAAAAGCACATGGTACCTTGATCACCACTCTGCCTGAACCAGATTCTCACTCCCATTTCACAGGCACTATGTATCCCTTACATCTTTGTGTAACTCCGGGGAAAAGAGGATGATTTATTAGAAGACATAATAGGGGAGGAAAAAAAAAAAGACCCTGTTCACAATTGCAACCCCAGTACAAAACGCAAGCCATCTGTGTAATTAAACCCACTGAGAGATCTAGCCCCAGCTCATGGGAGCAGCCAGATGTCCTCAAAAAAGACCATGCTGGAGCCACAATGAGAACCAGATGTGGCAGGTGTGAGGCGTGAGTGTGCCCCTCTGACCATCATCCCCACCCAGGAAGGAGAAAGGGCTGTGTAGGCAGCCTCTGGATGTGGCTTATATTTGTCTTCCCTCTTTTTTCACTTTCACAAGTCTTGGCACAATGCCTGACAATTTTCTAGACCCTCCAAAACAGGATTGAGATTTTATTTCTTTCTACTCTAATGAGTAGAGACTCAGGGAAAGATTTGATTCAAGTTAGGAAAAAGGCGGGGGGAGTATTTCTTAAATTGGCATGTGATAAAATAAAATTCACAATCACCACATCAGAATAAATGATAATTCTTAAACTTAAATATATTCAGCTTAATTTCCTCATATTGTCACAGGTGAGATGGTCCAGCATGGTCTTTTTTGAGGACATCTGGCTGCTCCCATGAGCTGGGGCTAGATCTCTCAGTGGGTTTAATTACACAGATGGCTTGCGTTTTGTACTGGGGTTGCAATTGTGAACAGGGTCTTTTTTTTTTCCCTCCCCTATTACGTCTTCTAATAAATCATCCAGTTCCTTAAAAAATAATGGCATGGTACCTTAAGTATTAATTCAACACCATCTTCTGAGCACCGTTGAGTGTGGCACGGTCCCTACATCCAGAGGCCCAGAGTCTGAGGGAGCAGAGAGGACGACAGTCCCCATCAGGACGCTGTGATAAGCTGTTTCAGGAGCGCCAAGAAGAGGCTCCTTGATCAGATCAGCCCGTGGAGGAGTCACAAAGCATTTCCAAGAGGTGATGATGCTGGAGTAAATTCTCAAAAATAAGGTAATGTTTGATAAGCGAACGGATGAATGCTTGTCACATACTGAAAAACTATTGGTATTTTGGTTCTTGAATTTGCTTGCCTACTACTGAATCCTCATCTGAGTGTGTGTGCGCATGTGTGAGGCGATGGCAGGGAACTGGAGCTTCTGCTTAAGGCATGGATCACTTAATTCTCGTCTACCTTCCATTCACAAATTTTTAAGTTAGTAAGGGAACACCCGTCGCCCTTAGTCTGTCAGCCTACTTTGGCTTTGGGCCAGACTTATGACACTTAAAATTGCTGGGATAGACTAGGGCCCTTATTTTGGCTTACCTGGGGGCTAAGGTGTGTCTTCATATACTCACTTAATGCAGAGAATGAAGCTGTGCTCTCCAAAGTGGGGCAAGAGACCAGGAGGGAATGAGAATCTACGAAGCCAATCTCGGCTGTGTTGTGCCTTCTTCAGGTCTTGTTTCTTCTCTGCGAAAAGGACTCTCGGGCCAGCACATGTGCGGTCTCACCTCCTACGCATTGAGACTCAAACCCTGTTCAAAACGCAGGGCATCTGCGGAATTAAACCCACTGAGAGATTTAACCCAAACTTTGAGATTTCACAGATCAGTAACACTTCCAAAATATATTTTATCGACTTATACATCTAGAAACAAGCAAAAAAATTTAAATATCTCATCCCTTTTATAAAAAGAAGACCATTTTAACCCCAAAGAGTAGGGGCTGGGGAGGAGAATCTCGGGATAAAGGGCAGTCCTTTCAAAGGAAAGAATTTTGTTTTATGAGAAAGTCAGTGTTCTCCTTGGTATCAGGCTGCTGCTGACCGGAGACCGTGCCAGTCTGACCAGCGCTGCTTGGCAGACAGGTGGGTGGGGGCCCTGGGCTGGAAGGAGACCCAAGTACAGGGGAGACAGACTATGGTCCTGCAGGAAAAGACTGAAGAGTAAGAATCCTCCCCAATTAATGTTCCAATTTCATGCAATTCCAATTAGGATCCCCATAGGAAAAGGGTGTACTCTGACCAAATGATCCTAGAGTTCTCTTTCTAGAAAAAATAAGGAAGTATTACTAAGAAAAACTATCACTGATCAAAGGAGTAATTGGAAACTTTTTTCACCAGATAGTAAAACATAGAGGTTTCTAAATAATTAAAACCTTGATAATAGCAATTAGATTAGATAAGTAGATCAATGGGACAAGCTAGATAGTCCTCCCTGCTCCCTTGCACAGCCTGCTCAGTCTCTCCCAGAGCTGTGGGGTCACCACCCAAACCCAGTCCTGAGGGAGGAGGGGCCAGAGCTGTGTGAGCTTTAGGGTGTTGACGCCCTCAACCACCTGGAATGCCTGGATCTCTCAAACAGTTGAATCTGAGGATGGCAACGTAGCCCACACTTCCCCTCATGGTTCCCTTTCTTATCCCATGTTCCTCCAACAGTGCCTTCCTCCCCTAAGTGCGCCCCACCCTGGACCCTATCAATCCCCCTCCATCTTTGGGAGGCAGCACACAGGGAGAAAACCCCAGCCGGAGAACCAGGAGTCCAGGGGTCTGTTCCAGCTCTGCCAATGACTTTCTGTGTGACATTGGACAAAAGCCCATCACCTCTGTAGGTCAGTTTCCCAACTATAATATGATAAGAATCCATTCTGCCCTACTAACCATATGCTACTGTGCCAGGAAGGAAAAGGAATTAAAAAAAAAAAAAAAAACTGGTAGCAGAATTCCTCTTAGAAATTCAAATATCTTTAGTAGGAAACTACTTTGATGTTAATTTGGGGCTAAAAGGAGAGTTCCTCCACTCCCAAGGGTATGACGAAAATGGATGAGCAATGGTTGGCAAACTTGGCTACACATTAGAATCACATGGGGAACTTTTAAAACATATATCGCCCCAGACTCCACTCCTGGCTTGGCAGAGGTTGGCTAGATCCTGTTTCCTTTTCCTGAGCACCAAGGAAGACTACATTTCCCAGACTCCTTTGCAATAATCCAGGGCCACATGACTCAATTCTGGCCAATGGATGTGGGCCGACTGTCCTAGCCCATAATATCCGTGAGCAATTTCCTACACTCTACTCCTCTTCCACGACACCTGTGGAGCCTTTTCTGAAAGATGGTGGTGTCAAAAATGGAAAGAGGCTGGAACCCTGAGTCACTGCTGGGAGTGCAACCCAATTCCCATCAGATATGATGTGGGCAAGAAATTAATAATAAAACTGTGTTGGGTGGTGCCCGGCTGGCTCAGTTGAAGAGCATGTGACTCTTGATCTTGGAGTTGTGAGTTCGAATCCCATGTTGGGTGTAGAGATTACTCGAAAATAAAAATCTTAAAATAATAATAACAATAACAACAATAATAAACAACTGTGTTAGTTATAGTAGTCAGCCTTTCCAGAACTTCTGATTTAACTGATCTGGAGTAGAATCCAGGCAATTGTTTTTTCGTTTGTTTGTTTTTTAACCCCTCAGGCAATTCTAAAGTGCAGCCAGGATTGAGAACCACTGGATTAAGACAAGAAATACAAGTGTGGAGTTGCTAGGTATAGTCATGAAATATTCCTTTTTCCAAGGACACCCCAGAGATGGGAAGAAGGTGGTTCAAAAATGAGAGGAAGAGGGGCACCTGGGTGGCTCAGTTGGTTCAGTGACCAACTCTTGATCTCAGCTCAGGTCTTGATCTCCGGGTCATGAGTTTAGGCCCCACGTTGGGCTCCACGCTGGGTGTGGAGCCTACTTAAAAAAAAAAAAAAAAAAAAGATGAGAGGAAGAGGGTGCAGCAACACGGAGGGAAGCAGGGGACCCCAAAGGGAAAGGTTGACCGGAAAAATATTCTATGTGCTGGGAATGATCAGGGAATATTTCAGAGTTGGGGTATTTAATATTCAATGCTAAATTCTCATCAGACCTGTTAGGTGGGAGACATAAGTCCTTACGCTGTCTCCAAATCACCAGTGAAGTCTGCCCCACACTCATCCCTGTGTGAGTGGATGCTTTGGGGGAAATCAAAGGAAGAAAGCCAGTTCCTTATTTGGTTGTTGCAGGGAGAAGGGAAGAGCTAAAGCCCCCTGCTGAGAATCCTCAGTGAACATTCTGGGGTCCCCTGAAGAATTCAAAGTGGGAGAGAAGGCTGATGCCTTACCCATGAAGGATTTGACACACACACCCCCATGGTGACATTTCAATGAGCTCTCTATGGCATGTATTGTTGAACGCCTAGAACCAATCCCAGCATTAGCACCGGGAGAGTCCATGACATTTTTATAGAGGATGAACCTAAGCAGTACAGGGACCTGCTGAAGGCCACACAGCAAGTTCTGGGCAAAGTGGAGTGGATTAGCCTTGGAGTCTCTGAATCCCCTTGGCCCCCACGAATGCTCACAGACTCCTGGATACAAGCACTTAGAATGAGCATCTTCTGGGTATGGGGCATGTGGAATGGTGGGATGGGAAATTTTGGAAGACATCACTGGACACAAGACAAGTCACTCCGACTTCCATTCCAGAATCATCTGTGCTGGGTTCCCCACTCTCACCCTGTACCAAAGCCATCCACTGGGCCCCAACCAAAGACCAACAGAGCCCAGAAGCCTTTGTTTTCACATTTAATCAAAGGAAAAGAAAGAAAACCAGTCAGAGCAAAAGCTCAAGAATTGGCTGAGGGAGGGGAGAGGGGAAGGGCAACAGGGCCGGCACTGAGTGTGGACAGTGGGGGGCCGAGTCCTCATTATCCCGAGGTGCCTCAAATACAAGCATCCAGGGAAGGAGGATAGGGTCAGAGAGGTAATGTGGTGGGCACACACCCCTTCCAACCCAGCCCTGGGCCAGGGAGTGAGTGGGGCTTGTGTAGGGGAGGTAGGACGCAGTTGAAGGGATGAAGACAGGAGAGGAGGGGCCCAGCCCTGCCCCCCAGGCATCACTAGAGGTGAAGGTGCCGGAACAGCATCCACACGGGAGATCTACCCCACAGGGTCAGGTGCCAACTCCTCGGCAAGGTACCCAGCACCCTAAGCCAGGCTCCCTCCACCTCCATCAGGGGATGCTCTTTCCTTCAGGGGATTTTGGAGGTTAACCAAGGGTAGGGGGCTGCACCTGCAGATCCTCACTGCTTCTACTCCCAAGTGCCCCAGGTGAGGTGGGAACTGGCAAAGGAAACCATTGCCTTGGGCAGCAGGAGAGCAGCTCTTCCTCCCACTCCTGGGCCCCCTGGGCTGTCGTAAGGGTGATGCAAGGAAGTGCTGGATTGAGGATAAAAAGAACACTGAGGAAAGGGAAAAGAGGAGTATAAAGGTGACTGCATAGTGGATGCAGAGCTATGCAAATGAGATGGGAGCAGGCTTGACCTTAACATCTCATTTGCATATCCTAGGCCAATGCAAATGAGATCCCTAATATAATAAATATATTTCTAACTTTGTAATAAATATTCTGTTTCTTCTCCCTCCCCTTCCCTAGGAAATGGGCACACAGTGGTTCAGGGGCCAGCTCGGGCTGAACCTGCAGCGAAGACTGATCAGACACTCAAGAGAACTGGGAAGGACAGGGGCTGGCTGGTGCTGGGGGCGATGGGGTGGTCCCTGCAAGAACAGCTTCACCCCAGACAAGATCACAGAGAGGGACGAGGGCCAGATGCCTGGGGAAGTCTAGGACGGCATTCTTAAAAGGGATTCTCCTATCTTACACAATTGCCCTCCCCGAGGACTCGAGGACTCGACGGTGTCATATAGGATAGGGGGACACTAGGAGATGGGGAGAAAGACATCGGGGGAGGGTCACGGCTCTGGAATCTGGGATAAGGGTCTCATAAGAAATGGGGACTAATGGGGAACCCCCAAAAAAGGGCCCCAAATAGTGACCTCCAAAGCAAAACAACCCTTTGCTTCTCTTCTCCCAAAACCAAGACTGACACACACACACCAACAGTACAAACACAGACCAAGTGCCCCAGCCTGCGGACCCTAAGCTGCGCAGGCAGAAACAGTGTGGATGGCGCCCCCTGGAGTTGTACAACAGGGAGCCGGCTAGAGCATAGATGTCCTCTGCCAAGCCCCTGCTCCATGGCCGGCTCACAGGCTCCTCTCTGCACCCATTCTCAGCCCCCCAGGCAGACCTGATGCGAGTGGGCCACCTGGACCCCGCCAGAGAGACCAAGCTGGACCGTGGTCACCAACAGGGAGCCCACACGTGCCCCCCCCCCCCCCCCCGCCCCAGGGGCCATGGTCAGTAGTCGCAGGTTCCCCGTCACACGGCTCAGCCTTCAGCTCACCCCTCCCTGCGCTGAGCCCGCCGACCCCGGCCGGCCCTGCCCTGCGGGGAGCTGAGCGGCCCTGTCAGGGGCATATCAGAGAAGTCCGTGGAGAGACTTCGGCAGTGAAAAGCTGTGCGTGAGGGAAGGACAGGGCGGGGGCCACTTGCGGGACTCCGCCTCATTCCAAGGGAGCTGGGACCGCACTGCCCCCTGGCGGCGGCAGCTGGCTCAAACTTTGGCTCCCCCAGCCTTCAGGAGGGCCCCAGGGGTGAGAGGTGGGAGGAGCCCCGGAATGGAGTGGGCGTGGCCAGTCCACGGGAGAAAGGCGGCTGGAGAGAGGTGGCAGGGGGCAGTGTACCTACTGGCCACAGGGCCCCAGAGCAGCTTTCCTCTTCTCTGGACTGAGCATTACGGAGGTGACTCTGACACACTCCTGGGCACAGCCTGGCCCTCAGAGAGGGACATCTGGTGGCCAGTGGGCATCGGGAGTGGGCAGCACCTGGGCACAGAGGTGCCCCATGAACACCCACCTCCTCGGCAGTGCACACGCCTGTGCTGAAGCCAGATTAGGGCCCGCTAGGAGCCGTCCTCACCCAGGGAGAGCCAGACGGCCAGGGATGAGAGCTAAGGATCAGGGCTGGGGGTCATGGCCAGGGGAGGGGATGGATTCAGGGTTCTGGGTCACAGCCCGGAGGGGTGCGGTCCACATGAACAGTCTCAGTACACCCAGCTGACGGGCACCCACTGGGGCTCCGTCCGCAGCTTCTCCATGGCAGCCTGGAGCTCACGAAAGGTCCTCTCCAGGTTGGTGTTGACCAGGCTGAGGTCAAAGTAGTGCCCGTAGCCCCTCTGGATGCGGCTGCTCTCCTCCACGGTCCTCCTCAGGTCGGCCTCCTGCCGGCACAAGGGGACCTCCCGGCCATCAGTGTCCCCCCATCACCCCCATCATCAGGGGGAATCTGCAGCCCCCCATCTATCCCCCTCCCCAGAGCCCAGCCATATCAGGTACAGACTCCCTCACTCCATCAGGTACAGGCTCACCCGCAACCCTGGACAGACACATGGGTGAAAGAAGGAAGGAAGGAAATAAACTTTAGTGAGTGCCAAGCAGGGCACTAACTGCTTTGCCACCCACGTAATCTTTGCTACGGCTCTGCAAGGCGGGACTCATTATTCCCCGTTTCCAATAGAGAAAACAGGTACAGAGAGGTCGCCCGGCCAGCGGCTGCACAGGGTCGGCCTGACTCCAAAGTCAGTGCTCCCTCCACTCTGACCAGGCGCCCTTACCTCCGCAGCCTGAGATGCACCTCCCAAGCATGCCGCCAGGAGGGCAATCCCAGGTGCCCCCGGCAACCGCCGCCCCTACCTACTGAAAGCTGGCCAGCTGGCCAGGCACGGGTGAGAAGGGAACTTTGAATACTGATTTAAATAAGTTCAAGGTGGAAGTTCTAGGGCTGGCCCCACTATGTGCCCAGTGGCCCCAGCTGGCTATGTTTGTGACCAGGGGACTTCAACGGGGAGCCCAGCCCAGGCAGCCTTTCCGGGGTCTGAGCGCGGCTCTGACCTGGGGCCTGAGAACTGCAGTACCAGGTATGGCCAGCAGATGGACCCCTGAGCTCAGAGTTCTGCAAACCCTACCTCTCCTGGAGAAGGCTGCTCCTGGTGTACCTGGTGGGGAGGTAGGTGCCCTGGGGTCCTGGAACACCTGACTTGAAGCCTCTCCTCCAAGCGCTGCCTCCTCCCTCCAGCCAGCCTTCCAGCCTCCAGCTTCCTCCTTCCCTTCAGCCTTTCCCTCCAGCTGTAAACGCCCTCAGCCCACCTGGCCCATTCTGCCCACAGATCTCCCCCGGCCCTCTGGAATCCCTTTGGTAAGCACTCTGTCCCCACAGAATGGACGGAGCTGTGGGCCTGGCAAAAGCTCCTGCACCCCAGGCTAGCTGTATCCCTGACTCTGTGAGACTTTGGGCACTTCACTTCCTTGCCCAGACCTCTGTTTCCACACCTATAAAGCAGGAATCACAAGTCCAACCTCACTGATACCTTGGGTGGGCCCCTCTCCCCTTCCCCAACACCACCTTCTTCCCCTCATCAGCCCCAGCCTGCCCTCTCTCCCAGGCAGCCACCAGAACCCTTCCACTGCATGTCAGAGCCCTCACCGTGAGCTGCTTGGTGGACACCCCACTCTCCAGGGCAGCCCGGTTCATGGCCCGCAGGGTCTCAAAGTCAGGGGCCTCGATGAACACCACATAAGGGACAAACTCAGCTGTTCTCAGCACTTTCACTGCCTGCAGGAAGAAAACGGGATGGGGGAGTCTATCCCCCACGGACATCCTAGAAGCTGGGGGAAGGATAGCTGGGGGGACAGGTACTTGGAAATGATGGGGAAATGGTACCTAGGGTCCCGGGACCTGAGTCCTGGGGATGAATGGTGGAGGGATAGCTGGTAGGTGGCTGGGGATTGGGACACTGGAGGTGGCTAGAGGAGTGGGGGGTCTGGAAGGCTGAGAAAAAGGTTCTAGGTGGGTTGGGTCCCTAGCAGTAGTTGAGGGGTTATATGGGGGCTGCTTGGGAGACCAGTGCCTGGAAATATATGGGGAGTGGGGGGTGGCAGCGAGCGCCCAGAGGGGATATGGGCAGCCTGGGAACAAGCAGGCTGGGGCGGTACCTGGGGGTTGACATCCAGCACGCACACCTTGCCGGCGGCGACCACACCCCGGATGGAGTCGATGCGGGTGCCATACAGGTTGCCCTCGTATTCGCCATGTTCCAGGTAGCGCCCCGCGCGGATGTCGGCCTCCATCTCCCCGCGGGACACAAAGCTATAGCCCTGGCCTTCCCGCTCCGAGTCCTTGGGCCGCCGGGACGTGTCTAGGGGGAAGGAGGGGCTGACTGAGCACAGGCAGGCCGTGTCCCACCTCCGACACGCGTGCACGTGTCCTACAGGGGCCGCGCAGCCCCTCTCCACCGTCACAGCACTGCTGCCTTCCCTCGCTCCGTGCCCTCGCCCTCACCACTGACACACACGGATCCGGGACGTCCATATTGAGGGGGCCTTCAGCGTTCACTGTGCCAGCCCAGCGCTCACAGATGGGGGGCTGAGGCCCAGAGAGGGCGATGTGCACCCCAAAGCCACCCACCAAGGTCAAGCGGATCTGGGGTCAGCCCTCCGGTTCCTGCCTCCAGGAGCCAGGAGCTCTCACCAGTCCTGCTGGTTCTGTCACCACACGCGGCCCCGTTTCACATGGGCTCCCAGCTGGGTTTTTAGCAAGTGAAACATGAGTGAAGGCGAGGCGAGGCTTGTCCAGCCCACCCAGGCCACGGGTTCAAAGGACAGCTTCCCAAACCCTCTCCAGCCTGCAGTTCCCCCATCAGCCACAGAGGGCGCACCCCCACACGTCCCCCAAAAGTACCACTTGACTTGATGCCAATGCAGATGCCCACTCATCGGACGCGGCCCTGGCCCCCAGGGCAGCCCCGGCTCCTGGCTCCCCACCCAGCAGGGCCCGGCTCCCACTCACAGGGCACTGTGGTGCCGTATCGATCTGGATCCCACATGATGAGCTTGTTCTTCAGGCTGCGCCGGCCCACACCCTGGGCTCCGATTAGCACCAGGGTTTTCCGGCGGAACGGAGGCATGCGGGCCACCTCCTCATAAATGAGCAGCTCATGGCGGTCAAACTCTGAACACAGGGAGAGGGTACTCATCAGGCTACTCAAGTGGCACGGGTGGGGCCAGGGGCCAAGGATAAGAGGGCTGGGGCCAGGGACAGCAGAGAGAGAGTAGGCAGGGCCTAGGGACAAGACTGCAGCATCAGCATGGGGAGAACATGTGCACAAGTCACTGGCGGCTGGAGGGAGGGGTTTGCCGTGTTAGAGGACAAGGAGGGGGCCTCCAACACCCACCTGCATTCTTGGTAGTCAAGTACATCATTCGCTTCTTTTTCTTTCCTGAAAGACTGCCACACAGGGTCCCTGGCCACAGAGAGATGGGCGAGTGAGGCCCGGCAGGCTTGCGTCAGATCCCAGATTAGGGGTTCCATAGGGGGGACCCTCATACCTGAGGTGGGTGTC
The DNA here is from genome assembly GCF_004348235.1 of Phoca vitulina. Taxonomy (NCBI): domain Eukaryota; kingdom Metazoa; phylum Chordata; class Mammalia; order Carnivora; family Phocidae; genus Phoca; species Phoca vitulina. Next base: position 1,929,751 of record NW_022589795.1, read on the forward strand.
AGCTCCAGATCCCGTTTGACAAAGGCTTTCCGCTTCTCCTCCAGCAGCTGGCTGGGGATGAGCCCAGCGCTGCCCCCTTCCACATGGCATGCCTGAAACGGGCAGCAGTTGAGGGGTGAATGCCTGAGTGAGAAGGCACCTCCCCAGGCCCTCGCCTCCCCCACACCACACCTGGAGGCACACACCGATTGCTCACCTGCCACCAGTTAGCGTCGTCCTGGTTTACAATCTGCAGTAAGTCCCCCGCGCTGAAGCGCAGGCCCGCTTCCTTGCAGGGGATGAGGCTGTCTCTTGCAGGGTCATAGTCAAAGTGGCATTTCACAAACACCTGGCCCGGGGATCACAAAGGGTCGAGGGAAGAAGGGAAGGCTGGAGGGCAGTACCCTTCTCAGAGCAGCCCCCACCCCACTTCCCCCTCCTGAGGGTGGGGGGGGGTGTCACACAGGCCACCGTCTTCCCCCTACCCTCACAAAGATGCAAGAGGCTCGGGCATGCCCCTCTCGAGGCACGCTGCCCCCAGACCCGCCCAGCCGCCTCCCTGGTACCAGCCTCCCTTTGCATCTAGAACAAAAGGACTCAGAGTGCTGGGGCCCCTGCTCAGGCCTGGGGCCATGGACCCATCCGCTGAGGAGAAGGCGGGATCACTGGGTAAGGGACACAATCCTGACACCTAACGCAGGATCCGTCGGTCCACCCACACCCTCCGCTTGGCACAGGGGGCTCCGGCAGATGGCAGGAGAGCCAGTCGGAGAGGTGGACAGAGCAGCCAGGCCCGCGCAATCCACCAACCAGGAGGCCTCCGTACAGGACACGCGGCAAGCCGACGTTGCGCATGCGCACACCCAGTACACGTAGGCAGGCCGGGGGCTGCGTGGATACGGGCGCTCCTTGGGGTACCCCAGGCCTTAAATGTGCGCATGTCCCTTGCGCATGTGTATGAGTGCCCACGACTAGGTCCAATGCACGAGCATGCGGGAGATGGGGGACTCCTACCCCCGGCCTGTCACCCCGGCGGCGGCCCTTTGGGCCTCGGGCTGGGGGTGGGGGGGAAGCTTGGCGGAGGGACGCACCTGGCGGGGCAGATGGGGCTCCTGGTAGCTGGGCAGGATCTTGAGGATGACGCTGCCGCTGGCACTGCGCAGGAGCTCCTGCAGCGCGCGGGGGTCGCTGCCCACCGGCTGCCCGTTCACCTCCTTGATGATGTCGCCCACGTGCAGCAGGCCTTGCTGAGCCACCATGCCCCCGTGCAGAATGCGCGCGATCACCAGCTCGCCGCCCTCCACACGGAACGTCACGCCCTGGGGGGATAGAGGGCGGGTATGATGAGGGCCCAGCTGCTCCAAGCCAGAATCTTCAAATGGGTCTCCTAAGAGACCCTCCATTCCCATCCTCCTGGCACAGTCCGCGTGCAGCTCAGATGCACAGTGCCTGTGGTCTCCTGGGGCTGCACGGGCCCGTCCCGGGGCAAAGCTGGTCCCATCTTCGTCCTCAGCCCTCTCCTGACCAGATTTGGTCTGCGCTGGTTATTCTCAACGGCCCCTCCAGATCCCACCCCCAGCCCTGCCTGGCGGCCTCACCAGATACTCTCCAGCAGTCTTGCGGATGCCCACCATGCGCACTGCGTCGGGAGGCACCGGCTGGTTGCTGAAGGTGGGGTCCAGGCCAGGGCTGGGGGGTGGTGTCTCATAGGTCTTTGAGGCCACAGAGTCGTGTGTCTCCAGGAGGGACTGGGGCGGTAGTGGAAAGAGGAGGGACCATGAGACAGTGTCCCATGGTCTCTTCCCATCCCGGCGCTAACGTCCTGCCAGCCCCCCTCCCAGCGGCCTGCCCCAGCCCCCACCCCAGCCCAGGGCCGGAACCTGGAAGTGGGGCTCCTGGAGGATGCGGGCCAGCTCCGCGGCCGTGCTGCTCTGCTCCGCCAGCTGGGCCAGGTCCCGGAGGATCTCCTGCACCAGCTCCAGGTTGTTGTCGCGCACAGCCTCCAGCTTGGTCTCCTCCAGCCGCTCGTGGGCCTGGTGGGGGCGGAACAGGTGACACCTGAGGCTCCCCAAGAACCCTGGGGTACCGTACACTGTCCCCTACCCGCTCAGATCCTGACTTCAGACCCCACCCTCAGCATTGCTTCTGATATCAGCTTCAGATCCTCACTCACCCAGACTCAAGCACACTCACACACGCGCAAACACACCTTGCTTCCCCCTTTCTCCCTCCAAACGATGATTAGGACCCAGTTTCCAGAAGCGAGAATAGAAAGGACAAACCTGCATTCCCATCCTCTTGTCACAAAGGGTCATTAAAATTATCAAGCTGTCCCCAGCCCCCCAGGACCTTATAAGCATGTGAGTTCAAGGACAGCTTCTCCCACCTGACGGCATGGTCTTGGACATCCTGCAGCCCAGGATGAGGAAGCCAGGGAGGTGGAGCAACTTGCTCAAGGTCACAGGGACCCGAACTTGGGTCTCCAGACCTTCAGGTCAGTGCTCCCAGGGAGGGAGGGGACAAGAAATCAGTACAATTGACCCTTGAACCGCACGAGGATTAGACACACCAACCCTGCACTGTCAAAAACCCGTATGTAAATTTTGACTCCACGAAAATGTAATTCCTAGTAGCCTACTGTTGACTGGAAGCCTTATGGATAACATAAAAAGTTGGTTAACCGTATCTTCTATGTTATATGATTATATACTGTATTCTCACAATAAAGTAAGCTAGGGAAAAGAAAATGTTAAGAAAATCGTAAGGGAGAGGGCGCCTGGGTGGCTCAGTTGGTTAAGCGACTGCCTTCAGCTCAGGTCATGATCCTGGAGTCCCAGGATCGAGTCCCGCATCGGGCTCCCTGCTCGGCAGGGAGTCTGCTTCTCCCTCTGACCCTCCCCCATCTCATGCTCTCTCTCTATCTCATTCTCTCTCAAATGAATAAATAAAATCTTTAAAAAAAAAAAAAAAAGAAAGAAAATCGTAAGGGAGAGAAACATATTTGCAGCACTGAACTTTATTGAGAAAAATCCACACATAAGTGAACTCACACGGTTCAAACCCATGTTGTTCAAGGGTCAACTGCCCACGGTACCAGAAGAGGGCCCTGTACCTACTTGTTGCTTCACTGACCCTGGGCTCCTGACAAGGTGCTCTGAAAAAAGGGAAAGGCAGCTTTCACCAGGGACCAGCCCAGCAGGGAGAGTCATGTTAGCTGGGTCAGGAAGTAAGGAGTGCCATTTCAGGGATATACATGAAGACTTTTCTCTCTGAGTCATTTGAAAAATAAGTCACCTCACCCCAGAGTAGTTCAGCATACATCCCTAAAAACAAATAGGAGGTCTGTCACATAAACTACAATACCATTATCACACGCAGGAAGTTCAACATTGACACACTGATAGAATATCATCTAATAGACAGTCTCTATTTAAATGTTCACTGTTGTCCCAAAAATATCCCCCTTATAGATTTGTTTTTTTTCCCCCCCGATGGACAATCTCATCAAGGACCACGTGTTACATTTGGTTGTCACATCGTTTTATTCCCCTTTAATCTAGACTAGATTCCAGTAACTTTTGGTCTTTCAGGACATTTTTGAGTTCAGGCAAGTCGTTTGTAAAATGCCCCACAACTGGATTTTCCTGATTGTTTCCCCATGATTAGACTCAGGTTAATCATTTTGGCAAGAGGTCTACATAAGCAATCGTGTGTCTTTCCCATGCCTTGAGACCCTGTGACTATTCTGTTCCCCCAACAATCTTTCTCTGATGAATTAGCATTCATTTATGACTCCTGCCTAAATCAATTCTTTTTTTTTAAGGGGGTGGGGGGGAAGAGGCAGAGGGAGAGAGAGAGAATCCCAAGCAGGCTCCCATGCCCAGCACAGCGCTGGACACGGGACTGGATCTCACAACCCTGAGATCATGACCTGAGCTAAAATCAAGAGTCAGACACTGAACCGACTGAACCACCCAGGTGCCCCAGTCAATTTTTAAAATTGGGGGTTGCAAAATGGTGATTTTCTAACTCTATTTTTCCTTCTACGTTTATTAGCTGGCATTCTACTATGAGACAGAGCTTGTCCTTTTCCCCTCCCACCCCTCCTCCCTCTCCCCCACACCCCCCTCTCTGTATCACTATGGATTCTTTTTACCCTGTGTTCTAAACCATCACCATCACTATCTTCATTGTCTCAATTTATCCCAAACTTGTGCAGTGGGAGCCCCAAACACGCCTGTGTCCTTTTCGACATGTTCCCATCAGTCCTTGAGCACCTTCTTCCTTCTGCCACTACTTTCCCTACCCCAGGTCTGGGCTCAGCAATTTCTCCAAAGAACTCAGATTCCTCTTGGCAGGGAATGGTATTTAGAAACCAAGATCTGGGCGGTTGGGGCTCATTGCTTCTGGGGTGTCACTTACAGCCATCAGTCGATACTGATTGTTCCAATTAAAATCTAACTCTGCAAGATTTTCCTCATCTTCTCTCATTCTGTATTTGTACCTCCCTTCTCCCTCAGTGATAATTTATTTCCCAAGAACATTAATACATTTATTTATTTGTCCTGTCCTCTATTATTAAAAAAATATTTCAAAATTGCTAAACAACCACTGCTACCTATCACAAACTTCAGTAAAAGTCAAGATTCATCTGCAGTTCTTTTTATCCTCAGAATAGTCTAAAAGCACTTACAGCATTTATGGAAATGTTCAACAACTGTGCCACCCAGTGTGGTGGCCACATGAGGCCACCGAGCGATATGACAACTACGACTGAGAAACTGAACTTTTAATTTTACATCAGCATTTTGGTTTACTTAGGTATTTTCATTTTAAGTATTTAAATAAATACTCACATGTGGCTCGTGGCTACTGTATTAAACATTACAGCCTTAGAATATATCTCACGTAGGGTATACACTCAGAATACTGTGAGCAAAAGTAACTAGAATTAATTCCCTTTCCTGTATGGTTATGCTAACAATTTAATATGTGGATAGATTCACTTGTCTGCACTTAGTTTCAGAGTTCGCTTTTTTTCATTCTTTTTAATTTATTTGTATTGTTGGAATATGTACAACATTTCCATGGTTCACATTTTAAATCTATATAAAAAGTAAATTGGAGGAAGTCTCCTTTCCATCCTCATCCCTTCTACCCTATTCACACCCACACTAGAGGTAATCATTTTCATTAGTTTTGGTTTTTTCTGTTTCTTTTCACGAAAATAAGTAAATATTTCTTTTTTACGTAAAAAATAGAACACAATACACACTCTGATTCCTTGGGTTTTTGGTTTGTTTGTTTAATTGGCTTGGTTTGTTGTTTGGTTTTTTACTTAACAATATGCCCTGGAAATCACTCTATGCTGCTACGTGGAGATCTTCCATTATTATTATTATTATTATTATTATTATTATTATTATATTTTAATTACTGCATTTGACTCACTTCATGACTAGAGGACCATAATTTATTCAACCAATCTCATGGGTATTTACGTTGTTTCTAATATTTTACTATTGCAAATAAAGCTGTAGTGAATAACCCGGTAGAGCTGCTGTCTGTCTGTAGAGAAGTCTTCCATGTAAGTTCCTGGATCAAGCAGGATACACAGGCGTGGTTTTGTTCATATTGACAACCCCCCTCCATGGGGCTTGGGCCGCTTTGTCCTCTCACCAGCACTGGATGAGAGACTTCCCTGAAGCCTTGCCTGGACCAAGTACACAGCTAGCTAATGGTGCAGCCGGTACTTGAATCCCGATCTGTCAGCTCCTGATCCACAGCCATGAGCAGACTGCAAAAGCAGAAACACCACACAGCCATTTCTTAGAGAGCTTTTCCCTCTGCCTTCCCATGCCAACCTCTCTGATCTTGGCAGAGGACAGGGAATTCTCATTTGAAATCTAGGCTCATAATTAAATAGCTCAAACACTGATAGGAGTCCCAGAGAATGGTGTGCCAGAGGGTAAAATCACTCTTACATCTGGAATTGACTATGTGATTTGCTTTGGTCAGTGGGACATTAGCAAATGTGATGCAGGCAGAGGCCTGGAAAGTGCTTGGGACTTGGGGCTTGTCCCCCCTCGCTGCTGGGACTGCCTTGTGGAGCACCCTGGGACCCCTCCTAGAGGACGAGAGAGGATGCCATCCTAGACATCGCAGCCTTCCCAGCTGGGACACCAGTCATGTGAAGGAGAATGTCCTAGACCACCCTGCCCCAACTGAGCAGCCCAGACCAGAAAAACCACCCAAATGATAAAAAAGATCATGAGAAATGAATCATGGTTGTTTTAAGCCAGTAAACTGTGGGATAGTTTGTTACACAGCAGAAGCTGACTGATACACTGAGCTCCCCACCACTGTAGCTTCCACCTGTCATGTCCCTTGGTCAGAGTCTCTATTTCAGTGACACCCCACCCCCGCCATCCTTCATTCTTCTAGGACCCTGTCTTGCTTTGTCAATTCTCTCACCCCAGCCCTATCACAGGAGTGGAGTCCTCCCAGTGAACTCCGGCCCAATGGCCAAGACTGCATTGTAACAACTCCTTATGGTTTGAAAGGCACTTCTGCATCCAAGACTTTCCCCATCCCCACCATGACTCTGAAAGAGTGACATCATTATCCCCACTTTTCAGAAGAAATAACTAAGGGTCAGAGAGGTTGTTAGACAAAATAAAATCACAGCCAGCCAGTGACTCTTCTATGTTCTTTCTATCTCATCTCATATGGATTAGATCACAGGCCTCCCAGCTGGCAGATGTCCTCACTGGTAACAGTTCACCTGAATTTCTGAATGTCACCTGACTTGGATTGCTCACCTTGGCCTTGCCTGTTGTCGGAACATCTGCTGCTGGATCCAAGTCAGCCCTCCCAGATGTCACCCACCTGCTAGTGCTGCCACCTGTCATCTGAGCCAACCCCCTGGATTTATGATCTGTTGGCCAGATTTGGCTTCCCTCCAGAGCCTTTACCCTCTGGGTTTGTCCCCTCAGGCCCCGCCCCTCCCTGGTCCTATATCTACTCAGCCCAGCCCCTCCCACCCTGTCTGCACAGCCCCAGAGGGGAGAGGCAAGCTCCACTCCACAACGGTAAGGGAAGGAGATTAATAGCTACCAAGGCAGTTCCAATTTGACTATTCCTGAGTTTACGGGCCACTTCACCAAGAGAACCGAGTTTTTACAACTGGATCTTTGATCTGAGTACTTTTGTCTGTTAGATTAGAAATGTATCTCTGTACACATAATCATTAAAATTGATGAGGAGTAAAAAGCAGGTCCCATCGTCCAAAGCAAGTCACGTGGTCAAGCCTAGACTGAAGAATGGAGAAACTCTACTTTTTGATGAGGGAGTGACAAAGTTCCACTGCAAAGGGGCACACGTACAGGGATGGGAGGGATTCTTACTGAGCTCAGAGGGGCGTTTACAGAGATGCACTTCTTGCTCGTCTCACAGCTCGATGGAGAGAAGTCACAGGGTCCCCCTAGCCCACCAGCCTCTCACTGGGAGTCTCAGTGTTGAAGAAAGGTCCACACTACCTTCTATTGTGCTTTATGCATCTGGAACCATCCTGGGAATCTCCTGGGAGGCAATTCTGACCAGCTTATCCCCAAGAACAATTCTGGAGAAGGGAGTTTATGTTTACAGTCTGATCTAGCTCATCAGTAACTTCTCAGTTAGGCTGTGCCGTGAGGTCCCAGGGCAACAGAGTTGGGCTCCCTCCGGAGAACAAGCTCTCTGACAGCTCATTCCCACAGCCCCAGCACCACGTCTGGTACTCGGTGAGCATGCCGTAGATATTCGTCAAACTGAAGATGGATGACTGAGTGAGTGACAGTCATCCAGGCAGCAATCCCCTCACTGGAGAGCTGTTGGGTGGATCAGACCAAGACACTGAAGAAGAACACTATCGAGGGCAATCATGCTTTGGAGGGGGCCCTCTAACCCCGAGATTCTGCCATCCTGAAAGCCCCCTCTTTCATTATCTGTCTCACTGTAGAAGCAACTGCTAACGTGACCCAGAGGTGACGTGGTCTAATAAATCCTACTCTGAAATCAGCTTTGGCAGGTTACAGGTGTGAAGGGTCAAAATGTGCATATTCAGCAATGCCACTGCCAAGTGTCCACCCCAGAGAGACCTTCGCACATGCGCAGAAGCAGAGGAATTCGAGGACGCTCCCCGCAGCGCCATCCTGAATGGCGGAAAATCAACAACAACGTACCTGTCTCTCAGTAGGAGAACCAATAAATAAATACACCGGGCTCTATTTCATATACTGGCACACCACACAACAGTTAAAATGAATCTCTCCGGGGCGCCTGGGTGGCTCAGTCAGTTAAGCGTCTGCCTTTGGCTCAGGTCGTGGTCCCAGGGTCCTGGGATCAAGCCCCGCGTCCGGCTCCCTGCTCAGCAAGGAGTCTGCTTCTCCCTCTCCCTCTGCCTGCCACTCCCCCTGCTTGTACTCGCTCTCTCTGCCAAATAAATAAATAAATAATCTTAAAAAAAATAAAATAAAATGAATCTATCTGTATCTACGTCTATACTTATGTCAATAATCATATTACTTATATGAACTAGAAATCTCACAAACCTAAGCGGCTGGCGCTATCTAATTCCATTAAGGGAAGTTTAAAATCCCATAGGCTAGGGGCGGATTGTGTACATCTAAACACATCCGTAGGCAAGATAGGCAAACATTCAGGGGTAGGACATCATCAACGTCAAGCCAGTGGTCACCTAAGGGGAGGGAAAGCCGGGGAAGTGGGACCAAGGAGGGGCACCAGCTGCCTCACACTTCTTCTTTCTTACAAAGGCATAGCAAGAACGCAAGACACTGAGGCCAGCATCCCCATCCTGGAGGTGATACTCAGAGGCTCTTAGGTTTTTTTTCCTACACTGTTTGTATTCATTCATTGAGCAAATATTCCGTGAGCACCTACTGTGTGCAGGGCACTCTTCTCGGCCCCCAGGACACAGACATGCCTGCCCTGGTCGAGCTCACACTCTCTTTGTTTGAAACATGCTCGATTCCTTGTTTTTATTTTTAATCCATAAATACAATCCTTGACCACTGAATGGAAAGCGTTCTGCCTTTCTCCAATCCCCCCCTCCCACCCCAGTCTGCTCAGGTTTCTCCTCCCAAGAACATTCCACTTTCACCCTCTGCCATTAGGAACCTCCCCGGGGCTTCAGCCATTCCACACATGGAACGCTCCCCATGACCAGGCTGTGTCCCCGGGACACAGCGTCCCCTGCGCAGCTCTCTCCTTCCGGTGGGGCCTGCTCCCCCTCCACACCCCATGCCGGAGCCGGCCACAGCTGTCCTGTGACAGAGTCCCCATCCCTACCCTGTGGAAAAGCTGCCACCTGGCCACCCTCTCCCGCTGTCTCATCACCATCATCGCCAACTTCCTGGTCACCCCACCACCATTCCCAGAGACCCTGAGCCTGCCTCGGTCTTCTCCCACCCCGATGCCTGCCGTACCCTAGATTCCAACGCCACCCCGCATACAAACCTTCCATTTCTGGGCCTCTTGAAGATTGCTGACCTCCCCGTCCACTGCAGCCACACCCTAAATTGTCATGTCACCCCCCCACCCCGAGCTGTCCTCCTTGGAAACCTCCCACCTCCCTCTCTCTGACCTCTGCCTTCTCTTACAGCTATCCACTCTCTCTAGAGCCCTCAGGCCTTCACCTCCATTTTCTTCCTGCCTCTCTGTCTCCTCCTGGTCCCCTTCCCTGTCCCTCCCAGTCCGGGCCCCAGAGGTGATACTCTGAGACACTTCCTCTCCCCTGTCCCCTTCACACCATCCCGGCATCTCAGCCTCCACGGCCCACACCCAGCACAAGACCTGGACCAAAGCCACCCCCTTTACTCCCGGCATCCCCACCCCAGAAAGTCAGGCCCCTGCCACGGCCAGTCTGGGGCTCTGTCCATCCTGCTCCCTGGCTTTGGTGGGGTCCCTCTCCCCTCCCTTCAGCAATTAGTCGAGTCTTCATTTCCAAATCCACTGGTTCAACCCTGATCCCTAATTTCCAGCAGACAACTGCCCCCCTTCTCTGAAAAATCTGAGCAAGTAGACATGATTCCCTAGAACTCCACTGCCTCTACCCCCAGGAAAGGGGGTGCCCTTCTACCCCACTCCCACCCCCCCAACCCTGCCTCTGAGCTGATGGTGGCACCAGCCTCTTACTTCCCCTGTACAGAATCCTGAGCACCTTGCTACGCCCACCCCTCACCTTCCACACCCAAACATCAAGCATTGCCAATTCACTTCCTAAATACTTCTTTCATCCTCCCCTCCCTCAAGCCCTAGGTTTACCACAGGTCTAGTTCAGGGTCATCCCCAACTCTGGCCTTTCCAGCTCCAGCCATGACCCTCCAACCATCCTCCATGTGGCTGCCAGAGGGATGCTCCTAAAACGTCCATGTCCCATCATCACGCCCCTGCTTAAAACCCACGAAAGTTTCCACGTCACTCACAGGACATCAGAGGACAAGGCCCAAGCCCCCAGCACAGCCCCCAGTGCCCTCCACATCCTGTGAGCATGTCTGCAGCTTACACTCCCTCTCTCATACCTGAAGCTCCAGCCTCACGCCCCCCAGACTTCTGGCTTTTTCTCACCTCTGTTTCTGCTCAAGCTCTTTCCTTGGCCCCAAATGCCCTCCCCTTCCTCCTCAGGCTTCCAGACTCAGCTCAAGCGGCCCTTCTTCCAGGAAGCCTTCCCTGGCTACCCCAGACCAGGTTAGGCATCTGTCCTTTACGTTCCTAAAACACCTATTGCATCTGCCTCTATCATGGCCATTACCAAATTGTTTAATAACTTTCTCTCTTAGTGAGTTTCTCGCCCACCTGAAGCATGGCAGGTGACCTTAAAAAGACATCTGCACAAAATGCCCAAAGGCAGAGGGGACAGGCAGGACGAACTCTTGGAGAGTCCAATGCACAGGCACCAGTCCCACCCCCCACCAGCTGGCAGTCACACGCATCCTCATGGGCTTGTCCACACTCCCACCAGCCAGGCACGGGACAGCCGGCCACCTGCAGTCATGAAGACTCATCACCTGGGCATAGATATTCATGCAGAGCCCCTCCACGGGTATTCTGGGCCACATGCCCCGTTCCTGGGCACCCTATGGCCAACACCCCATAAACTCCCTAGGCCAGTGCCCTTGCGCCCACCTCCCTGGAGCACTGTACCTTGGCCAGGGATCTCACTATGGGACTTTCCATAATGCCTCGAAGGAAGATCAGGTCCAGTTCTGCAGCCCCCGTGGCATTGGGGAGCGATCCGAGGTTGTCCAGGACTTGCTGCATGGCTGGGGAGAAGGGGCGGGCAGTGAGACACAGGAACCAGCTGGGCACAGGAGACCAAAACACACCAGAGCCATCCCACCCCTCCTACCCCATGTCTCACAGAAGACGACCCCCCTCCAGCAGCACTTCCCCCCTGCCCAGCACGGGCACTCCCAGCCCCTGAATGCCTGGGGCAGGGGTCTAGGGGTGAGGGAGGGGGACAGTTTCCTTGACCTGTCCTCTAGGCCCTAGGTAATGCCAACCTGGCCAGGTGGGAGGGTCTAGGAAGCAGGAAATGGACTCTGAGGTGGGAGGAGGGGAGAAAGGGAAGCAGTTGTCAGGTTCCAGATTCTGCCCTGAACCAGAGAGCCACAGACTCCTCGCTTGATCTCTGGGTGGGCTGAAGTCCCAGGACTCAGCCACCTGTACCTAGGGGGCTCAGGGATAGGAGAGAGAGTACTTGGAGCACGTCCCTGAGTGTAATCAAGCAGGCAGCCATGCAGGAGGCCAGAGTACAAATAGCACCACTAATTCCGTGCGATTTTCCAAAAGTCACGGTCCCTCATTGGCCTCAGTCTTTCCCTCCTGTAAAATGGGTGAATGGAACTAGACAGGGTCTACAGGCCCTTCAGCTCTGACAGAGAGTGATCTATTATCGTTGAGAAGTTACTATAGATCATAGGAAGCCAAAGCTGCGGCCCAGAACATTGACAGGAGCTGGGGAGACAGGCACCCTGGGGTGCTGTGGGCACCAAAGGGCAGAGGTTAGACCAAGTCAGCCCAAGGATCAGCAACCTCTCAGCCTGGCATGGGACATAACCAAGGACGTGAGAACACCTGACACTGGGCTACAGCAGTGGCTGCTGAGGTCTGAGGTAGGGCTTGTCTGTACCCACCCACGGAGGTGGGAGCTCCTGGCTGTGGCAGGTTCTGGGAGGAGGAAGGGAGGAGCAGAGTGTGCCCAGCTGGGGGCAGAGATGGGCAGGGGGTATCATTACTCTGCCACCCAGCCACCCACGCCTGGATCTACATAACAGCGCTTGAGCCGTGGAGGGGGCCTGGGTACCATCCCTGGCTCCTCTCACTACTCTTGTCAGTGCCCCCTCCTCCAGGAGGGAATAGGGATGGGGAGGAGGGGGCACTGAAACTGGAGAAGCAGACATGGCTTAGGGATCCCCTCTTCCCCTCCTCCTCCCCACCTTCTCCAGAAACAACATCTAAGCCTGCCCTCTAGACCCCTCCTGCCCAGGCCTGGGCTTGGTATTGATCAGACACCTGCAAGGCGCTTAGTGGCCTCGGAAAGAAGCCAGGGCAGGGACCCTTCCCACTCTGCCAGGGTATCCTGGGATCCACCCTCCCCAGCCATCCTCACCTACAGACTCACAAGCCTGTCAGCCTTGGAGGAGGACAGAGCCTGGGGGGAGTTAGTGCCCTCTGCCCAGGCCAGCTCCCTTAGGCTCCCGAGGGCCCGCTCCCGGGGCACCCTCTCCAGATGCCCAAACCCCGAGGAAGGAGGGTAGATGAAGGGGCCAGCTTTCCCCCCGCCCCGCCCCCAGCCTCCCCACCCCGCCTTTCCCTACCTTCCCTCCGGAGATCAGCTTCCTCAGAAGAGCCCAGGGATACACCCTCCAAGGAGGCCCCGCTACCTGGGCTGCCCGCCATGGCTGCCCCCCACCCCCGGCTCCGGGGCTCCTGGAGTAGCCTCCACGCCGCTGTCGCTGCCTTGCCAGCCCGAGAGGGGCAGCGCTCCAGGAGGCGGGACTCGGGGAGGGCCCTCTGCAGGATCAGCCAATAGCAAGGCTCAGTCTCCCTGACCGCCTTGCTGATTGGCCAAAGCCCGGGAGCAGCCGGGTGGGGAGGGGGCGGCACAGGAGCTGAGAGTGGGGCGGTGGGAAAGAGAGTCCCGGTCCTCCCGGGGCCTGATCCCCCCACCCCGTGTTCGCACCAGCGGGGGGCAGGAGGGGGCGGCTGAGGGGAGGTCTGCGGGGCAGGGGGTTAACCCCTGCTGCCCCTTCAGAACCGAGGCGGTGCTCAGAGACGCCCCCTCTCACAGTCCAGGGGCGGGAAACCCAAGGCGGGGTGGGGATTTGGCCCCAGCTTGTTCCCGCCCCCCCCCCCACCTTCTGGAAGTCTCTCCTCTAAAACATGCATGCCACTTCCTCCTCTTGCCCTCAGACCTCTACGTTCCTTCTCCAGGCCCCGTTTCCTTTACAATGCCCTCCACAGGATCAAAGGAAGCCCCCAAGAATGACTCTCAGTCCTGGGCCAGGAGCAGGGGCACCACTTGGGCATGGGGCAAATACCTCAAGCCCCAAATGCCTCCCCTTACCTGCTAGCCATGGGGGGCGGAGGTAGGGGGGACAGGGAGGAAAAGGAGGGGAAGGGAGCGGCACCACCCTGGGCTGGGAGGGGAGCCTCACAGTCTGACCCCTCATCTCAGCAGCGGCCCCCCCTCCCCCATCTCGCACTAGCTCCTCCCCTTAGGTTAGGGATGGTGCCTGGTAGGCAAGTCTGGCATCTTGGAAGGGAAAAGGTGAGGGTGCATTCTTGCATCAGGGACCCTGGTGGGCAGGAGCAAAGGACTTGGCAGTTACCCCAGCCCAGTGCCTCCATTCCTCTGATACCCTGTACCATGAGGACACCACCAGCTGCTGCTGCCACCAGACAGCCATTCCCTGAGGAGGGGCACCAGGTCGAAACGCACCCCTGGTTGCCATGGCAGCAGGAGGGATTACACACCAGGACATTAACCCAGGGATGCAGGAGAGATTTAAAGGTACAGCTCCACCTCAAAACGGCCCACATCCCAGCCGTGATCCAAAGAAAAGAGGGAGTCAAGTAAAGAGGGCAGAGAGGGTAGGGCTCCAGGTCTGGAGACTCCCGGGGCAAGTTCTCTGAACACTCAGTCCATGCCATAGCCCACATATCCCTCAACCTGTCCCCAACCCTCAGGAAAGGGCCCCTCCACTTTACTAGAAGTAGAGCTGGGTCTCTCTGCAAGAATACACTCATACCATCTCCCCTCCACAATGACAGTGGCCATGTTGACCCATAGGGAAGAGAATTGTTGGCTTCACCCTGCAGATCCCAAGGCTGGAATCTCCCTGGGAAGGGAGCGGGGAGAGGGAGGGTGACCCTGACCTCAGAGGCGGGTGACCCTGACCACAGCTATCTCTCCTATAGGGCCTGTAGGAAGTGTAATGGCCACCAAATGAGAAGAAGCAGGCCCATCATTAGATTTTTGATGCCAGGAGCCAATCCAGCCTAGGGTGGGGGCAGAGAGGGCCGCTTGCAGGAAGGGCCAAGAGACTCATAGCTTGGGTCACACATCATCTTTTTACAGAAGAGGAAACTCAGGATCCTAGAGGTTAAGCAGCTAATTCCTGTCCTCCTTCCTTTGGATATGGGAAGGCAGAAGTAGCCCAGGGCATAACACCCAGGGGATCAGGGGCCCCAGGGGTCCTCAGAGAAAGCAGGCCCTGGCCTCCACTCCTTGCCTGGACCCCACTGTACCCCGACCATGCCCCCATCAAGTGCCTACAGCAGGAAAGTCAAATTCTGCCCCCTCTACACCCCTGCCAGGCACTATTAATGGGTTTACTGGGCAGCTCCAGATCGAGAGGCCTTTAATCACAGGCTCAGAGATGGGCTTAATTAACCCCTAAGCAGCTTACAGTGGGGCCCAGGCAGCCTGGAGCAGGGGAAGAGCCCAGGGGGCTCAGCAGGCTGGACACGAGGTGGGGGCACTGAGCCCTCCAAGGCTGCCAACGCTGGGGGACATTAGTACAGTTCCTCCACTACATGGAGAAAAGGTCTTTCTTGGAGGGCAAGGGTATCACAGTTTAGGGTCTAGCCCACCCACAGCAGCCTTCACTGTCCTGGTCCACTTTCTCGGAGGGGAGGGACAGGAGAGACATACTAACCAAACTGGGAGGCCTGGAATGGCTTGCAGAGGCAGCAGCAGGCTTGGAGCAAGGGAAGGGGCTGCACGGGCAGGAGGCATCCAGGCAGGGGAATGTCAGACAAATCAGAGCGAACCCAGAGCCCACTGCAGTGTGAGGGCCCATAGCCTCTAGCATAGGGATCTGCACCTGGGAGGTCCCTGACTGCACACGGGGTCCATGAACCCCCAAAGTGGAATGCAGATGTTGTGCATAGAGAAGCATTTGTCTATGAGGAAGGCCCACAGCTGTCATCAGATTCTCAAAAAGGAATCCAGGACGAAGAAAATTTAAGAACACTTCTCTTATCCAATCACCTCATCTTACAGATGGGAAAGCCTAGGTCCTAAAAAGGACCTAAAGTCACAGGCTAATTGAGGTAATAACCCAGCAGCAGAGCATAACTGTGAATACTCCTATCAGGAATATTCTTTCCGCATCGTAGCCTTAGAGTTTCACATCAACCTCTTTATAGAAGAGACACAGGCTCCAAGAGGTAAGAAATTTGCTCCTGAGGCTTCCTAGCTCATCTGGGCGACCCGCTCCCTTGCCCTACAACCTCCCACAGAAGCAAGTGCAGGCTTCCTGAGCTGGCATTCTCCACGCACACAGCCACACGCCCATCTCTGGCACATGCTGCTTTACTCTACCCATCTGGTGGCCCCAGGCTGTCCTCCACCCCCAAGCCATCCTCCAAGGGCCAGATCCTAAGGGCCACCTCACCAACCAGCCTGGCCCCAGGCCATTGCCCTCTGGCAATACTGCGGATCATCTCTGGAGCGTGCATGCCTCTGCCCTCCAGGGAGATGAGTTGAGCTGTGTCTCTGGCCCCACCCTGGAGCAGGTGCAGTGAGGGTCATAGAAGCTGCCTGAAGGAAAGGCTGAGTGGCAGGATGGAGCAGCGGTGGGGGAAGGGTTATTCTTACAGGTGGCTGCCAGAGTGCCTGATGGCTGCCGCTTTCCCCCCTCAAGTCCCTGCCTGGCACTTCCGGAACCACAGATACAAACGGACATCCACAGCCCCTTCTTACCAGACTCAGAGTTGGTGGCAGCAACTGGCATGGTGAGGTCCGCAAGGGCCCTGAAATGTCTCTCCTGGAGGAGGGAAGAGAAAAGAATGAGAAAGCACAATGGCAAAGCAATGGGGGAAGGAATTAGGAAGGGCCTCCCCTCAGGATCAGGGCATTCTCCAGAGACTGCATGATCCCACAGTCCTGGGAGGCAGGAAGAGCAGATATTACATGCCCCTATCTCCCAGGAGGAGGAGATCGGAGGATCAGAGAGGTTAATTGCTTTGCCCAAGGTCACGAAGCTAATAAAGAGAGCTACATTGTACACCCAGGTTTTATGACTCTTTAAAAAAAAATTGTGTTTCTGCCTGCCATTTGTCCTTTATTTATTTTGGGGGTGGTAGGAGTCCAGAATTTGAGTCAAAAGCAGGAAAGAGGAGCACTCCCAGACTGTAAGCTCCATGAAGTCAAGAACTACATCTGTTTTGCTTCTGGATCCCAACCCTAGCCAGTGTGGATGCTCTACAAACATTTGTCTGTCTGGCTGACAGAAATGAAGTCATACTTTCCCGAGGCCTCTCTGACTTCCTCTTTCTCCCTTTGCCCCTTCTTAGTGCAGAGCTGGGACAAGGAAAGCACGGGGCTCCTTATTCTCCAGGGGAGGGTGCAGGGGGGCACTGCTACCCTTCTTCCCCTTGCCTTCCGGGGCACTTACGGCTGGAGAAAACCCTAATTCCCAGTTGCCATGACAACTAGAGGCAGTGGCTCACAGCAGGGGTGAGGAGAGAAGAGCGAAGCAGCTGGCAGCGCCCACTTTAAGACTGAACGCCTGCTGGGCCCCGGGGGTAGGGAGCCACAACTTCCCCTCCCCCTAAGAAAGGATTCTACCCAGAGGGACCATCACCAGGTTTTTAAAAAACCCTCTCTAGCCCCATCCCTTCTGCCCCCAGGCCAGAGCTGGTCACCTGAGCTCAGGTAGCAGAAATTACAAAGGTTGGGGGATGACTCCCTTTCTTCCTGGGTCTTCCCCTAAAGACGTGGAAGAAAGGAGTTTTCAGGGAAAAGAAGGGCACCCCCGTCAGGCTAGCACCCAGGCTGGGAGAAATGCCCAGATATCCTGTGCCAGCGCGCGTGTGCCAAGCCCTGCTGTCCCTATGCCTTCCCTCCTCCCCCACCCAAGGTCCTGACCACCTGGAACCTGGAGCCTTCTCCGGGCTGCTGCTGTTCTCCCTGACAGTTACTGGCAGGGGGGACTCCAGACATCCTCCTTCCTTAGAGACTGGAAGGTGAGAAGAGGCAGGGAGGATCCTGTCCCCTGGAGTCTTGCCCAGCCTGCCTGGGTTTTTCTCTGGGTAATCAGTTCCCACAGCGTCGGCTAGCTCTTCCCCACCCCCACCCCGTCCTCTGGGAGGGCGGGGCCTGGCTTGTGCCCGCAGGAGAACAGCAGTGCCAGGCAAGCCAGCCTGGCTACGGGCCAAGGTCCGGGGCCCAGGCTTCTGGGAACGCGCACCTCGGCTTCCAAACGCCTGGGCCTCGGTGTCTTCTCACCCCTACCTCCAGACTATCCACACCACCCAGGGTCAGTAGGTGATGCGGGCCAGGCGCGAAAGGGGGAGGTTTCCTCCAACCTCCCACCCACCCATCCCTCCATTAATACACGTACAAAGAGATGTTGAAGAGAAAGGTCTGACAAAGGCGCTTTGAAGACCGATAGGTCGTGGGGGGGGGTAGACAGACGGGGGGAGGGGGGGGGGGGGGGGGCGTCTAGAGACGTGCGGACCTGCACGCACGGACTATCGGATAGCCCCCGCCCCACGAGCCGGGCCCTAACTGGCTGGGCGCTAGGACCTGGGGGAAGGGGGGGCGTGTTGCGAGCCATCAAAGAAGGCTCTTTGCGAGCGCGCCCGCGGGAGACCAGGGGATGAGGTCACTGAATGGATGCCCCCCCCGCCCCCGTCCTCACTCTCCCTCCCCCCCCCCATAGTTGACCTAACTTTTTGACCCCGGCTCTACTCTCCTGGCACCGATCCGCCCTCAGGTCTCCAGACCCTAACCCTGGCCCCCGACCCCGACCCGCCCTCCCCACAGCCTGGGAGGCGAAAGAAGCAGCGCGCCCCCCTTCCCAGGACCCCCTCCCAGGGAAGGTTGAGGTGTTGGCCTCCCAAGGGGGGCGGGGGGGGCACCGGGACCCACGCAACCTCTGTCGCGCGCCCCCACCCCCCGGAAGCGCTAACAGCGCGGTTCTTACGTAATGCCCGGCTCCAAAGTCCCCCGAATCCGCACAGCCCCCGAAGAGGCCTCGCGGATACCGGAGCCTCGCACAGCTCACCAGCTCTGTGCCCGACGTTACTCCGGAGCCCTAACCGCGCGGGGCAGCATCAAGAAGCAGCGGGGTTTGATTTCTCCCTAGGAGCCCCCGAGAAAGGAGGGAGGCGGGCGGTGGAGAGGGAGGGGAAGGGGCCGGGGGAGACCCGACCCAGAGAATAGGGCTGTGCCTGGACGAAGAGGAAACAAGGGGCCCTGGGGTGAGCGCTGGCCCGGGAGTCGGGGGGCGCCTACCTGCGCCCCGGGCAGCCCCTAGCTCCGTGCGTTTCCAGCGCAGCCCCGCGCTCCGCGTTTATTGCTTGTCAATCGCTACCCCGGCTCTTAAAGCGGCGAGGCCTCCTCTGCGCGAGGGGGCGGAGACCGAGAGGGGAGAAGAAGGGAGGGGGATCTGGATGCAGCTCGAAAAGCCGGAGAAAGTCGTCTTTCCGTGCAGCTAGAGGGTAGGCGGGGAGGTAGTGGTTTGGGAGAAACCGCACAGCCCAAGACGCCCTGCTCGCTTTCCACTCGGGGAAGCAGGGGCTTGGACCCGTACCCACTACTAGCGCCCAGCGATCCCTTAAAAGGGCGATGGTGAAAGATTACTCCGCTCCCTTCTCTCAGCTTAGAGCCGCGATTCAATTCCGGGCGTGCCTCACCTTTCCCCGTTATCCTGTTTCCCAATTGGGAAAAGGAACAGGAGGAGTTTAGGGAGATCCCCAAGGGGCAGGAG
This sequence comes from Phoca vitulina, assembly GCF_004348235.1. Classification (NCBI taxonomy): domain Eukaryota; kingdom Metazoa; phylum Chordata; class Mammalia; order Carnivora; family Phocidae; genus Phoca; species Phoca vitulina. Next base: position 1,949,013 of record NW_022589795.1, read on the forward strand.
ACCCATCCCCATAGGGTCTCGGGCTCAGGGGCAGCTTCGAAGGACTCGAATGGTGGATAGCTGGATCCCAGAGTCTCTGGAAGAATTTGCAAAGACGGGGGAAACGTCTTCCAGAGGGAATTCGAGGTCTTATTTTAAGTCTGGATGGGAGAGCTGGTCCATACCCCCTGCTTACGGAATACGGAAAGAAGTAACTCGCTATCCTTCTTCAGAGTCCCATCTCAAGAAGTAAATAAAGTGTTGGGGCGCCTGGGTGGCTCAGTTGGTTAAGCAACTGCCTTCGGCTCAGGTCATGATCCTGGAGTCCCTGGATCGAGTCCCGCATCGGGCTCCCTGCTCGGCAGGGAGTCTGCTTCTCCCTCTGACCCTCCCCCCTCTCATGTGCTCTCTCTCATTCTCTCTCTCTCAAATAAATAAATAAAATCTTTAAAAAAAAAAAAAAAAAAGAAGTAAATAAAGTGTTAAACCCAGTTAGGTGTCTGCCTTCGCCAGCCTCCAGCTCCACCCCAGACCTGCTGGTAAAAGATAGTGTGTGGCCTTGGAATACTTGTAGGTTCAGCCTGGAGACCACCCTCTGCTCAGACAGCATATGGGGCCAGCCACGGTACTTCTCTGACCTCAGTGTCCCCCAACCCCTCTAATTGTCTTCCAGAATATGCAGAGATCATCCCTCTTTCTTGCTAACTGGACTCCTAAGACCAGAAATGGACCACAGCGCCTGGCTGGCTCAGTCGGGGAAACCTATGGCTTTTGATCTCCGGGTTGTGAGTTTGAGTCCCACTTTGGGTGTAGAGATTACTTAAAAATAAATTTATTATTATTATTAATTATTATTATTATTACGTAGGCTCCAGGCCCAACATGAGGACTTGAACACACAACCCCGAGACCAAGAGTAGCATGCTCTACAGCCAGGCACCCCCAAAATAAAATCTTTTTTTAAAAAAAGAAATAAAATGAAAGAAAGAAGGAAGGGAGGGAGGAAGAAAGGAAGGGAGGGAAATGGACTGCGTCCTGGAAACTTGCTTGGAAATCTCAGAAATGGGTTTTACTTGGGAATCCATCCAGGAAGCAGGGGACTGGTCCCCAGGGCCCCAAGAGACTCAATTCACCCCTGAGCTCTGGAGGGGATAAATTTGGGTATATAGATATAGGGAAAAGCCATAAAACCAGGCCAAACTCTGCTGAAAGGCCTGGCGCCTCTGAGCTCCCCCCACCCCGTTACTGAGGGAGGAGAAGAGAGTTAGTTAGCGACCCCACATGGTGGAGACTGGAATTGCAGGTTTCTGTTTCCAACCTGAGGCTTGAGGGAGCACACTGTTTCCAACCCTCTCCTCAGCCCTCAAACCAGAAGATCCTCCTAATTCAACTCAGAAAAAAGTCCCCTTCCCATTATGAAGGCTACCCTCCACTGTCACCTGTCCACCTCTGGGCAGAGAATCACTCAACTAATTGCATTTGGTTGGGAAGTGGAAGGATCTTGAATCCCTCTGAAATATTAATTACTTCTTCTCAATCAGGCAACTATTACGCCACAGCAACCCACAGCAAACCTTCAATTCCATTCAGGATCCCCAAGACAAGGTGGAATCCCAGATTCTGGCCCACTAGGGAGGTGGAATCCAATTCGTTATTCTTACGAACTGCCTCCCCCACCCACACCCCCAGTAACTGTCAGTCGACGGGTATCAAGTATCTCTCTAAAAGGGCCTTACAGAATGCCAGCCCTTCACATCTTTTCAGGACCTTACAGTTGATAAATTGTTTGATTCTCCCAACAGCCCAGTGAGGTTCCGGTGTGGGAAGAAGACTTTCTTGATGCCGAGTACCATGCTCCTATTTTGTTTCAGACAAGGTGCCAGCTTCAGTAGTACCAAGTCGGATACCAGAGTCATTGGCTCCTGATCGCCTGGCTCCGAGTCTAGGGTGTTGGTCGAGGAAGGTGGGCGGTGTCAGACACAAAAAGGACTTTCTGGTGGTATAGTTGAGCGTCCTACCAGAGGTGCAGTAAGTGGGCCCCAAGGAATGAGAGTGCTACTGGCGGGAAATAGAGTAGCTGAGAAGGGAAACAGGTTGGAGGGGTCCAAAATGCATCCCATGGCAGTTAGCGGCTGCCCCTTGGGGTGGGGGGCCCGGGTGCAGAAGAGTGGGGGAGGCCGGGGGGATAGCGTCCTCTCCCTCTGTGGTCTGTAATTAGCTCAGTCTGCCTTCCTGCCTCCTCAGATCACAAGGGTGCAGTCAGTGTCTCTGCTTCCCCTAAAATCAAGGGTTTTCCTCTGGTGGATGTTCATCGCAGGGCTTTGAGAGTCAGGACACGGAGAGAAGTAAAACTCAAAGCGGCTGTTCTGAATTTCTAGCAGATCTGGCGCGGTATAGAGTGATGTTGCACTCGCGATAACGACCAGCAGGGGCCGCCAACAGCTATCGCAAGCCTACACCCTCACGTCGCCCTGACCCCTGCAACTCGCCAGTCTTGTTCTGGAAACCTTTTCTCTTGGATGTACCTCTCAATGGGAAAAAGAAAAAAAAAAGTTTGAAACTCTCACTGCATATATATATGCAGTCACATTACCTCTCTGAGCCTCAATTTTTTCATCTATACAATGGGGATAACCCCCGCCCCCCAAGGGAGAGGACCCACGTAGAGTGACTGTCACAGTACAAGGCACACAGACGGTGCTCCATAAATGCAGCTCCCCTTTGGGTCCGGGTTGAACAGGCTCTAGCTGGGTGCCATCTGGGCAGTGGGTGTTTAGTCTCTGTCCCTGGATATCTGGTGTGCCCATAACTGACCTCAGGTCCTCCTGGGGCAGGCAGGGGTGCATCCCAGGGCTGCTGGTTCCCCAGGTATCTGGTATGGATAGTATGTCCTCTTCCCACTGCCCACACAAGCATTAGTGGCATCTTGCCCGGTCCCATCTGTGCCACCCACTTTTATCCTCTCCTTCCTCCCCTGCTCCCACCAAGTTGCCAAGGGCTTTGCTGTGGACACCGTATAAGGGGGCCAGGCCTAGGTAGCCCATCACCAGAGCAGAGGGATGAGCTTGCAAAAGGCAGTGCAGACCCTAAGAGTGAGAGGGAGCCTTGCTAGCCCCCCCCCCCCCAGTAACCCAACATCCATTGCTGGAGACCCTCACAAGCCAGTGATGCCTCGGAGCCCTCTTGTAGACCTGGAGAGGGCAGGGGTGAGGGGTCAAAGGGAAGAGAGTGGGGGGAGGCTCTAGACAGTGGGAATACATGCCCTGAGGACTGTGTGAGGCACTCGGGTTGTTGTTTGGAGACAGAAAGAAAGGAGAGAGGAGTGTCCCCACTAGGACTGGTGACCTGGAAGAGGGCTGCGTGCGCGGGAGTGCACGCACGCATGCACGCATGCACACACGCCCTGTGCTGCTTCCCACCCCCTGTGCCCTGGGCCAAGGGAGCACTTGTAGAGTGGGTTGGGGCAGAGACGGAAGGGACAGGGACAGGGGCTATGGAAAGCATTAGGGCAGCTTGCTGGGTGACTTCAGGCAAGTCGTTTGGCCTGGGCTGGGTAATATCCACCTCACAGACTCCGCGTAGCCAGGAGGGGGTGACCCATACAAAAGTGCTTTGTGAGCCATGGCAGGGGAGCAGGGTTACCCAGGGCAGGCCCTGGCCATGCCCCTTCCCAGGAGTGCAGGGAGGTCCCAGTCCCAGAGCCATTCTCTGCCCCTCCCCTGCCACACACAGCAAAAGCTCTTTCGCCCTCAGCCCTGCTTGGTGCCAACTGCTCAGCTCCAAGCCTCCCGGCCAGAATCTTCTCTTGCCCTATGCATTGGGGTTTAGCCACCCTGGGCCCACGCTGTGCACCTCTCCTGTCTGAGGTGCCTGAGGGCAGAGTGGGGGACCTCCTGTCCCTCCCACAGGGGCTCCAAGGCCTCTGGCTTTTCCGTCTCCGGCTGCCTGCTCTGTGCTGCCGTGGGTCCGATCATCTCTGCCTCCCGCCACCACCATTGCCCTTCTCCAGGCCAGAGCCCTTGGGGGCAGGGCTGCCCTGTCACCTCCGTGGCTACAGAGCGTGGGAGGGCTCACCATCCCCCGAAGCAGACTGGGAGTGTGTGGGTCCGGTGCAGCAGGCCTCAGGGTCTGTCCTGGAGGTGCGGGGAGTGGGGGACATGGTGAGTGCTTATGGCAGGAACCCCCTGGGCGTGCCCCTCTCCGTCATCCCCTGCCCCGCTCAAAGACCAGCAAAAGGAAAATGCGCGGGTGGCCGTGTTCCCCCAGGAGCTCTGGGCCTTCCTGAGCCAGGCGGGCGGACACCTGGGAGACGTGCACAGCACACGCGGACGGCACACCCGAAGGGCCTGAAGGATGCTCAGGGACGTGTCCGTGGGTGTGTTTATGCGCGCGTGAGTGGGTTTGGGATCGTCTGTGTGTCTACGTGGATGCACAGATGGGGTAACTGTATGCTGTGTCTACGCACACACACACGTGTCTGCACGTGTAGCCTGCGTGGGTCCGTGTGCTGTGTGTGTGTGTGCTGTGTATGTGTTTGTATGCACACGCGCGTGCATATGTGAGTTAGGGGAGTGCCAGTCTCTGCTACTGTGGAATTCTGAGCACCCTCCCCAGCAGTCCAAACCTGCTTCCCCCATTGCGGTTTTGGGGCTGGGGATAGGAGGCGGAGGAGGAGACCTCCCGAGGACCCTGAAAGTCTCCCTGGGCCCCTCACTGCCCTTCTCATGCTGACCTTCTCATGCTGACCATCTCCTTTCCTGACCCCTCCTCCTCAGCCCCCCACGACTCTGTTTCCTATCCTCACTTTCTCCCTCTCTTACTTACTAGGATCTTAGGTCTTTTGAGGAGGGCTTGACCAGAGTCACTTAGCACCCCCCCAGTCCCTGAGCCCCTGGCATCAGAAACTCAGTTGCTATAATTCAAGGGTCCAAATGGATTTTCTCCAAAGATCAGGCATGAGCTTGAGTCCTGAAGTTCTCTTTGGACTTTCTGTTCTCCCCAGTACTGAATCTTCAACCCAGTGACAGTCTTGGGATGTGAGCTCCTATCAGCCAGCTTCACAGCCTGAATGGGCCTGAGTTCCTCTGGTGGTTGCCTCCCTGTTATACACGCACGCACGCACGCACATATACACACGTTCTCCCCTTCCTTCCAACCTACTGGCACTGGTTCCTGGAGGGCTCCCCATTCTCCCAGTTGTCCTTCCTCTCCTGTTCCCTGTGCCCACAGACCTGAATCCAGTCAACTTGCTTTCCAGCCTCCTGGCCCTCTAAAGAGCTCCCTCCTTCCTGCCCTCCCTCCCTCCCTCCCTCCTCCCTTCCTTCCTTTCTTTCTTCCTTCCTTCCTTCCTTTCCTCCTTTCAGAAAGAGAGAGAGAGAGCACAAGCTGTGTGTGGGGGGGGGGTGGTACAGAGGGAGAGGGAGAGAGAGAATCTCAATCAGGCTCCATGCGCAGCTCGAAGCCCGATGCAAGGCTGGATCTCACGACCCTGAGATCACAACCTGAGCCAAAATCAAGAGTCAGATGCTTAACCAACTGAGCCACCCAGGTGCCCCAAGAGCGTCCTTTTCTTGATTCCTTCTGTCTCTCTCCACCCTTCCCCTAAACCTGGCTCACATGGAGAGCTCAGCAAATCTAACAATAAAGTAGAATTTCAAGGAATTGAAATCATGGTATACAGCTCCATGACACACAGCGGCAAACCCTCAAACCCAAAGCCTCCCGGCGTTCTTGTCCACTGCTCTTCCGAGGTCACCACGTTCGGGGTCACAACTGACGCGCAAAGCCTGCTTGCCCTGAGCTGTCATGGGAGTGCCTGCCCCCAGAGTTCTCCTCTGACAGCATGGATGTGCCCCAGCCTCCCACTCCCTTAGCCAGCCAGCCGGATGGGCCCCATTACATTCTTCCCCGGGGGAAGAGGGAGGATGATACGGAGTTAGGAGAAATGGGGGGAGATCTTTTCTTCCCACTGTGTCTGGGGCATTTGCTTAGTTCACCCCACTGCTTAATTTACATTCGTTGATTTTCAAAAAGCTTATTCATAGTTCAAAATCTTCTCCTGCAATAGGAGCTGCTGCTCTGCTCTAACCATCACCCACATGAGCGCTGCTATGTGTTAGCTTCTGTATACATTTCTTTGATCCTCATAACAACTGTCCGAGGCGGTTGAGTACTATTACCCCATTTTACAGATGAAAAGACTGGAGTACAGAGAGATTAAGCAATTTGCCCATTGGCATGAAGCTGCGAAGTGGTGGGGCTGGGATGTGACCCCAGGTTGTATGTCCTCAGTCGATGCTGCGCCTCACTCCATACGTACTATTTTTAGCTTTCACTTCTGCACAAATGAAGAAACTAAAGGACAGAGGAGCTCAATGACTTGCCCAGCATCGCACAGCAAGCAAATGGCAGAGCTTGGCTTAGCAGGTTTTGTTAGTAAAGAAACTTGCTTCATTTTCCATAAATTATTCTCCAATCTACAAAAATATGATAACTCACAAAAACTGCTGAACTTAAATAACATTTAAGTTTGACTTAATTTGAGACAATGCATAAAATTATCAGCACTAAAAGAAATAAACATTTAGAAACAGTTTGTAATCTTTCTAGTTGATCCTTTGCTGTTATCCATCACAGCTTAATGTAATCTTGAATTTGTCTAGATTTGATTAAAATACTGTTACTAACGTGTCCTAAATCTTTTATTAACTTGGCATCAGACGCTGGGCTTGAGAACAGCTTAGCAGCTCTCAAGAGCAGCTAGCCCAAATGTCCTTATGGGAGGGACTTTTGGCTTTCAGAGACTACCTTCCTCCTCCAGTGCAGAAAACCCGGCTACTTGGCCTTGGTCTTCTCATCTGTAAAATGGGAGGTTGGGAGTTGGAACTAGCTTCCTGAATTCCCTTCAAACTCCATCAAAATATGTATCCAAGGAGACAACTTCCCACTCTGCTCATAAAGGAGATAAAAACCTTCTTTCCAACAGGGATTTCCAAGAAGGGGTGTCTTGGGAGGTATTTCTTGAAATATTAATTAGTCCATTCAATGAACACCTGTTCCCACTACTGTGAAGTTCTTTGGAGATAGTGACTATATCTTATCGACTACTGGAACTCCAGAACCTAAGGCAGTACCTGCCGTCAAGTGGGTGCTCAGTTACAAGATGCAGACTCTGGGGGCAGAGCCATACAACAGTAGCTGGAAAGTTCTCCAGATGATTCCAATGCACAGCCAAGGATGGAATAAGTAAGGGATCGTCATCAGATGATGGGCCTGGTGCGTAGGCAGGTGAGGACCGTCAGGCAACTGGATGCAGAGAGGATCCAAGGAGCCCAAGGCAGCGCAGGGAGGGGCCCGGGGAGGCTTCGCAGAAGAACTGCCAGAACCGAGTCCCACGATTTTGCAGGGTGGAGGAGTAGAAGACACTCGTTCCAGATAGAAGGAAGAGCACAAGCAAAGGCTGGGGGTATGAAAGAACTGTTCGGGAGGCCCCTGGAGTCTAGCAGGTAGAGGGTCGGACAGGTGCGTCGAGGGAGGAGCCTGTCCATGAGCAGGAGATGTGGCTGAAGAGAGTGGGTGGAAATGCAAATATCCAGAACAGGGGAAGAGGTAAACAGATTGTGGTACATCCTCCTGAAGGAACAGTACTACTCAGCAATAAGAAAAACAAATGGCTGATACGCCTCACAATACGGAGGAATGTCAAAAACGTTCTGCCGAGTGAAAGAAGCCAGACAGAAAGAACATACTCTTTGATGCCATTTACATGAAGTCTAAGACGGGCAAAACTAATCTATAGAGATGAGCTCAGCCGTCAGGGGCCAGGTGAACTGGACAGGGGCAGGAGGGAACTAGCCGAGGGGATGGAAACGTTCTGTGTCTTGACTGTGGGGGTGGTTACACATTTGTCAGAACTCCTCCAATGGGGCACTTCAAATGGGCGACTTTTACTGTGTTTAAATTATACTTCTCCAAAGTTGTTTTTGAAGGTTTGTTTTTTTGTTTTTTAAGTGGGCTGAGGTCAAATTGTGAAGGACCTCAAATGTCATGCTAAGAAGTTTGGACTTAATCCAGGAAGTCATGGAAGGCTTCTTAGTCAAAGGTTTTTCAGTTTGCTTTGGTCTGGCTTGGTAGCAAGTAAAAATCCAATTTAAGCCAGATTAAGTAAAAGAGAGAATTTCTCTGAAGGGTCCTGGGGCGAATCACAAAGTTCAAGGAAGACTTGGGGCCAGAAGCCTGAGGAACCTTCTCTCAGCTTTGTCTCCCAATAGCCCCATGACCTAGCTCTAGTGCTCCCCTCATAGCTGAGGACACCGGGCTCAGAGAAGCAAAGCAACTTGTCCAGGACACACAGCCAACAAGCGGCGATGTCCAGCTTGGAACCCTGGTCAGTCTGATGCCAATGCCTGTGTCTTGACCATCAGGCTTGGAGAAACAGGGAAGAGTTTACTCAAAAAGGCCCCTGGGAAAAACAGAGCCAAGAAGATGGAGGAAGAATGGGAGTGAGGAGGGGACGCAGAGCATGGTAAGCAACCCCACTGGAGTCGGGAGGAGCTGACAGGCCAAGGGACCAGGAGGTGATTGAGGGGAGACTCTAGACTGCAGATGGCCTGAATCCCAAGGGACAGAAAGGTGTGTAACTGACTGGGGGTAACTTTCCAAGAAGATAGGACTGCTTCTCCAGATCTGAGTCAGTCCTGAGCTTGAATCTCATGCCTCCTGGCCTTGGATAGTCTCCTAAATTCTCTGAGCCTGTTTCCTCAAATGCAAAAGGAGTTAACGCCTGCAAGTGTCATTAAAATCAGAGACACTGCAACAGAATGCTTCTCCCGGTACCTGGCACTGAGCATCAGCAGTAATTGTCAGTTATTAGTATATAACTGTATGCTCCACAGAGCTATTATGATTATGACAGTACCTTGTGATTGTGATTATTATTGTGATAATAATATTTGAGTGCTTCGTGCCTCCTTCCTCAACCTGCTCACCCCATCAAGCATTTTCTCATCTTCCGAACCAGGAAGGCAGGTAGATACACACCATCCCTCAGAACTTGACAGTTCCTGAAATGAGTAAGTGAGTCCAGAAGAGTGAGGGACTGAGAGCCTTTGGGGCCTTGTGGAGAAGCCCCGGGGTTTGTAAGGGCAGCTTGGGTCCTCACAGCTGAGGCTGCAAGAGGACACATCGTTGGAGCTCTTTCGGGAATGGGGTCATCAACACTGGGCTTGTGTCTAAGTGAAGTAAGAGACAGCCTGTTTGTTGGGATTTGGGGTACACTGACACCTAGATCTCTCCTCCCAACTTGTACTATGGAGTTTTATCATGGGAATCTCATTTCTTTTTCTTGAGAGTCTTGGTTCCGTGGAAATGCAGTCCTGTCTCTCTTGGCTGCTGAGCCACCCCATAAACTTGGTGACATTGACACTGAGTTTCTCATCCCTTCCCCTAAGGAAGAAGTGAGGATGCGGGGTGTGGGGGGGGGAAGAGTGCATCCCTGAGTTGAGGGGCTCACATATGTTAATCACTGTGTGCCAGAAGTTGTCCAAGGGCTTCAGCTACATCATTCCACTGGATCCTCACAACAGCCCTAAGGCTATAGATGTGATCAGCTCCATTTCGCAGATGAGGATGCGGAGGCTCAGGGAAGGTAATGTCCCTTAATCAAGGTCACACAGCCAGGAAGTGGTAAAGTCAGGATTCCTACCCAGAAGCCCCTGCTCTTCCTACTGTGTCTCTTCTGGGGGTGCGGGGATTGGCATGAAAAAGCTTCATTCCACATTTTACAGCCTCGCCACAGAGAAGCAGCAATGTTGAGCAGCTCGAGGGGCCCTAACGGCCACACAGCCAAGGCTCTGTGACCTGAAGCAGCCCAAGCCCTGAGTTCATCATTCAGGCAGCTGAGACCCACCACACTCCAGAAAGCTCCGCTGGTCTCCCATCAGGGTCTCCAAAGTAGCTAGGCAGGCCGCGAAAATCTCCAGAATGATCAGTAGGGCCTGCAATCCTAAGGCAGAAATCTTAACTTCACCCAGGCCCCTGCCGGCAGGCCTGGAAGCCAGGAGTAGGGGCGCTGAGCCCCCAGCTGGGTGGGAAGGGGCACCTGATCTCTCAGCCTAGCCCCCTCCCAACCCCAAGAACAGTCCCTGGGCAAAGCACAGCCCCCTCTCAACCCCAGAGACAGTTCCTCCCTGGGATCTGTAGACTTGAGGCAAAAGGTGACCCCGACTCCCCGGTGTTCCCGCCTCTGCCACCCCCACCACTGGGCCCCTGGCACGAACTGTGCCCAGATCAGGACAGCCGGCAGCCCGTGTGCCTCCACCCCCACTTTCTCCCTGTTCCCAACTCCCAGGTTAGGACACGGGGCAGGAGGAGGCCAAGCTGGGCGTGGGGCCTTTGTGGGAAAGGGGGCATGGACCTGAAGGAATATAAAGGGCCTCGGAGGTCCTTGCCGGAAACCCTTCTGCTGTGCTGCCCTGCACCTGCCCAGCACCATGGTAATGTCCGGCGGCTGAGTCTGGGACCCCTGGCGGCCATGCTCTCCAGGAGCTAGGGGACGGCGGGGCATGAAGGAATGAGACCAGGGTAGCAGCCTCTGCCAGTCTGACCGCCAGGACGGCTGCCAGGGTTTCCTGCGCCTGCTTTGGGTGGTGGGGGTGAGGGGCTTTCCTGGTCAAGAGAGGGTTGAGGGCCCCAGGGGTGCGTCTCGGGGGTGTAGGCACCGCAGTGTGTGCATCACGGGATGTGCTGTGGGTTGCCAGCGTCACGTTCCCTGTGCACAGCTGGGTGCGCACGTGGGGACCCCGGGGCTGGCATTCCAGTGTGCAGCTGCGTTAGTCATTCACTTAACACGCACTGTCGAGCACCTGCCAAGTGTCAGGCGCTGTTCGGGTGCTTGCGCTCCATCAGTGAGCAGAACAGGCGGAGGCCAGCTGCGACGCTGCTTCCATCGGGGGAGGAGGCGCGTGCCTCGTGGGAGAGAGGACAATTTTTAAAAAGCAGAGAACACAGTAAGTTAGAAGGTGACGCACAAGGGGAAGGTGCAAGATGAAGGGATGGGCTGCAGTTCTGCATAGGGGTGTCAGCGTCGGACCCACTTAGGAGGTGCAGTTCGAGCTGATGCCCGAAGGAGGTGAGGAAGTTGGCCGCGCCCGTGTCTGTCGGGAGGAAGTCTTCCAGGCAAGAGAACCGCAGGTCTGGCATGTTGGAGGAACGGCAAGGAGGCGGGAGAGGCTGGAGCGGGCTGAGCAAGGAGTTGCGGAAGAGGCGGCTGAGGTCAGGGAGCTGAGCAGGGGCTCCCCGCAGCCCCCGAGGGCCCAGCCGAGGGTGTGCCTCCCTGGCCGTCCCCACCGCCCCGTTCACCCGGCGCTTTCTGCGTGGCTGCATCACTGCGCATGTGCGCCCCACTCGGCCTGGGCACGGGGATGTCCCGGGGACAGACGCGTCGCTGAGTCCACCAGCCCGGTGTCCGCGGTGGGCGTCACGTGACACCCCGCGGCTCTGTCTGCCCCTCCCCCGCCCCAGGCGCCGGCTCTGCGCTGCGCGTGCGCACTGGCCCTGCTGTGCCTGGTGCCGCTTCGGCTGTGGCCCCGGGGTGCCCTGGGGGAGGAGCTGCAACTGCGGGAGCCCCCCGAGCCCAGGGCGGCCGACTGGATGTCCAACTTCGCCCACTTCAACAAGTACCTAGAGAAGCTCTTCAACAGCGGGGGGGGGGGGGGGGGGGGGGGGGGGGGGGAGAGCCGGAGGGAGGGAGGACGGGCCGGGGGTGCGGGAGGACACGGACATCACCGGGCATCCCACCCACCGCCCTCGCCACCCCATGATCTGTGCAAAGACCTGTTCCCCAGCTTGAAGTCTAAGGACACCAAGAAATCTAAAAACGTTAAAAACCCCAAGAAAGCCGCGATCACCACAAAAACCGCACCAGCAAACACCGTGAAACCCCTACCGGCGAAGGCTACGAAACCCCCCCAGCGGACCCCTGGGAAATCCCAACCGCCGCTGTCCTCCCAGGGCCCCAGGTAGGAGAGCCTGGGCAAGCTGGCACCGATCCGGAGCCACAGAACTGGGGGCAGCTTGGGCTGGAACGAGAGGAAGCCCTGGGGGAAGGTGGGGGGATACCAGGGCCCCAGGGACTTCCTTCTCCAGGCAGGGCCCACACCTCAGATGCCTGACTCAAGTCTCCTGGCCCACCGACCCCCTTTGTATCCTCAAAGGAGCCTTAATTCCTATCTGCCCACTTCCCTCACTCCCCCTCCCCCCAGAACAATAAAGATAAATATCTCTATGGCTTGGTGACTTCTGTGGGCCCTAGGTAAGAAGGGACCTGTCCTTCAAGGGGAGAGAGGACCCCGGAGTTCCTACTGTGAGAGAAGACCTCTCCTGCAGGTCTGTCCTGCCTCCTCCCTGCAGCCCATGCACCTGCCCCCCACTTACACGCGTTCACCACTTGGTGGGGGGGCCTCTAACCAGAGGGCCCGCAGAGGCGAGAGGAGCAGGTCCCAGCAACCTCAAAGGAGGGGGCTCCATCCAGGATCCCCTCCCACACAAGTGTCTCCACAGAGCAGGGCAGCTTTGATGCTAGCCCCGGATGTCCCGTGTTGGCCCGGGAACGAGCAGCAGGGCTTCTGCCTGCCCCTCAAGGTGAAGAAGTCCTGCCTGGGCCTCCAGGACCCTCTCAGCCCGACTGGCAATGAGCCCAGCGGGGCCTGTCCCTGAGAAGCTGGGTGGGAGGGTGGCACTCTCCTTCGGTGGGGTGACCATCAGAAGGCCTGGGCAGGGGGCAGGGGCAGAGGCTCTCAGCTTCAGAGGCACCTCTCACGAGCCACCTCTCACACACCAGCATGTCCTGAGCAGGATCCTAATTCCTGCCCCTGGGAAGTGTCTACCTCTCTCCCTACTCAGAGCCTATCACCTTGGCTGCCAGAGAAAATTCTGGGGCTTCGGCCTCCGCCTCTATCATCCAAACTCAAACTTTGTTCTGCTGAAACGGCATCCCGACCCCCCCCCCCCCGGCCACTCCCTTGGGTGTGAGAATCATCCTGAGCCAAGCATTTGCCTGGTGGCTGCATCCTCTCCAGCCCTGTGCCTTTTAGGGCCTGGATCCACTTTCGGGTCATTTGCACACTCCAGACTAGCCAGGACTTGAGGAGAAACACGATTGTCTCTGTCCTGGGATCAGGGTGAGGTGCTGAGCCCAGGAAAGGGGAGCCTCTCATCCATCAAACCCACAGCCCCATCTTTTCAGGCGGAGCACATGGGGGAGGCCGGAGAAGCCATTCCAGGAACCAGAAAGGTTCTAATTCTCTCACTTCTCACCCATCCCTGCCATGACGATCCCTTATCCACAGGTGCTCCCAGCCCCGGGAAAACGGGCAAGAGACATGTTCACTCCCTCCCGTTCTCTCTCTCTCTCTCTCACACACACACACACAAACACACACACTACCCCATCCCCACCTACTCAGGGTGCCCAAGAAGGGCAAGTCCTGGCAAAGCCCCTGGGGCCCACCGAGACTTGTCCTCCGTGTGGGCCTCCCTAGGGCAGGATCCAGGTCCTCACCCTCCCAGAGCTGGAGTGTGGAATCCGCAGATTGGACTCCAAGGGTGGCCGCATCTCTCGGCTACTCCACCTCCTGCCAGAAGGCCGAACTCCCCCTTGGATCCCCCCTCCTGCAGCTGCTCCAGGAGCTCCTACACCCGGGACTTCATACCTCTCAGGAGCAGTTCTCTCTAAGTTTCTGGTTCTTCAAAGATGCTTCCTTGGAGTCATGGGAAGCCTGCCTTCCAGAGCCCTGTCCTGGAGCCCCACAGAGTTAGCTGTGCCCCTCTTCCATCAGGTGGAGCGTCACGTGTGTGGAGCCCGTGTTTTCTCGCCGCTGCTCTTTCTAGCATGCTTCATGGCGACAGCTGGTTGGCCGGGGGCTAGTCTGCCCCTGAGAAGCTCCCATTTACTGAGCATTTACCTGGGTCAAGGGGCCACGCTCAATGTTTCTTTTCCAGGAACCAGAAAGGTTCTAATTCTCTCACTTCTCACCCATCCCTGCCATGACGATCCCTTCAAATTCCAAAATTTGTTGGAATTCAAATTTCCAACAAATCGATCCCAGAGCATATGGGTGCACATAGAGATCATAATAGCACATCCGTGGGTTTGCTTGCTGAAAGAGGAATTGTTCAAGGGATTCTCAGCATTTTCACTCCCTCCGGCTGCAAACACCTGGGTTGTTTGGGGTTTTTAAAAAAAGATTTATTTATTTTTATTTTAGAGAGAGTGTGTGTGAGTGGGGGGGAGGAGCAGAGAGAGAGACTCTCAAGCAGACTCCCCTGAGTGCAGAGCCCGATCCCAGGACCCTGAGATCACGACCTGAGCTAGAATCAAGAGTCAGACGCTCGAACGACTGCGCTACCAGGTGCCCCAAATGCTCAATGTTTCATACGTGTTATTTCATGTCTTGCTCACTGCAACCCTATCATCCTTCTCTACGGATGAAGAGTCTGAGGCTCAGAGAGGTTGTAGCAGACAGACAGACACACAGACAGAGAGGGGCAGATCTTGGGATCAGAGCCGAGTTCCTCTGATTCCGAAGCTGGTGCTACGTGCCTGGACTAGCCTGCTGTCTGTGCCGGACCTGGGAGAAGCTGCCGCAGCTTGCTGAGCCTCGGCCTTGGCCTCTGTAGAGTGAGGAGAACAGTATCTCCCTCACTGGGTTGTTGGGAGGCTTGCACGCCCCGGGACACAGTAGCTCCTTTTCCCAATAGTCTGCACAGGACACAGTCTCCAGGCCCCTCCCCATCACAGTCCCCCTGCACTGGCCGTGCTTCTGCTGGGCCCCGTGCCCCCTGATGAGCTGTGCTCCTACTGAACACACACAGTGACCCATCTCCGACCTGCCAGAGGAGGGCAGCTGGTGACTTGGTACCACTCACTCCTCCGGGCTGGGTCGTTGCCTCTGGCCCTGTGCCAAGGACACTTTAGTATACATCCGTACTTCACCTAGTGCCTACGTGTTGAAAAACATTGGTGGGGGTGCGTTTGGGGGCACAGTTGTCATCAGGCTATTGACCAGGAAGGTTTAGAAGTGCTGAAATGGGACAATTCAAGCCTCACTCACTTGCTGAATGGCCTTGGAGGAGTCCCTGCCTCCCTTTGGGCCTGCCCCTCTGTGAAGCAGAGGATGAGCTGAATGGCTCTGACCACCCCGCAGGCCTTCTGGATCCCTGACAATACCCTCCTTTCCCTCCTGGGCCTCCCTCCCCTCCTCCTGTCTCTCCAGAGCACTTGGCCCGCTCCTGCCCCCACCAGGGGTCCACAGAGACACACACAGAGAGAAGCTCTGACTTGGATTTGCTTTATTTGGTCTGCGTGGGAGCAGGGAGCAAGCTTCGGCCATTGCCAAGGGTGCAGAGGGGGGAGGTGGGCCGGCATTGCCCTTGGAGTCCGAGGAGGCAGGAGGTGGCGTTACAAGTCCATCGGGCTGAGCTCCCTGTGAGGAGGGGGCAGAACGTGGCGGAGGGGACAGTCCTCCCACCCTCAGGAGACCTCCGGCCAGCCCTGGGCCTTTGTTCTCCCCTCCCCGCACCCCCATTTCAGCCCCAGGGATCTAGGCACACAGAGCAGGGAAGCAAACGCACCTGGGGGCAGCAGCGCGGGGGGAGCCCCACTCCAGGATGTCCTGCGTTTCTTCTCTGTCTCTCTTCCCGTACCTGGCAGGGGAGAGGCAGCTGGGACAAGCACTGTGCCCACGTGCCGGCTCACCTGCCTCATGCCCACCCTGGGCACCCCCCCCCCCTCCGCCTGGGGCCTGGGGCTGCAGGCCTGGTCAGTGGAGATGCCCTGCTTTCCCCAGAGCGTGGCAGGGGCTGGGGCTGGGGCCGGGGGCGGGGCCCAGGGCCGCGGGGACTGGGATCTCTCTCTCTCTCTCTCTCTCTCTCTCTCTCTCGCTCTTTCTCGCACACACCTGGGCCTGGTCAGCATGTTGATGTATCTGCGGAGCTCAGCCGCGTACTGGGCCAGCTGCTCTGGCGTGGCATTGTCCCCCGGGTACACTGGCTCCAGTGGGGCCCCCCGGGCCCCCCGCGGCGGCGGCAGCCACAGAGCCACGCAGGTGGGCAGGAGCAGCAGGGAGAGGAAGTGGCGGGCGGCGGGCATCTGAGGAGCAAGGCGTGGGGAAGGTAGAGGCAGAACGGAGCCCACCTGCCCAGCTCCTTAGCCCCTCACCCATTTCTCCAAGCCTGGGGACGAAGGGGCAGAGCGAAGGGCCCCTCGGACCTGCCCGCCCCAGAGAGCACGGTCGGCAGCCCCAGTCTGCAGCCAGGCCCTCGGCAAAGTCAAAAAGCATAGCAGAGAAGGTGGGGACCTGGGGCAGGGGACCCAGGGCTCATGGCATCCAGGGCCTGGTGGCTCTGAGGAGGCAGATGCGGGGTGGGACGAAGAGGTGCTCCAGCTCACCGACTGGGTGGGAGCTCACAGAATGAACTTGTGAACCGAAGGACAGAAGTCCAGGGCCCCTGGGTCTGCCGCCCCCCCGCCACCCTCCGCCAGGGTAGACATTCAGGGACAGGTCCTGGAGATGACAATGTTGCCCGTGTCGCTTCCAGCCGAGAGGCATGGGCGCACCCTCGGACCCTGTCACTCACAAGGCTGTGGTCACATTTGTGTGCACGGCCACCACTCACTCCCCGCACACGTTTTCAGTCTTCTAGTCAGCAGACTGCTCTTCCAGGGTGAGAGATTCGTCCAGATGTGGAGCCAGACCCAAGCAGGACCCCAGACCTCCCAATACCACCTCTCTGCTCTGCAAAGCTCCTTCTCCCACCCCAGGCCCCTAGTCCCAAGGACCCCCCCAGGGCCCGGCCTTCCCCTTCCCCCCCCCAGGCTGGGACCACTTACCCTGAGTCCTGAGGGCCAGATGGGTGTCCCTACCCTCCCCTGTGCCCCTTTATAGTCCTCAGCCCCCCAGAGTCCCCGCCTCCTGTCAGCTTCTCTCACTCCCCGGCCCTCACCCTCTCCTCCCACCGTCTCCCTGGTACCCGCAGCACCAGCCCTGGGGCCAGGGCCGGGAGGGGGACAGGGCCGCAGTATAACAGGTAAAAGTGGGCCTCCAGGGCTCCTGTGGGACCCCATCTGCCTTTGGGCACCAGAGCAGTCTTGGTTCAAGAAGAATGGGGGGTCCTAGGACCTCAGGATGACTGAAAGGTTCTGGTCCCAGGCCTCAGAACAGCCCCTCCTGCCTCCCACGAATTCCCTCCAGGCATAAGATTGAGGCTGGGGCTCCGAGATCCTAGGATGAGGAGTCAGGACTTCCTTTCCAGGTGTGACTAGGACAAAGTGGGAACAGGGAAGTTGGGGGAGAGATGCTTTAGGTAACTAGACAATGTGGAAAGGAGTGGGGACCCAGGCAGGGAGAGACCTGGCTGGTGTATGGGGTACAGAATGAGACCCATGTGCCTGGGGTCAGGGGTATTGGAGTCGGGGGGAGCGGGTGCCAGAGCCATTTCCCGGAGTTCCT
The DNA here is from genome assembly GCF_004348235.1 of Phoca vitulina. Classification (NCBI taxonomy): domain Eukaryota; kingdom Metazoa; phylum Chordata; class Mammalia; order Carnivora; family Phocidae; genus Phoca; species Phoca vitulina. The sequence continues at coordinate 1,966,499 of NW_022589795.1, forward strand.
TTCCAAGGCAGTGATCAGCCAGCATCATAAAGCCTTGAACTTTCCAATGTGCTCCTAGCTCAATCACCTCACCGAGTCCCTGCAACGACCCATCTTACAGATTCAGAAACTAACTCAGAGACTTTAAGTAACTAGCCTCAGACCACATAACTAATCAGTGGGAAATCCAGAGTTTAAAACAAAAGTCTAATTCCAAAATCTGGACTCTTTTTTCCTAAGCGGGGCTGTCAAAGTATTGCTATAATTTCCCATGTTTTGGCTGAGCAATGTGAGGCTCACAGAGGTGAAGAGACTTGCCCAAAACCACACAGCCACCTAGGACTCGAGTTCTGGCTTGGAATCCCAAGCCCACCATCCCAATAGTGCCGCCTCACCTCCACCCCCAGGAGCCTCCGAGTCTGCCCAGCTCCGCGTCCCTTCCTCCACCCCCAGCCCCCTCCCCAGCTCAGACCAAGGAGCAGTAACTGGCTGTGTCTGAATGACACACTGAAGCCTGAGTAGGGAGTGCAAGACCTTTTACCGCTGAGGTTCTACTGTCCCAGATCAAGACACTAAAAGTGTGTGTGTTATGGGGGGAGTCGTAGAGGGTGTGATGGCCGGAGGTGTTACCCCAGGGATCTAGCATAGCGGCCTTAAAGGTCCAAATCCTGGCTTTGCCACTGCTCTGTGGGACCCTGGAAAATAATTCCATTAGCCTCTCTGAGCTTTGATTTTCCTCCAGGTAGTGAGGATAAAGAAAGCCTCAGTAAATGTCTGTCCTGCCTTGTTCCACTCAATTCTGGTTTCCGGTAACAAGAAGAACAATAATGCTTCACCAGACAACAGCTTACATCCCAAAAACAAATATGGAGGTCGGGCTGTCCCGCCAAGCCCTGGACTTGGTGTCCGCTTTGCAAAACAAAGGAGGTGAGGCCGCAGAAGCTGCATTGTGCCACCAGGGAGCGCCAGTCTCCAGCCCTAGTTCCGGCAAGATTGCAGCCTGGTGGGACCTGTTCTGGCCACTACAGGACCGGGCCCTGCAGACAGATGGTAGATCTGGGGATTGGCTCTGGTCCTGGGGCCAGTTATGGTTTTGTCCTGTGCCCAAGAAATGACTTGTAGTCCACGATGTCAACTGAACCTATAGCTGTCATTTTTTTCCTTTGCAAACAACAGATTCCCCTTCTGGGTCCTCTCAGGGTTGTTGGGACAAAAGAAGAGGGGGAGGTAGTGGGTGTGCTTTCTGAACTGTATGGCCAGATCCAGAACCGGGTGATGCGTCTCGCTCATCTGCCTGTGTTCCGAGGGCTTGCCGTGGAGCCCCACTTAGAGAAGGCACCAAGTACTTACCTGCAGGCGGACCAAATGAAATGGAAAAGGTCCCTCAACGCCTGCCCAGCCCCACGCCTTCTAGGACGGGGAGGATGGATGGCCACTGGGCTGCATTAGGGATGGAGTGAGGGCTTCAATAAAACTAGGAGAGGAACACCCCAGGAACACCTGGGGTCACATGGTGAGGCCGAGTGCACCGTAGCAAGTGGGGTGGGGGTCCCCACATACAGGACTGCAAAGGCAGGAATTTGGCCAGCATCACATCCTCCATACCCGCCTCTCACAAGAGTGCCTCCAAAGCAGCCTGGCCCAGCTCTTAGGACCATGTCTTATTCCTGCACTGGGTGGCAGCAGCAGAGGTAGGGACAGGTGACTGCCCCCGGATGCCAGGAACCCAGGGGGTCCCCTATTAGCTGGAGAAACCCTTAGGGTGAGGACAGCTCTCTCTCTCACACACACACACACATACACACACACGCACACACACACACTTTGAGCCCCCATCCCACTCCCTCCAAATCAATGCAGGCCTGACTGGGGACTCAGGTCACTCATTTGGAGATTGGACTCTGCCCCCACTTCTCTCTTCCCAGGAGACTCCATCTGCAACCAGGGCCCCTGCAGGCACCGAAGTGTTCAGTATTTTTCCCTCCCTGCCCACAGCACCTGCAAAAGCAAATCCTATCATTGTCAGCCCAGATTTTTCCTAAAGAGGGGCTGGGTGTGGAAGGAGGAGAATTTTTCCTTTGGGGGAGTTGAAGGGAGAGTTGCCAGAGCAGTTTTGAAAAGGGTTAGAAGTGAGTAAGAGAGAAGAGAATAAAAGAGTGGGTGGCTCAGTCACTAAGCGTCTGCCTTCAGCTCAGGTCATGATCCCAGGGTCCTGGGATTGAGTCCCACATCGGGCTCCCTGCTCAGCAGGGAGCCTGCTTCTCCCTCTCCTACTCCCCCTGCTTGTGTTCCCTCTCTCGCTGTCTCTCTCTCTGTCAAATAAATAAATAAAAATAAACATGTCAGGGCGCCTGGGTGGCTCAGTTGGTTAAGCGACTGCCTTCGGCTCAGGTCATGATCCTGGAGTCCCTGGATCGAGTCCCGCATCGGGCTCCCTGCTCGGCAGGGAGTCTGCTTCTCCCTCTGACCCTCCCCCCTCTCATGTGCTTGCTCTCTCTCATTCTCTCTCTCTCAAATAAATAAAAATAAAAAATCTTTTAAAAAAATAAATAAATAAATAAAAAATAAACGTGTCAGACTGTAGATTCAGCTGTATTTCTCATTAGCTCTACCACTCACTAGCTGTGTGACCTTTGGCAAAGTACATAATCTCTCTGAGCCTAAGCAGTGAAATCTTATTATTATTACTATTTAAGGTATAACCAGTGTAACCAGTGAAGAAAGACAGGCAGTGAAGTGGAATGACTCGGCCAGAGTCACACGGCTGACTAATGGCAGACAGGACTCAAATCCAGATCTTTTGTCTCGGAGGTCCCTGTCCCCGCTGCCCCCGCTGCCCACCTGCCACCGCGGGACTCATGGGCATAGGCCTGTGTGAGAGCTCAGATTCAGGCTGTTCAAAGGAGAGCGTGTTTGTAACAGATAACGCGAGTTGCCCCACTACCCTCTCCTCCTTCCATCGTAAAAGAGCCTGAGAATAGCCCTTGGCCACTCGGCCCGCTAAGGACATCTCCCGGGTGGTGCCGGCCGCGAAGTGGGGCCACGTGACTGAGCTCCAGCCAATGAGATGAGCGATTAGGGGCCTCGCGCCGTTCAGCTCCGCGAGTGGACATGCGGTCCTGAGGCCGATTGTCCACAGAAAGATGGCCACAGAAGATGGCCACAGAAAGATGGCCACAGAAAGACCTCCTCTCCCACATGTCATTCTCCAGCGGGCTCCCTGTCCCCTCTTCTCGAATGCAGGTGGACCTGTGACTGCTTGACCAACAGAGCATGTTGGAAGATGACATGCGGCTTGTGAGGCCAGGTCATAGAAGGCAGTTGTTAGGGGTTGAATTGTGTCCCCCCCCCCCCAAATTCATATGTTGAAGTCTCTAACCCCCAGTACCTCAGGATGCAGCCTTATCTGGCAGTAGGGTCATTGCGGATGTCACTGATTAAGATGAGGTCACCCTGGAGGAGAGCGGACCCCTCATCCAATATGACTGCTGTGTTTAAGTCAAGGGGACATTTGGATGCGAAACAGTCACGCAGAGAGGGCAGCCGTCCGCAAGCCAAGGAGAGAGGCCTGGAACAGCCCCCTCCCTCACAGCCCTCAGAAGGAAGAAACCCCGCCAGCCCCTGGACTTCAGACTTCTAGCCTCCAGATTAAAGCACTCGGCTTGTGGTGCTTTGTTACAGGAGCCCCAGGAAGCCAAGGGCGCACTGCTTCCTCCTGGTTCTCCCAGAGCCCTCACACTGGGAAGGGGGTGGGTGAGGGGGGGAGTCAGCTACCATGTGGGTCCAGCTACCCCAAGAATATGGCGCTGGAAGGGCCCCCATGGAGGTGCTGGGTCAACAGACCCAGCTGAGCCCCCGGCCAGCAGCCAGCAGCACCCACCAGACCCGTGAGTGAGTGAGCCTTCTTGGGCATCAACCCAGGGGTGCCCTCCGACGACCCCAGCCCCAGCCAACCTCTGACTGTCACTGCCTGAAAGACTCCAAGGGACAGGTGCCTAGTTGAGCCCTTCCCAATCCTGACCCACAAAATCATGAGTGAAATGAAATGGTGGGTTGAAGCTGCTAAGTCTTAGGGTAACTGCGAATCTGCATAGTAACCAGCACACCTACACTCCCCCCTTCCCTCCCTTCCCAGGGACTGGAACACGGAGGTGGTGATGGTGGGCCATCTTCAGTCATGTGGAGGAGGACATGGGGAAGCCACAAAGTAGGACCCTGGGCTTTTGGATGTCCTCCTGGAACAGAGCTGCTGATCCCCAGATGCCACTTGAATTTTATATAAAGGAGAAATAAACTGCTGTCTTGTTTCAGCCGCTGCGAATTCTGCCTCTATTTAAAAAGCCAAATCAATATTCTAGCAATATGGTGTGTGTAAAACAAATAGCTCAGTGTCTAGCACGTAAGTAAGTGCTTCTTTCAAAAGGTACCTATTGTCACCATTAATATCACATTTAAGGTTCCTGCGGCAGCGACGCTGGCTAAGTCTGGTCACCTGTGGATTAACACTCTGGCTCAACACTCCTCCAAGTGAATGGGAGGTGACCCCATGTCACCCATGGTCAACCAGACAGGTCAAACTGAAATTGTCTGTGGTCCATGCATAATGCACACCAGGGATCTCTTCCATCAGCCTCAAGCTGACCGAAGCCCTTCCAGGCAGACCACCAGACAGGGGGCCACGGACACCAGCACCAGGACCCACCGCCCCACTCCTCTGACCACAAAATGAACTGAAGCTCGTGGCAGCTCCTGTGTGTTCCCGCTCCTCCTCTCCTGGCGCAGAGGGCCTGGGATTGGAGGAGAGAAAGGGCAAGATGACACGGGAGGTGGGTCTCAGATAACGACAATACAGCAGGGAGAGAGAACCAGAGAAACTAACTCTACCCTGAGAAATCAGGAGAGGCTTCTGGGAGGAGGTGAACACTATCCTGAAGATGTTTTCCAGACTGGAAAGGAGGGAAAGGGCTCTGCGGGCCGGGGAGTGCCCGGACAAAGGCTTCGAGCGTCAGAGTCCACACAGCTTGTGATGTGCGCCAGACCCCAGACCTGCCTCCCTGGCACCCATTCCTGCCCTATCTTCAAAGGCAGGCAGCTCAGGAGAGGATAGGAGTCAGAGCCCCAGGCCCCCTAGGGCAGCTATGACAGAGCAGGCTTTAGGATCTTCTCTCCCCGCCCCCAGAGCCACCTAACTGCAAACAGTCCTGCGAGACTCCTGCCCTCCGAAGTGCCACAGCCAGCCTTCCTGAACTGCGGACCCGCTCTGGGTCTGGGGCTTTGGCTTCAACCTGATTCTCCTCCTCAATCCCCAGCTCCCCGCCTTGGGCTTGTGCGTGTCCTGCTGGCCTAGAGGCCCAGGAGAGAGCCCACGGACTGAGGAGGCTGTCTGAGTGGGAAGACATAGGCCCTTCCTTTAGGGGCTCCTCAGACCGGGCACAGTGACATGGGCAGAACAGAGCAAGGCCATGAGAGCTGAGCTGCCACAGAGGGCAAGAAGAGTGCAGATCAGGGACAATCAAGGCAGGCTTCCCGAAGGAAAGGGGCTGGGAAGGAAGGGTATCAGGGAAGATCAGCCTGCAGGCAGGCTCTGGGATTCCTCGGTCATAGGTACAGAGTGGTGAGGGATTTGGGTCAGACTCCAGTTTAAACATCCACAGTGCCTTCAGTGTCTAGTGGGAATGTGGGGGGTGCCATTGGAGGGTGTCCCCATAGCCTTGTCACCAGGAAGGCACAGTGAGTGGCTTCTCCATGGAGTGGGAATTCAGCAATGTGGGGGAGGGCAGTTGCTAAGGGAAAGGGCAGCCTCCACACTCCCATTGCACCTCCTGCCCAGGGAAGGGGGGACGTTAGAAATGACCCGTCCAGGGACGCCTGGGTGGCTCAGTCGGTTAAGCGTCTGCCTTCGGCTCAGGTCGTGATCCCAGGGTCCTGGGATCGAGTCCCGCATCGGGCTCCCTGCTCCGCGGGGAGCCTGCTTCTCCCTCTGCCTCTGTCTCTCTCTCTCTCTCTGTCTCTCATGAATAAATAAATAAAATCTTTAAAAAAAAAAAAAAAAAAAAAAAAGAAATGACCCGTCCCCCAGCACACATAGACCCACCTCACCCCCCGAATGACTTCCTCCACAGTCCCATCTTGGATCCCATCTCTACCCCCGTCACTACAGCCCTGGAGGCTAGTAATTCATCTCCTCAAGGTAACTGATCTGAGGTACTAGTGTTGAGTCCACGCCCCCAACCACCTGCACCTTCCGAGGCAGGTGGCTAGAGCACCTCTGTCCCCATCTGCTCTCCTAGGCTGCCTAGCAAGCTCCTTTCCACCCTCCCCGTTCTTGTCAAGAACTTTCATCCTGCCCCACTTCCAACCCGACTGGAGAGTGCCACAGAGGTCCCTTGCTCGGGCTCCGTCCTCCCCGCTCCTGCTGGGCCAGTGTCTTCTCTTAGCTCTGAGCAGAGAGAGTCCCCCACTCTGCCCCAGCCTTGTCCTGGGGAGCCTTTGGCGTCCGGTCTTCTCCTGGCTGGTGCCTCCACCCTCCACTCCCCCTGGATGCCACCTCCACGAAGGAGAAGGGAAAGGAAATACAAACGCACACATTCCGTTTCAGTGAAATTTGCTCTTTATTTGGGAAGCAGGGAAAGACCACACACAGCCCTCCAGCCCAGGGGCTGGGGACACGGAGAAATGGAATGAAGACCCCAGCCCGCACCCACCCCCCAGGCGCAGCAGGCAGGGAGAGGAACCCAGGTTCCGGGGTCAGGAGCAACCATGCAAATGAGGTCGGTGTAGTTAGCATATCTCCCAGGAGCCCTTGGGGTCGTCACCACATGTACGCGCCTTCTGGCCTGTAGGTGGGAAAGCAAAGGAATCGCTCAGAGCCCGGCGTCGGATCTGGGGAGGCTAGACTGGGGGAAAGCGCTAGGTGGCGGGGCCAGGGTGGGGCTCCGTGGGGCCGCACATCCCAGACCGAGCACTAGGGCACAGGAAGTGTGGCTGGGGGTGGGAGGAGGGGCGCTTTTACCGTGACTTGACCCGGCGGTCCTCGCCGTCGGGGAAGAGCAGTTTCGAGAGGACCGCTTCCGGGCTGTCGCGTTTCCCATACCTGGGGGCGGGGCCAGAGTGGGCGGGGTCAGCCCCGGACACGCCCCTGGGCGGAGGGCGGGAGCCCCGAGGACCCCGCGCCCGGCCGGCGCGCGCGCGCGCTCACCGCTGCCGAGTGACCAGGTTGAGGTAGTGGCGCAGCGACGCGTAGTAGCGGCTCAGCTCCTCCGGCGAGGCGTCTTCGCCGGGAGCCTCGGGTTTGGCGGGGTAGGCGTGGACCAGCGCCCCCAGGCAGGCGAGCAGGGCCAGCAGCACTGTGGCCATGGCGGGCCACGGCCTGCGCACCGTCACCATCTGGAGAGGGGGCAGGGATCGTGGGTCATCCCCAGCCTCGACACCCGACGGCGGGAGGCCGAGGCGGCCGTCGGGCCCACGCTCCCCGGCCCGTGCAGGGCTACTACCGGACCAAGGCTCAGCCACCGGCTCGCTGTGTGTTCTCGGGCACTGCACCGTCTCTGCCTCGGTTTCCCCATCTGTCAGAGAGGCATAAGCCCGGCCTCCCCAGCCCCCACTCGTACTGCCCAAAACGGTAGCTGGAGGCAGAGGGCTATGCTGGCCGCTCAGCACCAATTTCCACCATCCCAGCCTCAGTTTCCCCACAAAACAGCCCGGGTTCCCCCGCACCAGACCATTCCCGGGCCACTCACGGCGACAGCTCTGGAAGCAGAGATGAGCAGGTGGAAGGCGAAAGGAGTCCCAAGGGCTGGACTGCTGCGGGTCGGGCTGTGGCCTCCTCCTCTGCTCAGCGCTTTCCCTGCGGGGCTTATATCTTGGCCTGGAAAGGGAGGGGGAGTCCGAGGGGGAGGGGGAGCTCGAGGGGTGGGGAGGGCCTTTCCTCCTCCTTGCCTCCACCCCCGCCAGATCGCTGAGTGCACACCCAGACGGTGCGTGATGTCTCCACCTTGCAGGAGATGAGGGGGCAGCCACCAGACTCAGACTCAGACTCTGGACAGACCCTGAACCCCATCTTCACCCCACAGCCCCCCAACAGCAGGTGCAGCCCTCCCGAGGAAGTGAAACGTTTGTATCTAGACTCCTGGGGCAGCCCCTAGGACCAGGGATAAGATTCCATCTTCCCTAGCCTACCCGTGGGTGGGAATGAGGAGCCTGGGCTGGCCACAACCTCCAGCCAGTGGGACCTGTGACGGGTCCATGGAAAAGGCAACCTTTTCAGCCCTCGCTCAGCAGTTCCTTGGAGAGGGGCTAAGGAGGGGCAGAATCTTTCCACTGGAGGCGGGGTAGGAGCTATGGCTTTGGCTTTTGACCTGATGTTTATGATGTCCTAGAGGAGAGGCCTCTCTGGACACCCCACTATGTCCCTTCTCTGTGAAAGAGCTGGGGAGAGGGCTGGGAGGAAGCCGAGGCCAGTCCCCACCCCCAGAAGCAGCTGAGTCTGCCGCCTGTGCATCCAGCCGGACACACACAGACCCAGGCCCAAGCAGGCCCGGCATAGAGATCCCTTCCAAGGCAGCGTACCCCATCCCCATCCAGGTGTCACTCAGGGCACTGGTGTCTTCTGGGGTTAAGTGATGCCAGGGCTGCCCAAGCACGTGCCACTGTCCCCAACCCACTGCCGTCTCCACTGGGCTCTGGGGCGAAAATCCTTGCCCAGGGCCTTTGAAAGAAAGAAGAAGGGACTCTGTTCATTCGGCACCTGCTGTGCACTGGCCATTCAGGATCGCAGCACAGCCCAATGAGCTGAATTTATTCCCATTTTACAGATGAGGAAACTGAAGGTCTGAGAGAGGAGGGAACCTAGGATTCGAACAAGAGGAAAGGGCTGGGGTAGACCCCAGGAAGAGGCCATCTCAGCTGAGGGGCAGAATGGCTCACTACCTGGAATGACCATAGGGCTCAGAAGTCGGGCATGGGAGCAGGCGAGGGGAGGCTAATTTGGGAGCCTGCTACCCTCTCTGAGAGGCCAACCACATCAGACCTACCTGCCCCCACTGGGAAAAGAAGGTTGTTGGGGAGTCTCCCCATAAAGCCCTTTCCAGATCCCTTTCTCCCAGCCTGGCCAGAGCCTCCAGTGCTTCCCTGCGTCCCATCAGCCCCTGAGGGCAGAAGGCGCCATCTTGGTTCTGGGCCAGCCCCTCCACCCTCCAGGACAGATGGCCATGGGTGTTATTTTTAGAGCTCTCTCAAGGTGGAGAGTCTAGGGCTCCCTCAATCATCTTTTTATAGGTTCAATCACCTGCATTCTCCGGAAACGGCTCCTTATCAACCAGTCAGGCCCCATGGGCCCTGCATATCCCAAGAAAGGCGAGGGCAGCATGCTGAGCATGGAGGCAGAAGAGGGGACCTGGACGCTATACTCAGAGGGAGGAGAAAAATTATTCACCTGAGGGGCAGGGCACAGCCCTGTTCTCCAGGACCCCCAGTCTCAGAGGAGAGTCATGGCCATAACCTTGGGGATCCCCAGTCTGAGGGGAGGGGAGCAGCAGCATCACTGGGGAGCCCCAACCCAAGGGAGGAGGCACGCCACTAACCTTGCAGAGCCCCAGTCTGGGGAGTTGTCAGGACATAGAGACAGAGAGGAAAACAGAGGGACAAGCCTGGGTCCAGCTGGGGGAGCAGACGGCAAAAATAAAAGTACACTCCTCCAGAGGCCATGGAAGGACAGAGGCAGGTACTCACCCTCGGGATGGAGAGGACAGCCAGCGGGGCTGGTTGGGGCAGCTGTAATCCTAGGGGTCAGGGCCTAGACAAGGACCCCTGCAGGCTACAGGGGACAAGGATATCTGAGAGTGGGGGCCATTTGCTCTTCTGCAGCCCTGGCTGGGTGGTGACAGGGGGTTTCTAGTGTATTGATCCCCGGCAGAGAGAGATGACAGGGATTGTGAAATGCCCAAAGGGAATTGACGGCCTCTCATGCCTTGGGGAGTGGGGGGGTCTGAGGACAGATGGGAGCAGAGGAGAAATAGTAGAGGAGCCAGAAGGTGTGGGGGAAGGCCTGGATTCAGGATATAACCCCTAAAAAAGTCGCTTCCCTATTTGCATTTAGAACGACTGTGAGAGGGACCAGGAGCCAGCCTCCCACAGCTTACAAACCTCCTGTGGTCCCACCCTGCCCTCTGATTCCACTTCCCAATCACAGGGCAAGCTGATTGGTTCATTAATCACCACCTCCTCATTGAAGAGTTTATTAACTTGTTCCTTAGTGGGGAGGATGTCTCAGCCGGTGATCAATGGGCTCAGTTAACCCCACCCACACACCCGCCATCGTCATTGACCATGACTCAGTTCCTATTAGACATGTCTGGGAGGTGGGGGGCCGATATATGTGAAAGGAGAAACTTCAAAATAATTGTTATTGTAGACTTGGGACCAGCACCTGCCTCCAACTTGTCCTCAAAGGGCAGGGGGGACAGAATCACTGGGGTTCCCTTGATCCCCATTCTCAGAACACCTAGTAAGGCTACTCCAGGGGCCAAGAACTTGGACCCCTTGCCCACGGGGGCTCAAGGGCCACTCATCAAGATAGGATGACCTATGGCACGCATCCCCAGAGGCTTAGCATTCTGTACCCCACCCCACTGACTTCCCACTGCCCACCACTTCCCACACACAAGGGCTCTCTTGGATATACCATGCACTGGGCAGTGCTAGGCCACTGCCTTCCACCCTCAACAAGGCCTCATGCCCAAGGTTCTATGGACAGCAGGTTGCCATGTGGCAAGTATTAAGCCCCTACTCTGCGAGGCACTATGCTAAGGACAGAGGACAGAGCCATGAACAAAGGGGCAAAATCCTTGCCCTCATGGAACTTACATTCTAATGGCAGGAAACAGAAGATCAATAAAGAAAGCATGTAGTATGTCTGATTATGATAAGTACTATGGAGAAAAGTTAGAGGACAGGGGACAAAGAGTACTGGGGTGCGGGGGGCTTATTTTATGGTGGGTGGTTGGGGAAGGCCTCACCTATTAGATGGCATTTGAAGGAAGTGAGGAAGCAAACCATGAGGCTACCTTGGGAAGAATGTTCCAGGCAGGGGAAAGAGCAAGTGCAAAGGCCCTGAGGTAGGAGTGTGCTTGGCAGTTTGAGGATGGCAAGGAGGTCCATGTGGTTGGAGTGGAGTGAGCAGTGGGGACAGTGAGAAGGAGAGGAGATCAGGGAGGCAGCAGGGGACTGGATCATGTAGGGCCTTGTAGGCTGCTATGAGGACTTTGGCTTTTGCTCAGAATGACACAAGAGCTTCAGTCCAAGGAGTGACATGGTCGGACCTAGGTGTTATTTTTTTCATTTATTTTTAAAGATTTTTTTTAAAGTAATCTCGACACCCAATGTGGGGCTCACGAGACCAAGAGTCCCATGCTCCACTGACTGAGCCAGCCAGGTTCTCCCTAACTTGGGTTTTAAAGGAAGCGTCCTGGCTGCTGTGTTGAGAATAGACTGTAAGAGGGCAAGGTCAGAAGCAGAGAGGCCAGTTAGGAACCCACTGCAATAATCCAGCCAAGACGTGATGGTGGTGCGGGCCACGCGCACACGCGCGCGCACACACACACACACACTCCTCACAGGTGCAGATATCCCACACACGTTTCACCCAAGGACAATTCCCAGTTACGTCCAGACAGTACTGATAGCCTTGCATCTAGCTAAAAAAAATCCCCTGGAGGAGACAGTGGAAAATCAATGGATGTCAACGGGAGTTAGGCGGTGGATCTGTCTGCTCTCCCACGGTTAAGGCTGCTCATGTATTGCCCATGTGAAACTCTCTATGCTACCTTGATTCCCAGCCACAGCCCAGGAAAATACTGGCTACCGTGATGGTGCTTATCGAAATGCAAGCCTGTTCATTTTGTCATGAGTACAAATGTCCTGTTACCTAAAAACACTCTGGCTCTTTGCACGGAATGAAGCAAAGAATGAGGAATAACCCGCTGCCACCGTTGAGAATTGGCCACCTCTCCAAAGGGATATTAGCTGCATTCCAGGAAGCTTTATCATCTGCTTGGATTAATGGTAGGGGAGCAGATAGGGCCACCCTCTACTTCCCATGATCTGTCACTGTCAAAGCCCTGTGAAGGGCAACGGGGACCGTGGGTGAGTGAGTGAGGTCAACGAGAAATGGTTCAAACTGTAACGCCGTGGATTCTGGTTAAATCTAGGGGGTCGCTTTGGGAGGTAGTAATGCCAAGAAAGAAAGGGTTTTCGCTTCTGATGGCAGGAGTTCTCCTAGGAAACCTTCCCTTACCCCAAGTCGTTGGTCCTTCCGTAAATCGCGGCGACAGATACCTGAGGCATGGTGCACTCCCAAGCTTCAGGCTTCTCTCTAGAACAGGTGCTGGCAAAGCCTTTCTGTAAAGGACCAAATGGTAAATATTTTAGTCTCTGTCCAGCCGTTCAGCTTGGCTACTGTCAAACAAAAGCAGTCATAGAACTAGGCGCCCCCCCCAAAAAAAAGAATGGGCGTGGCTGCACTCCAATAAAACTTTATTGGTGGATATCAAAGATTGAATTTCACATGCACTTCACATCATGAAATATTCTCCTTTTGATTTTTTCCAACCATTTAAAGATATAAAACCATCCGTTGTAAAACCATTTGTACTCAGGACGTACAAAAACAGGTTCGCAGCACCACAGTGTGCTGACCCGTGGTCTCAAAAAGCGGGTAGTTCAGTTACCCCCGGGGGTTGGGCTGCCTGTTTACCAAGAGTCAGCTGGATCTCTCGCCTGTTTCAGCCAGGTATACTTGTCATTGTAATCCTATAATCCTATAATCCTATTATCACGTAATTCAATTAAATATTACACAAACTGATGAAATGTGAGTGCACAGAATCACTTCCTTGAAAACTAAGTTGGCTGCTCTGAATCCACCAGAGAATTGCCGAAATGTTGAATGAGGTGTGAAGGATAACTAGAAGTTCTTCGGAGAAAATTCTAAAAAAAATCTAAGCGGCTTCTACACCGGATAGTTTCACTCATGTCCTTACATTCTCACCCCATTTAAGGAAACTGGAAATAACAGGTGATGGGTTGTGGGAGTGATTAATGCAAGGAAGACAAGGACAACTCCAGTCAGGAGCCCAAAGAGAGCCTAGTGCCTAAATGTGCATTTATATGTTTGAAGTCAAAACAAAATGACAAAGGCATATATGTTTCTATTTTTATGATTGCCCACTTGGGCCAGCCTTTTCTAAAGACTGGCTAGTGACTCAGTCCTGCTTATATCGAAGCAAGGACTTCTCCAGCAATTTACCTATATTCTGTATGTTTTGAATTTGAATGTTTTTATATGGTGTATATATTAGTTCAATAATTTTTTTAAAGATTTTATTTATTTATTTGACACAGAGAGACACAGCAAGAGAGGGAACACAAGCAGGGGGAGTGGGAGAGGGAGAAGCAGGCTTCCCGCGGAGCAGGGAGCCCGATGCGGGACTCGATCCCAGGACCTCGGGATCATGACCTGAGCCGAAGGCAGACACTTAACGACTGAGCCACCCAGGCACCCCTATATTACTTTAATAATTTAAAGAACTAATAAAGGGGCGCCTGAGTGGCTCAATTGGTTAAGAGTCTGATTCTTGATTTCGGCTCAGGTGATGATCTCAGGGTCGTGAAGTCAAGCCCCACGTTGGGCTCGGCGCTGGGCGTGGAGCCTGCTTAAGATTCTCTCTCTCCCTCACCCTCTGTTCCTCCCCTCTCCGCTCAAGCTCTCTCTGTCATTAAAAAATAAAAATTTTAAAAATAAAATAAAAAATAAAGAATTAATAAACTGGGATGTCTGGGTGGCTCAGTTGGTTAAGTGTCTGACTCTTGATCTCAGCTCAGGTCTTGATCTCAGGGTCGTGAGTTCAAGCCCTGCATTGGGAAAAGAAAGGAAGGAAGGAAGAAAGAAAGAAGGAAAGAGAGAGAAAGGGAGGAAGGAAGGAGGGAAGGAGGGAAGGAAGGAAGGAAGGAAGGAAGGAAGGAAGGAAGGAAGGAAGGAAGGAAGGAAGGAGAGAGAGAGGAAGGAAGGAAGAGAGAAAGAAAGAGAGAAAGAGTAAAGAATTTTCTAAATCAATAAAGAGAAAACGCTGGTGTGTGTTGTGAATCCTGTAACCAGGTAGCTGGGAGGGGCCCCGGGCTCCAGCCCCCGCCAGGAAGACCTGTGCACATCCCCCCACCCCCACCCCACGTCAGTGCTTCTGTTCCGAGGGATGAGCCTCCTGTCTGAGTCTAGAACATCTCAGGGACCTACAGTCACAGGAAGCCTGTGCTGCTGGCACAGAAACTCAGATTCTGAAAAGCGGCGTGATTCTGGGGAGAGACATGATAAGCCAGGCCATGTGAGACCTTGTATCTGTGACTCCGGACGTCTCCCATGGTGCGCCAAGGAAATGGTTGCCGAATCAGTGAACACGTGAGAATATCAAGTTAGAATATTGGTGCAGCTGCCTTGATAGAGACCAAATAACAGTAGCTTCGATGCCACTGAGGTGGATTTCCCTCTCGTATAAGGGCCTGAGCTGGCAGCTGGTCCAGAGGTAGGGGGCTCTGACCCCCAAGGAGCCCAGCACCTTCTATCTTGTTACCCCGAGACAGCTGCATTCATCTGTTTGGCAGAAGAATGATAATCTCCCCACATTCACATGCCAGCTCACGGCAATGAGTAAAGAGAAGTAGAGGGTGAGCGTTTTCCTTTTAAAAATCTAATGGGGAAGCTGCACGCGTGACTTCAGCTCCTACCCCAGCGTCCAGAACTTGGTCATATGGCCATTCCTCGCCAGGAGGGAGCCTAGGATATGTGGTCCCCACCTCGAGGATATCATCTTCCCGCATGGTTTTAGCCAACTCAGTGGTGTTTTCCCACCTCAACAACCAACTCTCTGATTCTCCTGACACCAAGTGGGTGCTCAACAATTTGATTCAATTCTGACACTAACTACCTGAGGTTAGCTCCCACCACCCACGGGCCCAGTGCCACAGTCCTGCCCCCTACTTCAGACACCATCGAAAGTCCTGGGCCTCCCGTGCTTCCAACCAACTGGCTATAAATCTGGGACTCCCACGACCCCATCCTTGGGTTTGATAATTTGCTAGAACATTTCCAAGAACTCAGGAATACACTTTATTTACATTTACTGGTTTATTATAAAGGATGTTATAAAGGATACAAATGAGCAGCCAGATAAAGAGGTACATGGGGCAAGGCGTGGAAGGGTCCTGAGGTCAGGAGCTTCTGTCTTGTGGAGCTGTAGTGCACGGCCCTCCTTGGAGATGGGGTTGGGGCCAAAAGTTCCAGGCTTCCCATCAAGGCTTGGTCTTTCTGGTGGCCAGTCCCCCTCCTGAAGCTATCTAGAGGCCCACTCACCAAGAGTCCCCTCATTAAAACAAAAGATGCTCCTCTCACCCAAGAAATGCTGAGGGCTTTAGGAGCTCTGTGTCAGGAACTGGGGACAAAGACCAAATATATATTTCGTCTTATGCCACAGCCCCCTCTGGGAATAAGCCCCAAATCTCTGTCACTTGCTTCTCTGTCGAGCTCCTAACCCATAGCATCCTCTGTCCCAGACATATCCATTTAGATGTCTCCCAGTCAGCTAAAACTCAGTGTCAGCCAAAATAATGAATAACATTTCTCAAGTGCTTCCAATACACCAGGCCTTTTCACACATTAACTTAGTCTTCACTGCAAACATAATTCGCCTCATTTTTGCAGAAGGTGGAATGGAAGCACAGAGCGTTCAAATCAGTAGCTGGCCCTTGACTTAACCCCCAGATCTCCAGGGATTTCCAGCTCCATGAACAGAATTTCCAACTCTTCAGGCGGCTGAGTGGGAAATCTTGGCTTCCCACCACAAATGACTTGACTCGCTCCTTGGAAGTCCGAAGAAAGAGCAGTGCAGATCTAAGAACAGGCAGCAGGTCTCGGAATTGAGGTGTAACCACAAAGGGATTCTTCAGAAAGGGTTTGACTTTATTCTGTCCCCTGGAATACGAGAGAGCCACATGGAAGGCACAGTTGAGGACGTGCGCTCCTCCTTAAGGCTTGTAGAACACATTTTTACCCATAAATAAAAAATGGAAATGCTGTATAGACTGCGTTTTGTCTTACATTTGTCGTTCAATGAGACATCGCAGGGCTCCTTCCTTGCCAAGAAATATACGTCCAACCCTCTCCCCCAGCGCTCCCGATGCTCCTCACCTGTCCTGTTTTTTCCCCACAGCACTTGCCACTTTCTATCATACTATACACTAACTTATTTATTATGCTTACTGTCTGCCTACTTGCGACAGACTGAATGTCGTATGTTGAAAATTCATATGTTGAAATCCTAACCCCCAATGTGATGCTCTTAGGAGGTGGGGCCTTTGGTGGGTGATTAGTTTACGAGGACTCATGAATGGGATGTCAGAAAGCTCCCTCAGCCCTTCCACCACGTGAGGACATAGCAGGAACGGTCTTTATGAATCAGGAAGGGGTTCTCCCCAGACCCTGAATCTACCGGTGCCTTAATCTTGGATTTCCCAGTTTCCAGAATTGTGGGAAATAAATTTTGCTTTTTAAGCACTATCAAGTTTATGGGAATTGGTTATGGCAGCCTGAACAGACTAAGACACTCCTAGAATACAGGCTCCATGAAGGCAGGGGTCTTTGTTTTCCTCACTGATGTATCCCTAGGGGTGGGGGATGCCACAGGGGAGGCGGGGAGGGCGGCAGGGGGCAGCAATACTTGCTGAACGAGTGAATCCACCCCCTCACGTGCAGGGGCCACGTGGTTTAGCAACCACATATACAAGTGTGTATACACACATACATGTACACACTCCGAAAGACAAAAGTGTATTCCTGTCCCATTGCACTCTGCGCTCTCCCTTTGCCCGCCCGGCAGGCCAGGCAGTGGGGGGACATGGGGCCCTGCGCACTACAGAACGGGCACCAGACCTCACCCCGCAGGGCCAGCGTGCACCTGCCTCCAAGGCTGCAGAACTAGGGGCTGAGAACACGGACTCCAGGGCCAGGAGGACTGGGTTGGTCACGTACAAGCTGCGTGACCTTGGACAAATTACTCACCCTCCGTGTACCTCAGTTTTGTCATCTGTCAGATGTAGATGACAAGAGTATCTACTTCGTATAGTTGTGACCATTTTATTTTTTTTAAGATTTTATTTATTTGAGATATATATATATATATAGAGAGAGAGAGAGAGAGGACAGAGAGCAGGAGTGGAGGAAGGGGCAGAGGCAGGGGGAGGAGACTCCCCGCGGAGCAGGGAGCCCGAGACGGAGCTCGATCCCAGGGCCCTGGGTTCACGACCTGAGCCAAAGGCAGACACCCAACTGACTGAGCCACCCAGGCACCCCCAGTTGTGACAATTTTAAAAGCAATTAGGTTCCAGGTGAGATGGAGTAAGGCCAGGCCGCCCTGTCTCTCCCACTGAACGCAGCTCTACAAGCTGAACAGCGATGCAGGGAGTAGCCATCTGGGGAGTCGGAGAAGCAAAGAGCACTGGGCACACTGAGGAAGGAAGGCAGAGTTCGGAGCACTGCTCAACACAGAGGTGGTGACATCCCGGTTTCCTCTGGTGGCCCCTGGCTGGGACACAAGACAGCCCGGAAGGCAGACCGGGCACGGCAGTGAAGAAAGAGGTCGACAGCAGAACTACTCTGGTTCTGCCTCTAGGGGGAAGAAGGGGGGCCTAACACTCAGAGAGAGTAGTGCAGCCCCCGGGTTTCTCTTCTGCGTTCTCTCCCGCCCCGGCCCCCAGACAATTCCGCGGCAGTGGCAGTGGTGACTGTAGGCACCCCCCACACACACCTTAAACTCTAAGGGAGGGGAACGTCCCCCTCTGATCAAAGAGCTGTGTCCCCAAGAGGGTGGGGTGAGCCTGAAGTCGGGCACAGTCACAAGGAGTGTGCAGCAGAGCAGGGTAACCCCCGTTTTCGCACTGGAGAACAAAACAGGGAATCCCCAGGGAGCGAGAAATCACGAAGGAAACCACAGACAGGGAAGAGCAAGTTCACCAAGGTCAGGAGCTCCTGAGCTCACCCCTCAGGCTGTACTCGAATGGATCTGGTCTCCAGTGTAAGCATAAGACTGAGCTAGAGGATAGACCACCACCCAGGTCCCAGACTGGCCACTGGATGCGACACTCATGGCACCAAGCTGAACCCCACTGCAAAAGCTTTGACATTGAAATGACATTGAAACTATAACCCACAGAAATCTGGTCAGGACTCACAGCCTGAAGCCACCCGGGTCAGTTGCCTGCTAAAACGAAATTGCCCACATTCTCTGAAGAACTTTAACAATAGCCAGATTCTTACAACATAATCTTTTTGAATACCCAGGATACAAGGAAGCATTATGCAGCATACCAGAACCAGGAGAATCTTCAACTCAGACAGATGCAAATGCCAAGATGACCCAGAGGCTGGATTTCTCTGACCAAGACTTCAAAGCAGCTATTTTATTTTATTTATTCTTTTTAGACTTTTTATATTTGATTTGAGAGAGCGAGCAATCGAGAGAAAACATGAGTGGAGTGGGGAGGGGCAGAGGGAGAGGGAGAAGCAGGCTCCCCGCTGAGCAGGGAGCCCCATGCAGGGCTCGATCCCAGGACCCTGGTGTCATGACCCGAGCTGAAGCCAGCCGCTTAACCGACTGAGCCACCCAGGCGCCCCCAAAGCAGCTATTTTACATGCTTCAGGCAAATACTCTTTAAATGAATGAAAAGATAGAAAGTCTCAGCTATTAAATTAAAGATATAAAAACAGAACCAAATGGAAATTTTAGAAGTGAAAAAATAAAATAACCAAAATAGAAATTTCCTGGATGGGATCAAATAGCAGAATGGATATAACAAAGGAAAGAACCAGTGAACTTGAAGATAGAGCACTAGAAATCATCCACTGTAAGCCACAGAGAGGGCACCTGGCTGGCTCAGTGGGTGCAACGTGCAACTCTTGATCTTGGGGGTATGAGTTCAAGCCCCACCTTGGGTGTGGAGATTACTTAAAAATAAAATCTCAAAAAAAAAAAAAAAAAAGAAAAGAAAAGAAATTCTCAGTGAAAAAAAGAACTAAGGGAATTTGCTCCCAGCAGATCTGCACTAAAAGAATTGTGAAGGAAGAGTCAGACAGATGCCTAAAGACATTGGCATTTTCTTCTGAAGTTAAACTTGAGACCCTTTAGACCCTCTATGACCCAGAAATCCCACTCCAAGGCATTTATCCTAGAGAAACGAATACATATGTCCACACAAAAACCTGTACAAGAGTGTTTATAGAAGCTCTATTCATAATTTCCCCAAGTTGGAAACAATCCGAATATCCTTCAGTGAGTGACCGAATGAACAGCTATGATACATTCCTATGCTGCGATGTTTACTACTTAGCAGTTAAGAGGAATGAACCATTGAGATACAGAATAAGTTGGATTAATGTCAAAGGCATTAGGCTGAGTGCACAAAGCCTGTCTTAAAAGGTCACATACTGTATAATTCCACTTATAGGACATTCTCGAAAAGATAAAACTATGGTTGATAAAGAGCAGATCAGCAGTTGCCGAAGATAGGGGTAGGAGGAAGAATGACTGCACAGGGATAGAACCTGGGAGCTCTTCACGGTGACGTAACTCTTCCAAATCCTGACCTGTGGTGGTGACCACAGGAATCTACACACGTGTTAAAAGTCAGAACTGTACCCCAACCAAAAAAGTCAATTTTACTGTATGTTACTTTTTAGAATCATTTTTTTTAAAGTTACTATCTCTAAAGAGCTTACCACAGTGCCTGATAAATAGTAAGCTTTCAAGAAGTGTTTAAAATAGATTCCTGGAGGGGCGCCTGGGTGGCTCAGATGGTTAAGCATCTGCCTTCAGCTCAGGTCATGATCCCAGGGTCCTGGGATCGAGCCCCACATCGGGCTCCTGGCTCAGCAGGGAGCCTGCTTCTCCCTCTCCCTCTGCCTCTCCCCTGCTCATGCTCTCTCTCTGTATCTGTGTCTCAAATGAATAAATAAAATCTTTAAAAAATAAAAAAATAAAAAATAAAATAGATTCCTGGCTTTTTGAACCTCAGACACCTGTCTGTATAAGGAACATATGAGAAATGCCCGCTGGGGGTTGCTGCTTAAAGAACAGGAGAATATCCTGCTCCCCTGGGGTCTGCGCCTTCTGGGAGTTCACACCTCAGTGGTGTCCCCAGAGGTGTCCCCAGAGGGTTCTGTACAAGCAGAAGGGAAGCAGCATGAAGACCACCTGGCACAAACAGCCCCCAGGAAGAGGTGAGGTGAGGAGGGGAGGACTGTAGGGGAGCGGGTCCAGGTGCATTTAGAGAGCGTGGGGTCTCCTAGACGCTCAGAGTTCCGCTCCAGAGCCAAATCCCAGTTCAAGCTCTGCTTCATCCCCTCCCCCAGCCTCTGTGGCCAAGCTACTTTATCTCTGAGCCTTGGCGTTGTCATCTGTGAAAAGTAGATCATAAAACTGCCCGTAAAGGGAGATGGTGATTTAATGATATGGTGCCCATCAGATGCTCAGCACCGTTGCCAGCTCATAGTAAATGCCCCATAAAATGCTACAGTTTATGGCTATTATTTGCAATAAAGCGATTGGCAGGATACACCCAAAATGTGAACAGTGGGTTACCTTTTGTTGAGAGCTTTTTTTTTTAAGATTTTATTTTTAAGAAATCTCTATACCCAACGTGGGGCTCGAACTCACAACCCCGAGATCAAGAGTCCCACACTCTACAGACTAAGCCAGCCCAGTGTCCCTTGTTGAGGGTTTGTTGTTGTTGTTGAGGGCTTTTTATCCCCAACATTTCATTCCGAAAATGTTCAAACTTACAGCAAGTTGAAAAGACTGTTGGGTGAATGTTCTTAGTAAGATCCAGGATGCCTCCTGGAGTCCTGGGATCGAGTCCCGCATCGGGGTCCCTGCTCAGCAGGGAGTCTGCTTCTCCCTCTGACCCTCCGGCCTCTCATGTGCACTCTCTCTCTCTCTCTCATTCTCGCTCTCTCAAATGAATAAAAAAATAAATAAAATCTTAAAAAAAAAAAGATCCAGGGTGCTTTTTCTTTTTGTTTATCCATAGTTTACATTGTCTACAATAGACATACATTACTTGGATAATGAGAAATAAACACAAGGGAAGGGAAAAAGGAAAAAAAAAAAATGTGAAGGAGAACAGGACCAAGGACAGAGTCCCATGGGCCAGAGTCGCTGTCCCCCACTGATAGCTTCGGCTCTGCCATCAGCTACCTTTAGAATCGGCCCCATATCTAATTAGAAATTCTTCCAGCCATTGAGCCATTTGCCCATACGTCACAGTTGTGTCCACAGGATGTCAGGAGAGATTCTGCCAAGTACCTGTGGCACCTCCACCCCCGACAAGTAATTCCATTAATGAGGCAAATTAGATCAACCCAGAGTAATCTGTTCTTAGCGGTTTCTGATCATGTCCTCTTTTTTTTTTTTAAGATTTTATTTATTTATTTATCAGAGAGAGAGGGCACAAGCAGGGGGAGAGGCAGAAGCAGGCTCCCCGCCGAGCAGGGAGCCCAATGCGGGGCTCGATCCCAGGACCCTGGGACCATGACCTCAGCCGAAGGCAGACGCTCAACGACTGAGCCACCCAGACATCCCTCTGATCATGTCTTCCCTTCCACATACTTGCAAAACTGAGGGCGGTGGAAAAGGCATGGATTCTGGAGTCAGACTGTTCTGGGTTTGAATCTCACTTGCATTTCTCAGCTGTGTGACTTTGGGCAAGTTGCCTGACCTCTCTGAGCCTCTCTGCAAAAAGGGAATAATAAAGCCCGTGTCACAGGCTACTTTGATAAATAAAATAATGGATATATCTCTCTCCCTCCGCATCAAACTGTGGTCTCCTCAAGGCCAAGGCCTGCCCTTCCTATCTTTGCCTCCCCCAGTGCCCAGCACCAAAGGGGACCCTCACCCCACCCCCTGCCCCCAATACCCCTTCCACTCCCCTCTCCACTTCTCTGCCCCCTGCATCTCCCCATTTCTCTCCACAGCTCTCACTAAGCCCCTTTCCACACATTGTCCTCTCCTCCCTCACCTGGAACCTCCCACTTCTCCCTCTCCCCCTGCTTCCCTCCCTTGCCCGGCCCAAGCAACAAGCTTCACCCCTACTCCATTCCATGTCCCCTGTGCAGCCCGTGGCCTGCTCCGTGGCCCCCAGTGGAGTGATAAAGTGGTGTCGACTCATTTGCTCAATCACTTGTTAGCAGCTTCATTAGTTCTGAGGGCTCCATAGAAAGCCATTAGTGTGACTCGGTCTGTGCCATCCACGCGGGGAGCAGGGAGGTGACAGCAGAGAGAGGAGAAAACAGAACACAACCCACCACCCGCCCTGCTGGCGCCTCCCGGGGAGACCGAGGCCCAGGCCAGCTGTACAGAAACTAGGGTTTGGTGGTGGGGGGGTGTGCCTCTCCTTGACACCCCCTTGCACCTTACAGGATGCGGGGGGGGGTGCTGCCCCCAGCTGGAGGGCACTGGCCTGAAGCCCGTTCTGGGCCTACCTACCCCCAGCACAGGCACCACAGACCTGCCCATTCCTTGGCATGACACATTCGTGGCCCTCCCTGCCTCCATCCTCCTTCGCCCCTCTGGCCACTTTCTCCTGCCTCACCTCTGCCCGGTCTCCCCTCTCCTCTGCCCAGCTCTGAGGTCCCCGGAAACCACAGTCCAGTCTCCGAGCCATCCCTGACCCTGCCACAGGGGTCTTCCTGCTTGCGGTCCCTGCTCCAGAACGGGGCTATTCAGGAAAACCTCTTGAAACTGCTGTCCCAGAGCCTGAGGCTCTTAAAAACCACCACTAGCTGAGAAGATTTTTCTCTACAGTAAGAGTTCTTTTTCTTTTTTTTTAAGATTTTATTTATTTATTTGACAGAGAGAGACACCGTGAGAGAGGGAACACAAGCAGGGGGAGCGGGAGAGGGAGAAGCAGGCTTCCCGCGGAGCAGGGAGCCCGATGTGGGACTCGATCCCAGGACCCTGGGATCATGACCTGAGCCGAAGGCAGACGCTTAATGACTGAGCCACCCAGGTGCCCCCCCTTTTTTTTAACTTATTTGAGAGAGAGAGAGAGCACATGAGTGGGGGGAGGAGCAGAGGGAAAGAGAGAATCTCAAGCAGATTTCCCACTGAGTGGGGAGCCTGCCACAGGGCTCGATCTCATGACCCTGATCGTGACCTGAGCGGAAACAAAGAGGAGGACGCTTAACCGACGGCGCCATCCAGGCGACCCCTACAATAAGTTCTTAACCAGGGTCCTTTGATGGGTTTCGGGAATCCGTGAATCCCTTGAAGTTGCATGACAAAATCTGTGTGAAGGGTCATCTTCCTGAGGAAGACTGTCCATGGCCTCCATGAATATCTGAAGCCCCCACCACACTCTCCCCCAGGTCACCTCCCTCTCCTGCTGGTGAGGCGTGGCGGCATTGGGAATTACTCCACAGACACTCCGTTTGGGTCTGTCCCTCAGAGAGAAAAGCCACACGTTCTCCACATTACTTAACTATTTGTAAGTCACACACTCATGATTTGTATCTGTTCCTACAACAGTAAAGGTAGAAGGAAATGTTATTCATAGAGGTCACCCCCACTCCAACTCTGTGGCTGGGCTCCCCATCAGAAGGTCAGAGGTGTTTGTCCATCTGCCCCCTGGACTGTGCGTACCTGGCATGCAGTGCCCTTGACTTATTTCTCTCCATCGTGGCCCCGAGCCCGGTGCCAGGCCGCGGGAGAACCTCAATAAAGGTATGTTGGAATACAGGTATGAATGAGTCTCTATTTCATAGACAAAGATATAAGACACAAAGAGGGAAGATGACTTGCCTACATGAGGTCACCTAATCTTACCAGCTGGGCCTGGGCCTCTGGCACAGGCCTGGCTCCCTGGCCCTGGGCTGATGGGGTGGCTTGGGATATGTTCTCTGACTCTTGCTGATTGTCCCCAAATCTATTCTTCTCTTCTTCATTAGTCAGATAACCTCAGACTTAGCTGAAACCTGGCCATCCAGAATAAAAAAAAACAAAAACAAAAAAAACCACACATAGTCCCAACCTCTCTTGCAATTAATTATGTAGATATGACTAAGTTCTGGCCAATGAATTACAAATGAAAGCAATGTTTATAATTTCCAGGAAGTGTCATTCAAGGCATTTTAAGGCACCATAATGGTATGTGTTTTGTTTTTGGGTTGTTTTTTTTTTTCCCTGCTTCATCCTCCTTTCTGTTTGCTGGAGGAAGACCTAATGGCTGGAGCTCAAGCAGCCATGTTGGACCATAAGGCAAAGGACACATCTTAGACAGCCAGAGTGAAAAGCCTGACAGGCCCTGGATCCCTGACAATTCACCACCACACCAACCCAGGATGCCAACTTCTGGGCTTTTTATACGAGAGAATAAGATCTTGTATGCTTACGGCAATCATTCTCAAAGTGCACTTTCCAGTTCAAGAGCTACAGCATCACCTCACAACTTGTTAGAAAGACACATTCTCAAGCCCCATCCTGAGAACTAAATCAGAATCTGGGGGTGGGGACTGGGTTTTAACAAGGCCTCTGCTTGATTCTGATACACACTCAAGTTTGAGAACCGCCGGGTTGAGACATTATAAATTTGTTTTCCTTCACTCTCAGCTGGACCTGATCCCCAATGATAACACATCCAAAGGGGAAACAAGATGTCTGGGCAAGGACTGCACTTGCGTATATGGCATCTTTGTGGGGGAGGGGGAACAACTTTTAAAGCACTCCCTTCTCTAATAACAGCAACAAGAAAAAAATTAGAAGTATTTGAATATAATCCCATGACTTGAGCAACTAGAAGCAGGCCAAAAGGGAAATGAGGATGTGGGCATCCAGATGAGGCCCAGGGATGGAAGGGGGGGGGGATGGGGAGGAGAGGAAAAAACAGGGCAGAGAGAGTTTAGTCAGTGGCAGAGAGCTTAAATTCATCCAAATGGTAGTTCTATAAATGTTTTTTTTTTTAAGATCTACTTATTTGAGAGAGAGAGTGTGTATGAATGGTGGTGAGGGGCAGGGGGAGAGGGAGAGAGAGAATCTTAAGCAGGCTCTGCGCCCAGCACAGAGCCCAACTCCAAGCCTGACTAGGAGCCTGAAGAGGGCTTGATCTCACTACCCTGAGATCATGACCCGAGCCGAAACCAAGAGTCAGACGCTTAACCAACTGCACCATCCAGGTGCCCCTCTCTAAATGCTTTAAATTTTTTTCAACTTTTTTTATTGGAGAATAGCACCCATACTTATTGCGCACAAACTGTAAATGTTCAGCTCAATGGGTTTCCACAAACTAAACACACCAGTGTAACCAGCACCCAGTAAAAGAGACAGAGCACATTACCAGTCCCCCAGAAGTCCTCCCATTGCCCCCCTTCCCGTCACTTCCCTGCTGAGGGTAATCACTTATCCTTACTTCAAACCTATCAATGGAATCACATGGTAAGTGTTAAGTGTCCAGCTCTTTATGGGCCACATTATGTTTGTGAAGTTCACCCTGTTGTTATATGTATAACATACAGCTTGTTCATTCTCATCTTACATAATATTCCATTGTGTGAATGTCACTATTTTTTCTTAAGATTTTATTTTTAAGTAATCTCCATACCCAACGTGGGGCTCAAACTTAAAACCCCGAGATCAAGAGTCGCACGCTCCACGGACTGAGCCAACCAGGTGCCCTGCCCACTTAACTCTCATATCGTAAGGCCCTGGGTGCCTGTGTGGTATTTTGTAGGCGGGGGCTCCCTTGCTGAGCAAGCATTTGATGGAGAGATGACCGCATGCTCATGTACACTACTCTATGTCTACAATGTGAACGGTGCCCCTGAGATTCGATGCTCTTTTGCAGCGCACAACCTCTATGCTAATATTTGGTGGCTTTGCTTTCGGGCAGGAGTCAGGCAAAAAACAGAGGGTTTAGCCAAGGTTCTGGGAAAAGCAGGAGTCCTAGGAAATAAAGCAGATTTGGGCATGTGGCAGAAACAGGCATGACCGGACAGAACTGGACAGTCTTTCAAGCTAATGAGATGTCAGTAAGACATGCTTGAAGCTGGGCCAAGCTGGATTCTGTGCTCAACTGGGAGCCTGGGCTGGATGCCTCTGACCAGTCTGTTGAGTAGGCTTCCCTGGTCTGGGGGCAGCTGGTCATTTTGTCCTAGATAAGATGGTTTGTCCCTCAGACAACCTTGGCATGGGGTACCCTAAGAAGGAAAAGGATGGTGGTGGTGCCAAGCCCGTGGCCTCCAGCAGCATGTTGAGGTCCTGAAAGCAGCTGGGAGTGGAAAACAGGGTTCTAAGGAGAGTTTAGGGGGCAGAGCTGAGAGCCCTGGGATGAAGGAGGCAGCAAGAGGGTGTGGTCACCTTCCAGGGGCTCTCCCAGGGAAGCCCCTCTCTAACTTAGTCCCCAGTTCTGGAGCCTGATCAGTGTTCCACAGACCCAGCCCTGCCAGGACACAGGTGGCCTGAGCCCCGCAGCTTCTGGGACCCTCCGGGTCTCGGTGCCTGTCCCCAAGGGGAGGAAGGCAACACCTGGTAGGGAGTAGTGGATAGATCCCTGGGGCCTGGCTGGAGGCGACACGGCTGGGTGTGAGGGCTGTTACCCCAAGGGCTCACACATCACCGGAGGACTCCTTCAGATATCCACCTGCACCCACCGCCCACCCTGCCACGAGGGCACGCACCCAGCTCTCACCCTCAGGGACCCAGAGGCCGCAGGGGGACACCCGCGCGCAGGTCCGCCCACTCCACACCCTTTCCCACCGCTCACCCCACACCCTGGCGGCTGGCGGGTGACCGCCCCCGCCGCACGCCGCCCCACCCGCCCGGGGGTCCCGCGCCGGCCGCCAGCCCGAGGCGAGCGGCAGGTGTTTGCACAGCTAAGTGGCGTCTGTGTACAGAGCCTGCGAGCGGCCGCGCCGCGCTTATCTCCCGCAAACACATTATCTCCCGCAGGGCCAGCAGCGCGCAGGGCCGGAACCCCTCGCCCCGCCGCGCTCATCCGGCCGGCGCTGATAAGGACCGGAGGGAGCGGAGGGCACCGCCACTTCCCGGCACCCTGCCCGCCTCCGATCGCCCCGCGGATCCGGAGCGATGATGGGGTCGCTGTTAGGAGGGCCCCAACCGGGGGGGGGGAGGCCGGAGACTCCCCAGCGCCCTGCCGCTGCTGCTGCGCGCCCCCCGCCCAACGGCCCTGGTCCCTCTTCTCCCGGGGGAGCCCCCCCTCCCCCCTTCTCCCCCCCTTCCCGCCCCCGGCCTCAGCCACCAGCCCTGGCGGCCAGGTGCTCGTCTGTCTGCCCGGGCCTCCTTCCCCTGGTGGCGGCGACACAGCCAGGGACCCACGTCTTGACCTGGATTCCCAGGGGGTGGCAGCAGGAGGCTGGTCAGGAATTCCTAAACACTACTACTAGTACTACTACTAGTATCTGATTTGACCGAGGCTTAACTGCGGCGCGGGGCGTTTAACTGGGGCGCTGCCTGAGAAGCATTACAATCATCTGATTTCATTTTCGCAACAATTTCCCAACCACTCGGTGAGGGAGGCACTGTTACTATTCCCATTTTGCGGAGGTGGAAACTGCTTACTTAGATAGAAACCCTAGCGTATGGATTTGAACTTGGCGCCGTCTGAACCCGGAGCCTGCAGGGACCTCCTCCTGAGAGGCCAGCGGGTTAGTTCAGCCTCGTCAGTTTACAGAGGAAGGCCCTGAGGCACAGCGGAGGAAGCAGCTGGTATGTGGGTGGCAGGCACGGAGTAGGCTCTGAGGTCACTGAAATTGATTGCCGAAGTCTAGACCGGGGCTTGGTCAGATCATTAAATCTCGATTTTGCTCTTAATTAAATCCAGTCTGGTTGCATGAGGCGGTGGTACTGGGCATGACTTTGTTCCTCCTCCAAACTTGTAGGAAAGTGGTGATAAAAGAAAAGGCCCTTCTCAATACAAAAACAAGTGAAATAAATATATCAAAAATTGTATAAGTTGGACTACGTTAAAATGTAACACTTCTCTATATAATAAAAAAACTAAAATAAAATGCAGGCCTCAAACTCAAGAAAACATATTCACCACATATACAACCAAAGAAGCATTAAGGTCTGGAATATAGAAAGAGTGCCTACAAATCAATAAAAAAATGACCCAGATCCCTGTTTGAAAAAGTGAGCAAGGACAAAGCGCAAGTAACTAATAAATGTGAAAAATATGTATTCTATCTCACTATTAATCAAAGAAATACAAATTAAAAGAAAGAGATACTTTTTTCCCAATTAAAAAATTGGGGGACGGAGATTTTTTTTTTCTCAGCGCTAACACCCAGTGCTGCCCAGGCCATGACCAGCCCCTTGGCGAACACTAGAGAGGAGACTGTAGGAGAACTTTCAGAAGGCTGGTTTAGAGTCATGGGTGTCTAGTAGGTAACCAGTAGATATATCCAGGGCTAAGTACAAGGATACTCAGCAAAGCAGCAACTAACAAAACACACCCAAAAAGGGGAACAACACAAAATTCCCAAATATCCAACAATGGGTAAATTATAGTATATATGAAAGATGTACTATGTTAACGAAGCCATAAAAATCACATTTTAGAAAATTGTTGAATGACATGGAAATATTTAGGACATATGCTTACAGGCGAAAAAAAGCCAAGTACATAAAAATAGTACATATAGAATGGCTCCAAGTCTATAAAAATATACATGTCTATGTCTATACATGGAAGGAAATCCCTCAGGGATATTCTGTACATAAAAACGTCAAGGATGGGGGCAGCTGGGGTGGCTCAGTCGGTTAAGCATTTACCTTCGGCTCAGGTCATGATCCTATAGTCCCAGGATCTAGGCCCTTGTCGTCACAGGATCTAGCCCTTGTCAGGCTCCCTGCTCAGCGGGGAGTCTCCTTTTGCCTCCCCTCCCCCCCCATACACTCCTGCTCTTTCGCTCACTCTCTCTCTCAAATAAATAAATAAAATATTTTTTAAAAATGTGAAGGATAGTCATCTCTTGGGATGGAACTACAGGTTATTTTTTCTTTATATTTTTATGTAATTGTTATAATTTGCAATGGATATTACTTTTATAATCAGAAAAGTTTTAACTGAGAAAATTAAAAACAAGAAATAATTAAAATAAAATAATTAAAATAATTAAAAACAAAATGTATAATCCATAAAACATTGTTCTCTTTATTTTCTTGGCACTCTAGCCCCAGCCAGGGAACCATATTTTTGACATTTGCTCAGGGGTGGGAGACCCCACTTCCTCCTCATGGGATCCCCAGACTTCCTGAGAGCTGCCCCTAGGCTGGCCTGCCTGGAGCACGGGTTTCTCACCTAAACCCCACCTGCTGCCACCCCTTCTTTCCTGCCTGCCCCCTGCAGGGTGGGAATTCGTCCTGTCCACCAGCTCCCTGTCCCCTCTCCCCATCTTGTCAGAAGGCCCCAGGACTATAACCTAATGTCTTCTGCCTGTCACCTCCCTGCCCTAGAGCCAAAGCCTGGCCCCCTCTCCCCACTTTCTCCAGCCTCCAGCCAGGAATGAGGCCCAAGGAAGGACCAGAGCCCAGAAGGGCTGTGGTACCAGCAGAGAAAAGAGCAGAGGCCAGGCTCAGTGCCTGGGAGGAGGAGAGACCCAAGATTGGCCAGGAGTAGGCAACAGGGTGGGCCCCTTGGCCCATAAAGAGAGGTGAGCGTCCAGCTCTTTCTCTCCTGAAGACACATACCCAAGTGTATGTCCAAGAGGGGAGGCATTTGGGGTATCTGTGGAGGAGGCTAGGTGCCCCCATTGCTCCCCATGGTTCCCCCCAAGACTGGGTTTCTTGCAGCCCAAAGGAAAGGATCCTTTGAGGACTGTGGCCCCAGACAGGCCTAAACTGGAATCTCAGTTCTACAACCCACTGATTTTGCCTTTCTGAGCCTCAGTTTCTCTCATCTGTAAATGGGAATAATACCCTTGCAAGGCCATTGCAAGGACCACAGAAAATGGAGAAAACCACAGAGCAGGTGTCCGTTAAACCATAGCTGGGGCCCTTATGCCTGCCCCAGGACTCAGAACCACGGGCCAATGTCGGGGGAGCCCGCACACTCCTGCCCCTCCACCCCGTCACCCGCTCACATGTGGATGGATTCTCACGCCCACCCACCACAAACTGTCTCTTGAATCCCAGCTCCACGTGTGTCTGCAGCATGCCGGGCACCCTGCTGAGCGTGTCCCATTGACTCCCCACTGCAATCCTATAAGGTCTGCGTTATTAGCTCCGTTTTACTGATAAAGAAACTGAGGCTCAGAGAGGTTAAGCAACTTGCCCCAGTCCCACAGCAGGTAAATGGATACTGGGGCAAGAGCTCAGGCCAATGGGGCCCTCCCTGATCCACGCTCTCTCCTCTGTCTCAGGCTACCCTCATGGAGCCAGATGGCGACATATTCCTCGGGCCTCTGCGTCCACTCCTCTGGTGGTCAGCACAGATGTGGGTGACTCTGGCCCTGGAGCCACGACTCTGTTACCAATATTCCCAGACTGGGCGTAGCCCTCCCCTCCTCTGCCCTTATTAATTTTATCAGGAGCCTCCTGAGAAAACCAGGCCTCCCTCTCCCCCTACCCCTGCTGCTCTCTGGCTTAATTACTTCTCCTCCTGGCTGTAATGAATGTCTCTGAGCCCCTGAGACAGGAAACTTCATCAGGAACAGCCGCCTTCCTGACTCAGCGCTGCCTCCCCCAGCCCCGTCCCTTTGGACCCAGACAGAGGCCCAGCCTCTGCCTCATCTCCAGCCCGGCCCCAGCTTCAGCTAAGAGGGCATTTGTGGGTGGGAGACGCCCTAGGCCCCTCAGCCCCCTTGCCCCCCCATAGAATGCAGGAGTGCAGGCCCTAAAACCAGACCATAAAGGGTCTGCCCCAGATTGGGGGGTCCCAATCCTCAGACCCTCATCCAGCAATCTGCCCCAAGGCATTGGAACAGACGGCTCAGATTGGCAGCTCGTCCTGGCTTCCTTCCACCCCCAGGGGTCAGCACAAAGAGGTCATTCTTTCCTCTTATTCATTCACCCCATGCTCCAGGAGCACCTGCTCGGTACCAGCCCCTACTCCGAGCACTGGGAATACGACAGGGAACAAGATCGACAAGATGCGTGCCTTCTAGGAACTTATGGTCCAGCAAGAACACAGCCTAAAACAAGTGAACAAGCAGATAAATAAAAATTATCCGAGACCCTTGAACAACACGGGTTTGAACTACACGGATCCACTTATACACAGGTTTTTTCGGTAAATACAATACAGTACTGTAAATATATTTTCTCTCCTTTGTGATTTTCTTAATAGCATTTTCTTTTCTCTAGCTTACTTTATTGTAAGAACACAGTATATAGTACATCTAAATTATAAAATATGTTTATTTTATCGACCCTTTATGTTATCTATAAGGCTTCCGGTCAACAGTAGGGTATTGGGAGTCAAAAGTTATACATAGATTTTTGACATCCCTAAACCCCACATTTTTCAGGGGTCAACTGTATTTATAAGGAGGGGGAAAGTGGGAGCTGAGACAGAGTGATAGCTTGAGTAGCACCGATGGCACATACGCTTCCATCCCGTCCTGTTCAATCCCTATATTGGAAGTCCTTACAGCAGTCTGCCCTGCATCCTTCATGCTTCAAGGCCAGCAGGGTCTTACTGGATCATCACCTCCAATCACCCAGGGCTTCTGCTACATACCCACCCCACCCATCACCTCAAACAACCACAGGGAGGAAAGAGGGTCAACGGTGTAGAAGCCCCAGAGTCACCATGCCAGGAAGGAGGACAGCAGAATGAAGACAGTATCAGCCGCCTGACATCCCCTTTCTGCCTCTCCGCCCCCCCACTGGGGTCCCTTATCCTCCCCCTGGACCCCACGCCCATCATCGAAGTCATTTCCAAGTAGACTAAGGAGTTACGTGTAAAAATACATTGAACCACAGAAAATCAGGAAGGAGGCACAGCCAGACCTCTTGAGGGAAGAGGCCTTTATGAGTATAAAGGACGGGACGAAATCACAGGAGAAAGGTCAACAGCTTTGCCCACAGAAGCGTTAAACGCAGGTGGGTGTCATAAAAGCGTAACTGAAATGACGCATGAACCCCCTCTTTTTTGCCAGGCTCGCTCCTAATCTGTCCCAGATGGAGCCCACCAGGAACTTTCCCTCCCCTCACGCCCACCCCTCACCTTACCCGGTCTGGGTTGGCTATCGCCCGTGAACGCTCCCCGGCACCTGGCTGCTCCATCCTCCATCCTCTACCAAAGCGTAGATGAGACTGTGTTGTGAATGTCGGTTTCAGTTTGGATCCTCATGGTGCGTGGGCACCTTGACATCTTATTTTTTATAATCTCCATGCCCAGCACACAGAAATACCTTACACAGGGTAAAATTCATTAAGTTTTTTTAGTGGATATCTGTTATATTTTCTTCTTCCCTAGGTTTTTTTTTTTTAAATTGTAGCAAAATATACATAACATAGACACCAAAAAAAAAAAAAAAATACACATAACATAAAATCTACCAGCTTAATTTTTTTTAAAAGATTTTATTTATTTATTTGAGAAAGAGAGAATGAGAGACAGAGAGCACGAGAGGGAGGAGGATCAGAGGGAGAAGCAGACCCCCCGCTGAGCAGGGAGCCCGATGCAGGACTCCATCCCGGGACTCCAGGATCATGACCTGAGCTGAAGGCAGTCGCTTAACCAGCTGAACCACCCAGGCGCCCTATCAGCTTAATTTTTGGAGGAAACTCCATACTGTTTCCACAGCAGCTGCACCATTTTGCTTTCCTGCCAACAGCGCACAGGGATTTCAATTTCTCCGCATCCTCGCCAACCCTTGTTACTTTCTGGTGTTTTTGACAGTAGGCATCCTAATGTGTGTGAGGTGGCATCTTACTGTTGTGGGGGTTTTTGTTTGTTGTTTTATTTTTTTTTTAATTAATCTCTATGCCCACCATGGGGCTCAAACTCACGACCCCAAGATCAAGAGTCGCTCGCTCCACCAACTGAGCCAGTGAGGCGCCCCTTACTGTTGTTTTGATTTGCATTTCCCAATAACTAGTTTTTAAATGAGTCAACAGACTAAAAAAGAATCCATATGGCAGATATGACAAAGGGTAATATTTTTTATATGTAAAATGAATATACAGATCTCTACGTAAAACATTAGGATCCAAAAAGACAAATGGACATGAACAGACAACTTCCGAAAGAGGAAAGGTAACATAAGAACAAATGGCATCACAAACCTGTACCCCTGAAACAAATAATACATTATATGTTAATAATAAATAAATAAATAAATAATAAATAATTAAAAAAAAAAAGAACAAATGGCATGGCTGGTCACCAAAAAAGACAAAACAGAATACCATGTTTTACCTGGGAAGATTTCAAAACATAAAAAAAATAGATAAAAAGATAAAACTCACTGCTGGCAAGGAAGGTTGGCAAATAGACATACTCGTCCATTCACAGCTGATGAGTGTGCATTGGTACAACCCTTTTGAAAAGCAACTTCCAAAGACTCAGGAGCATTTATGCACTTTAACCTAGGAATTCAGTTTCTGGGCACTTACTGAAATAAACGTATTTCAGCAATATATGCATAAAATGTGTACCACAGTTTATTTCTAAGAGTGAAAACTTGGAAGTATCGTAACAGCATATTCAATAATAAATTTTTAAAAATGTTCCTATAGTGTAACATTATGCAGTCACCCAAAAGTTGATCATGAAGTTTATGAGATGAGAAGCTGTTTGGGACTTTAAGTGGGAAAAGCAGAATACAAAATGTTACCTGCCTTAATTTAAGATCTTAACTCAGAAAAAAAATAAGGGTAGTAAATGTATATAAAAATATACAGCAGGGGGCGCCTGGCTGGTTCAGTTGGTGGGCCGGCGACCCTTGATCTCTGGGTTGTGAGTTTCAGATCCACCTTGGGTGTGGAGATGACTTAAAAATGAAATCTTAAAAAAAAAAAAAAATACAACAGACTCGTGGAAGCTTTCTCTGGCTGATGAGCCTGTGGGTAATTCTTTTCTGTCTTGTGCTTCATCTCTTCACACCATATACCTCTCCCCAAACTGAAAATGTACTCACAACCTTTCATAAACTTTGATCAGATATTCCCTCTTCTGAATATTTATCCTTAAAAAATCATTCAACAGTATCTCAGATATGTACCTATGAAACAAATAATGCAATATATGTTAAGAAAAAAAAAAAGAAGAAGATAGCAGGAGGGGAAGAATGAAGGGGGGGAAATCAGAGGGGGAGACGAACCATGAGAGATGATGGACTCTGAAAAACAAACTGAGGGTTCTAGAGGGGAGGGGGGTGGGAGGATGGGTTAGCCTGGTGATGGGTATTAAAGAGGGC
The DNA here is from genome assembly GCF_004348235.1 of Phoca vitulina. NCBI lineage: Eukaryota > Metazoa > Chordata > Mammalia > Carnivora > Phocidae > Phoca > Phoca vitulina. Next base: position 2,000,952 of record NW_022589795.1, read on the forward strand.
ACGTTCTGCATGGAGCACTGGGTGTTATGCACAAACAATGAATCATGGAACACTACATCTAAAACTAATGATGTAATGTATGGGGATTAACATAACAATAAAAAAAATTTTTAAAATCATTCAACAGTATAAAGGAAAATGTTATGCATGAAATGGTAATTACATTTATAATCATATATAAGTTGGATGCAAATCAAATGTTTAATAATAGAAATTAATTGAATAGATGAGGGAATTTTACCCTTATTGAAATCTTAGTCACTAAAAGGCACAGTTAGGAAGTGTGACGGGTTGAATTGTGTCCCCCAAAAAGATATGTTGAAGTCCTAACCCCCAGTACCTTGGATTAGGACCTTATTTGGAAAAAGGATGTTGCAGTCTTAATTCATTAAGATGAGGTCATACTGGAGTAGGGTGGCACTTAATCCAATATGTCTGGTGTCCTTCTAAGAAGAGACACACACAGGGAGAAGGTAGCCATGTGACCCCAAAAACAGAGATTGGAATGTTGCATCTACAATCCAAAGAATGCCAAGGATTGCCAGCAAACACCAGAAGCTAGAAGAGCCAAGGAAGGATTTGCCCCTACAGGTTTCAGGTGGCCCTGGTGACATCTTGATCTTGGACTTCTAGCCTCCCCACCTGTGAGACCATACATTTCTGCTATTTTCAGCCACCCAGCCCGTGGTACTTTGTTAGAGCAACCCCAGGAAACTAATACAGGACATAATATGAAAAATGTTCCTGACATCCTAAGTGAAAATCAGGAAAATATTTATAGGTACACAATAACACAGCCATCCTTGTTTGTTTAATGTAAAAGAGCTTGGAAGGAAAGACCAAATGCAAAAGCAGCTATACTGTAGGCTAGATAGGTTTTATTTATCCAGTTTTCAGTAATTTTCCTAACTTACTTTTATAATGAAAAAAAAAGGTGTTTGGTGTTTTGGGGTTTTTGTTCTTGTTGTTTTATCAAGTATACCCTAATTGTAACCACCAGCTCCTCTTTCCACTCCCACTGTCAGACCCCTGGTCTCTGCCTGGGATCCACCACTTCTCCCCACCATCCCTTAACTTCTAGGAGCCCAGCTGAGATTGGGCCACTCCTCAAAATCTTGCAGTGGCTCCCCTGGTCTCCTTTAGCTGCACCCACACCACTGGCCTCGCTACCCTCGGCTTTGCCCTTCCCCGCCCCTGCCCTTGCCCTGCCACACTAACATTGGTACCTTCCTTGGGGTTTCTCAGTCCGACCTGCAAAGACCGGTGAATCCCGGTGAATCGGGAGGGAAGCCAGCTTTCTCCCCATTGAGAAGATGAAAAGGAGAACCCCTGCAGGGGGAGTGAAGGTCTTGCTCAAAGCCAGCCCGAGGCCATTCTGTGAGGCTGGGACTCGAAACCAGGGCCCCTGACCCCAGGTCAAGGCAAGGGCCGAGCCCTGCGTCCCCGGGTCCACTCGCCCAGCACCCTGCCCGGTCCAGAGTGGGCGTTCCCTTCGTGTGTCCCGATTGAGGAAGCCTGAGCCCCCTCCTCCCACCTTTGCCCCCAATAAAACCTCCCACTCCCCTCAACGCCTTTGCCCCTGACTCCCCCTTTGGCTGCATCCTCACTCCCTCACCCCACCCCACTCCCACTCCCGGGCTGGTCTACTTGCAGGAGGGTTGGGGGTATCGAGATGCGAGAGCGGCGCGGGAAGATGGGGTGGCTCTGGAAGGGCGTTGGCTGGGGTGGGGGCAGCCAGAGCCCGGGGAGGGGGAGGCGGCAAGCCTGGGCACAAAGGCACCAAGAGTCGGCCCCCCAACCCGCTGCCCCGGACCGGTTCTCACTCGCCCCCTCGAACAGATCGCTGTAACTTCGCTGGGAGCTCCCTCCGTCCTCGTATCGCCGGCCGGACCGACACTGCCCTCTCGTGGCAATAGTATGTAATTACAAACTGCGGGCGGACAGCGGAACCCGCGTCCTTCTCCACGGAGGACAGGTCGGGTAGGGCCCTGAGTTCCCTGAGTCCAGCAGGAGGGCTGTTCAAGCTTAGGACAGTTTCCTAAGCCCTGATACTCCACAATTCCCTGCCTACACATCAATTTCGCCTTGGGACATGCACATAATAGGATGGACCGTATGAAACTTCCATTTGTTGACTTCTAACTTATAAAAACACAAAAACATACAAAAGATACACATGAGCTCTGCCCCACATCTCCCCCCTTCATACATGCCAAAACCCTCAAACACACACACACACACACACACACACACACACTCATCTCTACACATTCCTCTTTCCAACACACAGATGGGAGGGGGGATATCCCCCCTCCCCCTGGGGAGCTCTCAGCCATGGGACAGAGACATACCACCCAGCGCTACACCCCCTAACCCTACCCATGAGTCCCACACAACACCCAACCCCCACGAAGCCATAAACAACACCCCCGAGTTCAGCTCCACCCCAGGGTCTTCACCTCTCCCTCCATCTCCTCCTTGACCTCAAACTCACTAGGGACATCCCCATATTGAATGTCACCTCTCTTGACTTCTAGAGACCAACCTACATCTCTGCTCGAGTACTTTTCAGATTTTAATGCTCATAGAATCTCCTGGGGACCTCATTAAAATGCAGATGCTAATTCAGTAGGCCTAGAGCAGGCCCCAGATTCCACATTTCCAACCAGCTCCCACGTGATGCTATGAACCATGCTTTGAATAAGGAGGCTCTGCTTCTTTCTCCAGCCACAATTCCCCCAGGAGTTCCTGTGGGCTCATCCCAGGCCCCTCCCCAACCATCTGCCACCTGGCTTTCCCACTCTACGTCCCCCCCCACACACACTGAAATGGGAAAGTCAGTGATAAGTGAAACCAGTGGCCTTTTCTCAGGTTTTGAGGCATCTATGCTGTGGGCTGCCCCTTTCTTCTTGAACCATCTCTACCTATGTGGGCCCCCTTCTACCTCTCCAATGTGCTCTCCGCTTTCTCCAGCCCCTCCCTGGCAGCTAGCTGGTGGCCACGCTCAGGGTCTCTCCATCCCTGACCTCTCTCCTGAGCTCCAGAATCCTTTTCCACCTGTCCACTAGGAAGCTCTACTTGTGCCCTGAAAATATTTTATCTCCACTTGTCTAAAATCCGTCTCCTGGGATCTCTGTAATAATCGTCACGCCGACTTCGTGGTGTGAGTGTGGGAATTAAATAAGTGGATACGTATCATGTGCTTAGAACATACCTGACGAAGAGTTTGCCATCATTAACTTTAAGACAGTAGCCTTTCCTAAATACCCCCAGTCCCCAGAAATTGTAGACTGTAGGAAGACTCTAACTATCATAGGGTTATGGACAGGTTCTTCCGTGTGTGTGTGTGTGTGTGTGTGTGTCTGTGTGTGTGTGTGTCTGTGTGTGTCTGTGTGTGTGTGTGTGCCATCTCCGAGAAGGTCTCTAGCAGACGCGAACAGGCCAGCAACATCACCCTCACACTGCGGATAACTTCCTCCTTTTCACAAACCCGCACCGCAAGCAACCAGAAGAGGCCGAGAGTAGGGAGTCCCCTGCTGGACAAGAGGCTCATCGCACACTTGGAACGGAAATCCTTTTTTTGATTTTTTTTTTTTTAGATTTTATTTATTTGACAGAGAGAGACACAGCGGGAGAGAAAACACAAGCAGGGGGAGTGGGAGAGGGAGGAGCAGGCTTCCCACTGAGCAGGGAGCCCAATGCAGGGCTCGATCCCAGGACCCTGGGATCATGACCTGAGCCGAAGGCAGACACTTAACTACTGAGCCACCCCAGGCGCCCCTGGAACCAAAATTCTTAAATCCATAAATTATGTATTTGTGGAGTATTTACTATTTCACACATTTGTGCCTCGAAGGAAAACTACTCATGGAAGAAGCAAGCTCGCTTTTATGGAGTGTTTTACCTGTCAGACTGGTAACTTGCACCTATGGGAATTCATTGAATTTTCTCATTTGTCCAATCATACATAGCGGTGGATAGATAGTATAATGAATCCCCTGTACCCATTGTCCAGCTTCAACAAATACCAACTCCTGACTCAGAGCGAGTCTTATTGCATCTGTCCCCCCACTCCCAGTTTCTCCCCTCCAGGGTTATTTTGAACTAAATGCAAGACATCTTATCATTTCATCTATAAATATTCAGGATGCACACTAAAGTATATGGAGTAGTTTTAAAAACGACACACAATCATAGCACACCTAAAAATTAATATATCAAATATCCTTTGTGCTCAAATTTTTCCAATTGTCTCATTTTTTATGGCTTGTTTGATTCAGAATTCAAATAAGGATTAAAAGAAACTTTAAAAATACATCTTTTGGGGCGCCTGGGTGGCTCAGTCGTTGGGCGTCTGCCTTCGTCTCGGGTCGTGGTCCCAGGGCCCTGGGATCGAGCCCCGCATCGGGCTCCCTGCTCCGCAGGAAGCCTGCTTTTCCCTCTTCCACTCCCCCTGCTTGTGTTCCCTCTCTCGCTGTGTCTCTCTCTGTCAAATAAATAAATAAAATCTTTAAAAAAATACATCTTTTGGGGGGTGCCTGAGTGGCTCAGTGAGTGAAGTGTCTGCCTTCAGCTCAGGTCAGGATCCCAGGGTCCTGGGATCGAGCCCTGCATCGGGCTCCCCGCTCCATGGGGAGTCTGCTTCTCCCTCTTACCCCTCCCCCCTGCTCGTGATCTCTTTTTCTCTCTCACACTTTCTCTCTCAAATAAATAAAATATTTTTTTAAAATAAAATAAAATAAAACTACATCTTTTTGGGGGGCACCTGGGTGGCTCAGTCGGTTAAGCCGCCAACTTTTGATTTTGGCTCAGGTCATGGTCTCAGGGTCATGGGATTAAGCCCCACATCAGGCTCCCTGCTCAGTGTGGAGTCTGCTTGAGATTCTCTCTCTCCCTCTGCCTCTCCCCTGGCTTGCACTCACTCTCTCTCTCTCTCTAAAATCTATCTATCTGTCTGTCTGTCTTTTTGGCGCACCTGGCTGGCTTCAGTAGAGCATGTGACTCTTGATCTCAGGGTTGTGTAGAGATTACTTAAAATAAAATCTTTTTAAAAATACATCTTTTCATTTAATTCCGCCCTCCTCTCTCCTACTCTTTTACTTGTAATTCATTTATTGAAGAAACCAGGTTGCTTGCCCTATAGTTTCCCACGGTGTGGATTTGGTGGACTGAGTGCCCATGGAGAGCTTTTCATCTTCACTACTATGCAGTGAGATTAAGTTTTATTCTCTTTCCCCCCTTTTTACAAGTGAGAAAGCAGGAGCCCAGAGAAGTTAAATGCCTTGCCCAAACCTTTACAGCCAAGGAAGTGGCAGAGCCAGGCCTCCTGATCTCCAGCCAGGGAAAATGGGACTGCGTCCTCAGAGTGCCCCGTTCACGACCTGGCACATAGTATGTGCTCACGACACCGCGGCTGACCGAGGCCTGTGTACTCTCCCACTGGGCTCTTCCTCCTCACAGATGGAGAGGGCCCCCTTGGGGCTGCTGGGAAGTCCTAGGGCCAATCCCACGATAGTCCACAGAGCCAGGCTTCCCTTTCCACAGGGCCCTACATCTTTCCTTCTGTCTTCTCTTTATTCATGTGTTCATTCAGTGTTTACTGGCCACTTCGCCCATGGCAGATGCCATTACGGCATGTGAATGAGTATGGCTCTGTGCCTCTATGTGGATGAGTATGATCTCAGGTGGGGTGTCTGCTTGTAACTCTGTATGTAGTGTGTGTGTGTGTGTGTGTACATTCCTGTCTCCAGATCTAAGTGCCCCTGTAGTTGTCCCTGATGACAGCTGGGTGTGTATTTGCGTGTTCTCAGCACCTATCCATGTGTGTGTATGTCCGTGTTCCTATGTATGACACGGTCGCTGCGCACGTAAGCATGCACAATTCTGCGTGCAAATGTGTGTCTGGGTGGACCAGTGTCTCTCTGTACATCTGTTGTGTCTATATACGTGTATCTCTCTATGTGCACATCTGTGTGAGAATGGATGGTGCGGGTCTCCATGTGTTCTGTGTATCTCCGTACACCTGTGCGTCTACACATCTGTGTTTCTGCGTGTATCTCAGTGGCTGGTGTGGGATGCTACATTTGTGTACTCATGTGTGTGTGTGTGTGTGTGTGTGTGTATCTCCCCTCAGGTGCTGTGATTGGAACCGTCAGCTGGCACCCCTGGCCCCTCACCTGCCCGGCTTCCTGTCACTTCCACGCCCACCTGTCCTGAGTGGCAGCTAAGGAGGGCTCTAGTAGGAGGGACAGCCTTGGCCCTTCAAACCAGCTCCTGTGCTCAAGGCTGTGGCCTGTGCTGAGGGGAAGTGTCTGGAGGGGTTGGAAGGTTGTGTCTGGTCCCAGCATCTCCATGACCCAGGGCCTGGTGAGAAGACAGGATCCTGATTCTGGGCACATTGACAATAAGCTTTACTCTGAAAAACAAAACGACGGCCTGCTTCAGAGGGGAACAAAGAAAATTCAAGCTGGAACCACAGACCCACAGGGATCCTGTAGGCCTTCAATTCAGAGGGGTGGGGTCAGGTAGGGGTGTTGACCTCATATACCCACACTCATCTCCTCCACAAAGCAGGGCCAGTTCTCCAACCAGAGGCTGGCCTTCCCCCAGGGAGAGGCAGTAGGGACACAGTGGCCCCAGGGTCACTGGGCCTGGAGTTAATCATCTACTCAGGGTATCCCTGGGCCCATTGGCTGCCTGGGGACACGGCCCTCTGGGCTAAAGCCCAAAGCAGTGGGAAGCAGCTCCCCAGGCGGTGTCTGCCCCACCAGCCCAGGGGAAATGGGACTGATGCTGTTGGCTACTGAAATGGGTGGGCCCCTGGTCTGAGGAGGGAGACAACAGCCCTGCCCTCAGGGAGCCCCAGTCTGAAGGGAGAAGTCAGCCTTGCCCTCACAGAGGCCCTGAGTTGGCAGGAGGGGGAAAAGGCCTGGAAGAGGCATACATTTGGGAGAGAAAGAGTGACGAGAGGCCAGAGCTGGGGCAGAGAGACGGAGAAGGAGGAATCCTGAGTGGAGAGGGGCCAGGGAGGGTGGGAGCGCTGAGCGGCTTGGAAAATGATTAATCCCCCAGGAGCTAGGACCACCTCCTCTGGTGGATTCTGGGAAGTGTAGGGAAGTAGGGGGTGGACCGCAGCAAACTGGGAAGAGAAAGAAGGCCTTAGAGATGACCTCACAGAGTAGGGGGTACAGACCTTCCATGCTTCCCTCTCTAATGGAACCCAGAATTTCTAAGTAGGAAAATGGAAAAGTCAGTGGACGAGGTCACAAAGGTCAGCAACCCCTCCCCCTGCCAGGAGTCTCCTGCCCGGGAGAGTGCATGCGTGTGCTGTGTGTGCACATGTGTTGGTGCATGCATGAGTGTGTTGGCAGGGGATCCCGGGAAGGGGTTGGTGTGCTCACCCAGCATCCTCTGGGATGCTCAGGGGAGAAGCAGCTCAGGCAGAGCCCCAACAGTCTTGACTCCCAGCACAGGGAGCACAGAACTGCAGAGAAGGAAGAAGAGAGCAGTGGTGAGAACTTAGGATGCCTAGCATCTGGCCGTGACACTACCAGCTGTGTGACCTTGGCCAAGTCACTGCTCCTCCACACTTGCTTTTCTCCTCTACAACGACAGAGGGTGGGGCTCCAGCACGGTGTACGGGAGCACAGGATGTGTACAGGGTGCTTTCTGGCAGCGGGTGGATACAGTATCAAGTCACAGTGAATCACATCCCGGGAAAGTTTTCAGGTCCTTTTCAAATCTTGTTTAAGAGCATGCGTCTGAAGCAGAACTGCTTTGCTTCAAAGAACAGCCCCACTGTTAATGAGCCGAATGACCTTGGCCCTCACATAGTTCTGTGCCTTGATTTCCTCATCTATAAAGTGGGCAGAATAATAATACCCATCCTGGCATCATTGTGAGGATGAAATGAGTTACTACATGTGAAGTGCTTTGCACAGGGCCTGGCATTCCACAGGTCAGGAGAAAGCCTCCCAGGCTGCCAGGGTGCTTCTGACACTGCGTACTTGGTAGGCTTCTGTGTTACCAAGAGAGCAGGCAACACTAGCCAGCTGGAACTTAATAACATTTTGTTTTGGCTTTATTCTTAAGGCTTTCTTCTGTTGGTAGCAAGTGATACTGGTTTTCTAGTTATAATCTTGATAGGGATAAATTTTAAATTTAAGAACCTTAATACTAATAAGGGGTGATTTACCCTCCGGTTCCCTTTCCCATTGGATCTGAACTCTGGTCTTGGTGGAAGGGGGCATACGATTGGGAAAAGGAGGAAAAGGAACACCGAAGCTGGCCTCACAGTGCTTATAGTCTGGCATATAGCTTATGGCCTAGTTTCAAACAAGGTAATAAAATAAAAGTAAAATAAAATAAAATAAATAATAAGGGGTGATTTGAGACTATGACAAAATTCTTCAAAGTGGTACCCAGTGTCTGGAGCTTGGCTAACCCTGGTAACCTCATGATTCCAATTTTCTTGGAGCTCAGATCATAGGATAGAGGCATTCCCCGCCCTCCAGCAGAGTTGGCACACCTCCACCCTCCTTCCACTCCTCCCCACCTCTCCTAGCAGTCTCCTCCCTCAGTCCCACGGTAACCGCCACTTACTCTCCCCTCTTGCCCTCCTCACACTCCCGTTTAATCATCCAGAACCCCGCAGACGGCCAAAGCCACCCTGGGTCCCCTGAGCCCTTCCTGGAACCGGCCTTGGCAGCAGATGAAAGACACCCCGCCACCGCTTATCTCTGCCTCGTGACCCGCGCTAGTGGGTTCCGTCCCCCCCCCAGGGGCGGGGGATACTGGTGGCCCCGCCCTCCGACCCATGGCCTGACCCTCCTCAAATGCACCCAGAGACGACTCTGCGCCCCCAGTCCGCGCCCCGCCGCGGCTATCCCAGCCCCGTCTTGCAGCAGGTTAAGAGCCCCCCAGAGCCGGGAGCTGCGGACAGAAGCGCACTCGTGGGGGGGGGGGGGGGGCCGGTCTGGTTGTCATGGCGACGGCGCGGTTGGCCTGGGCCCTACGGGCCACCTCTGCGGGAGGAAGGCTGCGCGGTCCCCGAGGCACTGGGGGCGCCCGGAGACTGAGCGGCAGCGCGCGACGGCGGGCGGCCGGGGGCGCCAGCCCGGGGCGCCGGCTCAGCACCGCCTGGGCGCCGGCCCAGGACGCACGAGAACGGACCGAGGGCGCCGAGGACGACACCCACTCGCCTGCCGCGGAGGAGCCGGAGTGGACACCGCCCCCCGCGCCCCCGGCCCCTCCCGACCCCCCCGGGCCCCCGGCCGGCCGCTCGCTGGTGCAGCGGGACATCCAGGCCTTTCTGAACCAGTGCGGAGCCAGCCCCGGGGAGGCGCGCCACTGGCTCACGCAGTTCCAGACCTGCTACCACTCCGCCGACAAGCCCTTCGCGGTCATCGAGGTGAGCGGAGTGCGGCGCCGGCCATGTCACAGCGAGGGGATGGATGGGGGTTGTACGGCGACGGGTCGCCAGGCATGGCGGGACCGGCTGCGGACTCTGCACAGCAGAAGCGGGAAGGCGTGCGACGGTGCCCGGCGGAGTGCCCGGGACTGGGTGAAGCTGCGCGCTGCTCCAATAGTCTCACGCCCAGCCCAGGCGAGGAGACTGGGGACCCTAATCCACTAAGTGTGATGCGCTGGAGAAGTACCCCCACCCCCACCATGGGCGCAGTCGGGTTCAGATGGCAAGTGGGGAACCTGGACAGGAGCCGCCTGGGTCACCCCTCCCCCCAAGAAGTCAGAGAGTCCAAGGTCGCAGGGAGGCACAGAGGGAGGAACACTAATGTGAGATAAGGGGATGGCAAGACCCAACGGGGCAAAGGGCGGAGCAGGTGGGCGCCCGTAGCCAGAAATGGCGTCTGACTGCTCCTGGGCACGGTAGGGGCACCGACAGGGCCGCGGGGACCAGGCTGCAGGAGTCAGGGCCAGCGTTGGCCCTCCTGAACGTGCCCTCTCCCGCAGGTGGACGAGGAGGTACTCAAGTGCGGTCGGGCCGTATCCAGCCTGGCCTTCGCCCTGGCATTCCTGCAGCGCATGGACATGAAGCCGCTGGTAGTCCTCGGGCTGCCCGCGCCCACCGCGCCCTCTGGCTGCCTTTCCTTCTGGGAGGCCAAGGCACAGCTTGCCCAGAACTGCAAGGTGCTGGTGGATGAGCTGCGGCACAACGCCGCCGCTGCCGTGCCCTTTTTTGGCGGCGGCTCGGTGCTGGGCGCCGCGGAGCCAGCCCCTCATGCCAGGTTAGTGCGGGCCCCGCCTGGCCCGGCGTGCTTGGACCCCGCTCCGCCGCGCGCCCTGCCCGAGCCCGGCAGGCCTGGAGGGGGCCCTCTTGAGCACCACGTCTGGCCCACAGCTACGGCGGGATCGTCTCGGTGGAGACCGACCTGCTGCAGTGGTGCCTGGAGTCCGGCAGCATCCCCATCCTGTGCCCCATCGGGGAGACGACCGCGCGCCGCTCCGTGCTCCTCGACTCGCTGGAGGTGACCGCGGCTCTAGCCAAGGCGCTACAGCCCACCAAAATCATCTTCCTCAATAACAGAGGAGGCCTGCACGACAGCAGTCAAAAGGTGTGTCCCCTCCTTACGGGCTCCACTCCCGCGACTCCGGGCCTGGATGAGCCCCTCTCCTGCTCCCTGCTCGCCTCCCGGACGGGCCCCAGAGTCATTCTCAAGCTGGGTGGGTCGGGAGCAGCGTGGTGCCCAGATCCGAACTCTCCCTGGCCGAGGGCTCCGGGAGGAAGTGAGGGTAAAGGGGTCGGTGAGGAAGGGTCCGTGGGGCAGGGGCGCAGTTCGTGGCCGGCTGCAGGCCAGAGGCTCACCCCTTGCGCCTGGACGCAGGTCCTGAGTAACGTGAATCTGCCCGCCGATCTGGACCTGGTGACCAACGCCGAGTGGGTGAGCGCCAAGGAGCGGCAGCAGGTGCGGCTCATCGTGGACGTGCTCAGCCGCCTGCCGCACCACTCCTCGGCCGCCATCACCGCCGCCAGCACGCTGCTCACCGAGCTCTTCAGCCACAAGGGTGAGGGCCGCGCCTGGGGGCGGTGTCGGGGGAGGGAGGCGGGTCTAGGGGAAGTAGGTGGGTCTCCGGACGATGGACGGAAGCTGAGGGACAAACTGCCAGGGGAAAGCATCTCCCTGTGTGAAAATCATGTACATATCAATGCCGACCACAGAAATCACTTCATTGTGGAGATCTTCCAAAGAGGGTCACTGCCTACCCCCCCCCCCGCCCTGTCGTATCTGGACCCCCCACCAGGCAGGGCAAATGCAGGAGCGGATGGGACCTGGCTCTGGGGCCAAACTAACCCCTCCTCCTCCATGCCACCCCCAGGGTCCGGGACCCTGTTCAAGAACGCCGATCGGATGCTGCGGGTGCGCAGCCTGGACAGCCTGGACCAGGGCCGCCTGGTGAACCTGGTCAACGCCAGCTTCGGCAAGAAGCTGCGGGACGACTACTTGGCCTCGCTGCGCCCGCGGCTGCACTCTGTCTACGTCTCTGAGGGGTGAGTCTGCGGGCCCCAGAGGGCAGGGACCGAGGGACAGAGCTGGGCAGGTTGGGGCCAAGGAGAGGTCCCAGCCTGCCTCTTCCCTGCTGCGCCAGGTACAACGCGGCTGCAATTCTGACCACGGAGCCCGTACTGGGGGGCACCCCTTATCTAGACAAGTTTGTGGTGAGCTCCAGCCGCCAGGGCCAAGGCTCGGGCCAGATGCTGTGGGAGTGCCTGCGGCGGGACCTGCAGACGCTTTTCTGGCGCTCCCGGGTCACCAACCCCATCAATCCCTGGTAGGTCCCGCCCCCACCCCAGCCCCGGCTCTCCAAAGCCACGCCCCCGGAAGGACCGGCTTCCCCCAAGGAAAGGACCCCACTCAGTGTGGCCCCACATTCCCCAGGGAGCAGACCACCCACGGAGTCTGAGATTTCCCCAGAAGCAGAGCACACTTAAAGACGCTCTGCCCCACGGCAGTGGATTCCTTAAAGACGCTCCCCAACTCTCCCAGAGTCCTCAGAAATCCTGACCCTCCAGGCTCTATTCCAGGCCCAGTTGCCAAGCGCTGACCCCAGGCCCACTGCATCTCCAGCGAAACATTCTCTCCTTTCTCTTTCCTTCTGCAACTATCCCCTCACCCAGCTCTGTGGGGACCAAGAGGTGAACAAGGACCCCTCCCCTGGAGGCACAGAGAGCAAAGGACATCCTCAGTCTAACCTTCCTAGCTTTGGGACTCTGGCAGGTCAACTAACTTCTCTGAGCCTTAGCTGCTTCTCTGGGAAAAGAGCAAGCCACCACCAGACTCCTGGCTGCTGCTGTAAGGATGAAACCAGTAATATCAGGGTGTCTAGCATGTAGTAGGTCCTCAAAATAACCAGTGAGTAGTGAGCACCGGCCTTGCCCTAAAAGCCTTCCCCTTCCCCCCACCAGGTACTTCAAACACAGTGATGGCAGCTTCTCTAACAAGCAGTGGATCTTCTTCTGGTTTGGCCTGGCCGATATCCGGGACTCTTATGAGCTGGTCAACCATGCCAAGGGGCTGCCAGACTCCTTCTGCAAACCAGCTTCTGACCCAGGCAGCTGACCCTCACCGCCCACCCTGCAGGCCCTGGGACAACCAGGGTGAACCAAAAGCCGTGCCTGCTGGAGGTGATCCCAGGCAGCCACAGGCTGGACCAGGCTTGATGGCTAAGTGATCTGCAGAGGAGGAAGCAGCTCCTACTCTACTCTGCCCAGAGGGGGGCGCCCAAGTGGGGACAAGCACAGGAAGAAGGGTGTGACCAAGACACCCCTCCCCTACCCTCACCACTGGCTCCAAAGCTATAACCCGGGGCCTTCAATTTTCAGTCTAGAGATATGGGAGGTGAGGGTGAGGGGCTTGCCTTCCAGGGCTCTACTCAGGGATAACCTTAAAGGTGGACCAATTTCTGTGGCCTCTGTTTTGAGACTCCCTTGCCCAAAATATCACCCCCATTTGCTTGATATTCCACCACTTATTTTAATTCCTTTGGGTCTTACAACTTTTCAGGAGGCCTTGATTAAAACACAAATACTTGTCTGAGAGTCAGCTCACACTTGAAAGGAATGAGCAGTGACCTTCTGGGAGCAAGATCTTGAGGGTTGGAGAACCAGGGGGCTCCCAGAGGGAAGAGAAGAGCTAAATGAGATGGAGTGCCCCCAAGATGAATGTTGTCACTGCCTCCCTCACCTGGGTGTCAGCAGCCCCCAGAGGGGCTCCCCTCCATCCCACAGACCAGACCAACAGCAGCTCCAGCTCTCTTTCCAAGCAAGGCCCAGGCTTGGATGTTTTCCCCTCGGTCCCGCTGGAGGCTGTCTCCATTTGTGGGAACAGAACACCTCAGCCGGCGGGAGTCCAAAGCCAGAGGTTTCATTCTGCAGTTTTGACCCCCCACAATGTGCCAGGCCCCCATACTGGTCGCTGAGCTACTTTCAATCAGGAGGCGCATGGACAAGTACGGAGAGGACCATCGTGGCACAGCGGGGCCACGACAGAACCAAACCCCAGGAGCAGCCTCTGACTTCCCTCAGGAGAGGGGTGACAGAGTGCACCGCTGTGTGTGGGCATTAGACAGGCCCAACCTGGAATCCAGCTGTGGCTACATTTGCTCTGTGCCTTGAGGTAAGCTGCTCGCCTTCTCTGAGCTTCCATTTCCTCATCTGTAAGATGTAGAATCCTCACAGTGGACACTTAATGTTAGTCCCCCCCACCCTCTAGCTGCCCTCACCAAAGGTTTCTTCAAAAGAAACCAGGAGGATAAAAGGGGAGGAAAAGACAAGCTATGACACAGGGACTGAGGGGATGGATCAAAGGCAGACTACAGGGAGGATCCTGACTAGACAGCCAAAGGCCTGTGGGAACTCTCAGAACAGGGCAGAGATCACGGGAGGACCAAAGTGGGGCTTAACCAGATGTGGTCTTTCAAGAAACCCAAGATCAATCCCAGCCAATGGCAACATGCCCTGTGGGGAGAACATAGAAGCAAAGCCAAATGTCTATATAAAATGTTTATTTTTGGAGGACTGTGTGGTCTGGTGTTTGGGAGGGCACTCACCCCAACGAGGCCAACCATAGAGCCGGAAACAGAAGGCAGGAGACGGGACGTTGGCCGCTGCCTACCCTACCCCTGCACACCCGACTGGGGCCTGCTCTGCTTTCAAGGTGGGGCGACAGCTAGTGCTGATTCTGCCCCCGGGGATACCCTGAGAACTCACGTGACTTCTGCGGTGCCCGGCCTCTCGGCTCCTCCTGGCCCAATCCCCGCGTCAACACACATACTCACTCTCAGTCTCCAAAAAACACTATAGAGCCTAGCTGCACTTGCCAGGCTCAAAAAGGAATTTTTCACATTTGCTCACTTCCGGTTCCTGGTCTTCCTTTCTCTGTCTCCCACTCTCAGTACCCCCACCCGAGCCCTGCCTTACTCCCTTCTCTGAGACAGGAGACCCAGGGAGCAGTTGGCCTCAGGTCTCCTACTAACGAACAGGAAAAACCCCTGTAAGGCATCATCCTCAGGGCTCCCACCCCACAAGGGCCGAGCCCAGGCACCGGGGAAGAGACCTGCCTCTTACCAACACATATACACACACAGCAAAGAACCAAACCAACAGAGCAGAAAGCATAAAAAAACAACTGGGCCAGCAAGGAGGAAGGCAGGGTGGCCCTCGGTGGCTCCCTGCGCCCATCTCGGCCTCTTGCCGTGCCACTCAGCCATCAGTGGCCAGGATGACGGCGGCCCCGAAGATGCCCACACTCTCTCCAAGGAGCTTCATCTGGTTCCAGAACTCAACGCGCCGTGTGTCGTGCCAGTAGGCAACATTGCCATCAATGAGCAGCATGACTGGGGGCAGCAGTATGGCCAGGATCTGGGCAGCCAGGGTCACGTAGTAGCCTGACAGGAAGGCCAGGGCCAGGACGCCATACAGCACGAAGAACAGCTGGATCATGAGCTCCCCTCCCGGGAGATGGTTCAGATAGGCCAGCCGGTCCTCCTTGCTGTGCTGCAGTGAGTAGGCCTAAAGACACACCATCCTCTAAGTCTCTCTGGCGGGCTGAGGAGCCTGTCTGGGGACAGCTGCCCCTGAGATGGCACCTGCAAGTCCGCCTCTGCAAGGTGGGCTTCTGACTCCCGGCTCAGAGTTGGGGCTCTCGGAGAGGAGGGCCTGCATCTTCCCCCCCCCAGACTAGGGAGCTCATGGGGTTAGGGCCTGGCTCTCCTCACCTTCGGGGCTCAGGAGAGCGGAAGTGTGTCTCCACTGCCAGACTGGGGCTCTCACCTCTGAATACAGAGCTCTGCACATGGGATATGGTGCCCAGTAACTAAGATGAAGCCAAGTGACCTGGAGCCTGTCCAGGTCCCCGTCCACACTGGCTCGGCCTAGGTCCTCCCCTAGGGAGTACCGTAACTTGTTACCCTAGGCAACCCCCACCGACTCTAAGCCATAGAGCCCCATCTGGGGTCTGAACCCCACCAAACCTCTCCTTTGCCCCCTCTCTCAGTCCTCTGGGGGCTGGAGCCATGAGAGGACCAGTCCACCTTGTTCTCCTGACTCTCAGGCTGGGGACTGAATGGTCCATCCAACCTCTTCTCTCCCTGGTGGCCATAATGCTGGAAGAAGGGACTCTCAGCCAGATCTCAGGCACTTGAAGGGCCTCTGAGGCCCAAAAGCTGGCTGGGGCAGTTCCCAGGAGGCAGACCATCAGGAACTACATGCAAGGCCTTATTCTGCCCACCTCCCTGGGTTCTACTTCACTCCCAGGCAAGCACTTCCAGCCAACGGCCCCCCAACCTACCACGCAGATGAGGTAGATGCCCAGGAACACCTGGCCGGTGGACTGGAGGGAGCGGCTGCGGGGTTTCTGGCGGTAGAGCTCCCCAGCGCCGCTGGCCAGCACCAGAAAGCCGCCGATGATTGCAACTGTGCGCGAGTACATACGGACCTGGACCGGGGTGAGGGAACCCCAGTCAGGAACTGCAGCCACCACGTTTCTCCTGGCTGTCCAGAGCACAGAAGTGCCCATCGCTATACATCCCATTCCATCTGATGAACCCTCTTACCATTTCCAAGTGTGGTGGGCAGGTGCAGCAGAGATAGATAACTCTTTTTATCAGAAGTGGAAACTGAGGCCCAGAGGGGTTACTAAAAATGTCCAAGGTCCTACAGAAAGTGGCAGAACCCAGACACCAAGAGTTGCCCGCTCTGCACCTCCAGGAGTACAGACTCAAATCCCAATGTTCTTTCTGCTATATGGTATAGTCTGTCCCATGAAAAAACCATTGATCCCACTGTCCGGTAGCTGTTCACACATCTGCCTCACCGACTGGACTGACAGTCCCTGCCTTTGCCCAGGATTATCTACAAGCTTGCAGCACCTGGCACGGGTTCTGACACTTTCAGGTTTACATGCTGCGCTCAATTAATTAAATTTCATAAGATCAGATGGTTGGAACCAGTACTCTCCAAGGTCCCTTTAGCCCTATAGTCTGACATACTCAACTAATGGTTTAAAGGGTTCTGGTCTCACCTGCAATGCTAACTGTGGTGTGCCCTTGGGAAAGTCTGTTTCTCATCTTTGGACCTCAGTTTTCACACTCTGAAAGGCGGTCTTGTGTGGTCTCTAAGGTCCTTTCATCCTTGCAGTCTGTAATAATCTCCACAAGCCTGGGGCTTCTGCCTTCCCAGGCTTCACACTATGCACCTGGCCAGCACCATGCATTTCCCAGCTGCTGCGGGGCACAGGGCACTGGCCTCGGGCTCCCCATCCCCCTAGCGAAGTCCCGCCTTGGGCCGAGGTGCTCACCTTCAGCCAGTCCCCGTAGTGGACGTAGCCCCCGATGTAGGCGGCGTAGGTGCTAATGGCCAGCTGAAGGGCGGCCCCCAACGCGAACCAGCGCCGCTTCACTCCAAAAGACATGAAGCTGGCGCACAGCACGGCCGCCCCCAAGTCGAAGTACAAGTAGGGCACTGGGATGTCGGGCTTCCTGCGAGCCGGATAAGGGAAGAAGCAACGAGGACAGAATGAAGCGGGAGAAGGCCCTCGCGATCCCTTGAGTTCCCACAAGCTCCACTGCTCCCCTGAACCGGAGGCCCTCCTCACGGCCAGGACCCCTGCACTACGCTCGATGCCCACCTTGCCCCAGACCAGAGCCCCTAACAAGCCCGAGGTCCTAACTCTTCCCCAGCCCAAGGGTCCCAACTTCTTCCCCACCTCACCGCACCCCCGTTCTTGGGACGGGCCGTACCGCCCCCCCACCGCGCTCGGCGGCCGCGTGGGCCCGCTCACCGGCGCGCCTCGGCCCTCTCAGCGTACAGCATGAGCTGGCTGAAGCAGCCCCAGAAGGGGCAGCGTGTGAGCAACACCGAACCCAGCTGCATGATCAGCTGCAGCATCCACCGTCGCGTACCCATCTTCGACGCCATCTTGGGGAAGGGCAGTCCGCTGCGGCGTCACCCCCGACAGGGAGGCCGGCGCCGGGATGGGACACGCAACTTCCGGGTGTCGCGAAGCGGCGGGGGTGGGGGGTGGGGGGCGGGGGCATCATTTTTCCCTTCCGACGAGAAACAGTGCTCTCGCTCTCAAGTTCTGGGCTGAAGGATGTGTTCCAGCTGCGGAGTTCAGCCTTTCCCTCTGCTCAGGGACTTAAGGATCCCTCCTCGTGGCTCCAAAATTGAAAACTAGACTAGAGGAAGAAACAGTGGGTTCAGGTTATCAGAACCGTGGGCGAACTAGTCTTTGCTGCTAAACCTGGGCTCCAGTTCTAACTCCAACCCTAACGGACTTTGGGCCTGCACTTTCTAAGACCCATCTGTAAAACGGAGAGGACGTGTACCTCACAGCGTTGTTAAGAGGTTTAAATGTGGCGGTGTTGGTACCAGCTCATAGTAGGGGATAGATAAATAGTGTAAACACACACACACACACAATCTCTCTACTTCTGTTTAATTTCAGAGTAAGGTGTTCTCTTGGCTAAGTCACTTGTAGAGAAGTTTGGCCTGGGTCTGTCTTCCCTCTGTCCCTTGAGAGAAGAGCAAGATCTGATGTGGACACACGGGACATCTCAAATCAGTCTATCCTCTCCAGCTCCAATGCTCCGGCTAACTACCATCTTTGCTGGTTTAACTACAGCAGGCTTCAAACTGGCCTCCCCAGCTTCTGCTTTGGCCTCCTTGTTAATTCTTAGCTCCCCTATTTTATGTTTCCCTAACATCAGGTACCCTTCCTTTGAATCCCTCAGCACAATGGTAATTATATATTTTAGATTCTTCGTTAACAACCAGATTAACCCTAGACTGGGAGCTTCATGAGGGCAAGGACAGTGTCTGATTTGTTTACTATTATATCCTCGCAGCATAGTGTACTGGTTGCATTCAGGAAATACATGCTAAATAGAGAAATGAGGGGCGTCTGGGTGGCTCAGTCATTAAGTGTCTGCCTTCGGCTCAGGTCATGATCCCAGGGTCCTGGGATCGAGCCCCGCATCGGGCTCCCTGCTCAGTGGGAAGCCTGCTTCTCCCTCTCCCACTCCCCCTGCTTGTGTTCCCTCGCTTGCTGTCTCTCTCTCTGTGTGTCAAATAAATAAAATCTTTAAAAAATAAATAGAGAAATGAACAAAAGATGTTGCTACTAGGTCTCTTTCAGAGTAGGTATTCTGTCATTATTTGTTCAATAAGTGGGTAAAAGTTCTGGGCACTCCAGGATTGCCACTATCTTCCTGCAGCCCCCTACCACCCGGCAACACACAAATTCATCTTCCAATATTGAAGTTAAGACTCTACAAGCATTCCCACCAGGCTATTTAATTCAGATCTGTTTGCTTCCTGTTCCCTGGGGTGGGGAGAGGAGCCTCAAGTGAATTAAAAATTCCCACTCAGCCAGTAAAAGCTACACAAAACACCTCTCACATCTTATTTTTCATAGTCACTGGGATAAAGCCTGGGCATAACAGAAACGTGAGAGAGAGAAAGATATATCCATACAAAATCTAGGAAATGGGATTGTGTACATATATGCTGGGGTGAGGGTACAGGAAAGGAATGTCCAGAAGGGAATGAGAAAAAACCTGGATTAAAGGCCATTCTGTCTACCTCCCCCACACACCAGTCACAACCACATAAGGTAAGTTTTCCACAGGCACATAGTACAGAATCAAATTTTCAATTGGCTTTATTTTGCCATCTCTTCAACCGATTCTCAATTCAAATGTGACAAGAATGCACAGCCCTCAGGAAGGAGCTAAGGTGTTGAGGAGGACCGGAACCGGGACGGTGTACGCCCATAAAATAGTTGCAGGAGCCTGGCTGGGTTGTGCCCACAGGAGCAATACCCCTACCCCATCCCACCATCCTCATGACTTTAGCAACAGCAGCAGCCAGGGACATGTGTGGGGAGGGACAGGAGACTGGGATTCATGAAGCTTCCCTTGGTACCCATCCCACCGTAATTCCCTCTGGTCTTCAGTCTCTGCCTTCTACTGCCCTAGTCCCCAGAAGGTTGTTGAGAAATACTAAGGGCCAAATCCCTTTCGAGGGTTGGGAAAGATGCTGGCATTGTGCTAGGTCAGAGAATAGGTGAGTGGGAGGGTCAGAGGCCCTGCCAGAGGAACACAGCCATTTGTCCCCCACCCCACCCCACCCCCACTCTTCCCACTCCTGCCCGGGGTGACAACTCAGCTGGAAAGACTTCTGAAGAACAGCCCTTCTTGTCGTCTACATCTCTACCTGCCGTCCACATCTCTATCTGCTCTCCCTCCCCAGCTCCTCTGGAGCCCCGCCTGTGCTTGCACTCTGCCACGACCAGAGCCACAGTGACCAGCATGGTGCCCAGGATACCCTGCACAGTAGCTGTCTCAGACAGGCAGAGCCGGGCCTCCACACTGCTCAGCACCCACCCCCCCCCAACAGCTGAGGGCAGGACAAGTCAGGTTGCCCAGGTTGGCACCCACAAGTGCCACAGGTGGTCCAGGCTTCCCAAAGGCCCACTGCAGGTCGCGTCACAGTCTTGCACGCAGGTGTTATGTTATTGGCCAGCAGCAGCCACATGCCCACCATCCAGATGTCTGCAGTCACCTTGAAACTGAAGTGTGGCAACCAGTTGTCTACAAGAGAGAGGATGCCCAGCACCAACAAGGCCGCCGAAACCTCAGCCTCCAGCTCACTGATGTCATTCCCAGCCAGAGAGGACCTCCAGGCCTGGCATGGTGGCCAGGCCACACGTAGCAGTTTCTAGCCAGCAAGAGCCAGTGTAGACAGAAGAGGCCCCCAAGCCTGGCTGTGCCCAGCTCGGTCAGCCAGTTGGGACTCAGGTCGAACTGCTCCAGGTTCCCCAGGCCCCATAGGCTGCAGGGGTCCAGAGTGATAAGCAGCTTGTGAGAAAGATCCAGGAGGAGCACAGAGCCCAGGGTGGTGAAGAAGTCCAGGGGCAGCAGGCCAGGTGGTGGTGGCTGAGGTGCAACCGCTCCAGGAAACCCAGGCCCCCCAGGGCTCCTCCAGCCAGATCCCACAGGGCACTGTGAGAAAGCAGCAGCACCCACAGTCCCCACAGGCCCTGGAAGGAGCCATGTGGCAGGCTGAGTGGGTGGAGGCCCCCCAGTCCACCAAGCTTCCTGCGGCTGGACAGGTAGGTGCACAGTGCTGGGAGCGCTGCTGCCAGATTCCCGAGTAAGGCCGTGGCCACTGTGAGGAAGGAGTGGCCACACCTGCCCCATCCTTGCCCCATGAGGGGCTGGGATGACAATGGCCTCAGGCCTACATCAGGCAGTCAGAGATACACAGACCGTGCCTCACTCCTCTACCCAGGACTCTGGGGAAGTGTGGGCGTGCTAGGGAGAGGAAAAATAGATACCATTCAGGGGTCTCACCATTTGCCATGTCCCCCAACATGGTCTTATGGACACCTCCCTCCATCTCCCGTAATTTAACCTGCTACCAAGGCTCTGGGAAGAGCCGTCGCAGCCCAAGACCCCAGCGTTTTGATCCCCCACCCCAGCCACCTCTCATTCCCTTACGCCTACTAGGATGAAAAGCAATCAGGGAAGGGGCGCCTGGGTGGCTCAGTCGTTAAGCGTCTGCCCTCGGCTCAGGTCATGATCCCGGGGTCCTGGGATCGAGCCCCACATCGGGCTCCCTGCTCTGCGGGAAGCCTGCTTCTCCCTCTCCCGCTCCCCCTGCTTGTGTTCCCTCTCTCGCTGTGTCTCTCTTTGTCAAATAAATAAATAAAATCTTAAAAAAAAAAAAGAAAAAGAAAAAAGAAAAGCAATCAGGGAAGATGGTCTTTTAAACCCCAGCACCCCTTCTTTCCTCTCACTCCGTACCCATCCCCACTTATTTCCCACACAGCCCAGGAGCAACTCTGCCTTCTCCTGCCCCTAAACATTCCCTGGGTCACTCAACCAGCCAACATTTGCAGAGTCCCTGTTCTGCAAGAGGACACAACCTTGACTAGATCCTGGCCTAATCTGGCCACTGAGGTCAGAAGTTCAACACACTCACCTGTATTCCTGGCACCACCTGCCAAGTATAGCCCCAGCCCAGAAATAGCAGTGAAAAGAATCTCAGCTCTAGTTACCTGCCCTCCTGGCCTCCTGCCCCAAGAGATCAGCTCTTAGGGAAGCCATAGCGCTGAGGGTAGGGATGAGGGGGAGGGTGGGTGGGACAGGTTGAGGACATCTCCAAGGCCTTGTGGCCATAATTATAACCAGGGGAGCAGGATCCTGCCCTGCCTTTCTAAGAACACCACTCCTCACTCCTCACACCATGGCCCTCTCCCTTTGAGCCCCACATCCTGGTCTATCACTTGTCAAGATGGCAGCCTGAGGCCCCTCGAAGGCCTCAACTCACCACACCTCACATCCACAAGTCAAAAGGGAGCCAGGTATCTTCTCTTTCATTCTATACTGCCTGTCTAAGAAATCTGCCATCATCTAGAATTCACCTAGGTCTTCTCTGAACACAAAGGAGGGAAATACTCTCTCGTTCTCACTAGGCCAAAGGTCAAAATACTCCGTTCTGGCCTTTGAAGAGTGTCCAGCATTGCTTTCTAAACAGAGGGGTCTGGGGACAGGGTGTCTGTACCCAGCACTTCTGCCTTGCCCTAGGAGGCCAACCAAACAAGTTTCTTTCTAGGTTCCCCAGTGTGCTCACTAGCCCCACCCAACAAACTCTTAAGAGAATCACAATGGCCATATTGAAGAGAAGGTTACCAAGGGCCAGGCATCTCATTAAAGGCTTCATTTAATCCTCAACTGAGACACTCATTTTACAGAGGAAACTAATGCTTGGCAAGGATACAGAGGCTGCCAAGTCATACTGCTCATCAGTGGCAGAGATGAAATCTGACATTACCTAGACCTGTCTGAATCCAGCCATGCTCTTAACCACAGTGCCCAGAGACTGGGCCACTGTCCCACATACCAGCCAAACACCTCTCAAAGAAGTTAAGGTCTACAGGTGAATCACACAGATTATCTCCAGAATGGGAAGAGCAGCTGAGCCATCATCAATCAGACGTGAGCCCCTTTGAATTAGTTCAAGTGATCTGGTTGAAGGAAATTATAGTGAAAAATTTGAAAAATCACTGTCAATAATCTTTGAGGGGTGCCTGGCTAGCTCAGTCGCTGGAGCGTGTGACTCATGATCTTGGGGTTGTGAGTTCAACCCCACACTGGGTGTCGAGATTACTTAAAAAAATAAAATATTTTTTAAAAAATTATAATAATCTTTAATGGATGCCTGGGTGGCTCAGTCGGTTAAACGTCTGCCTTCAGCTCAGGTCACGATCCCAGTGTCCTGGGATCGAGTCCCACATCGGGCTCCCTGCTCAGTGGGGAGTCTGCTTCTCCCTCTCTCTCTGCCCCCTGCTCATGATCTCTCTCTCTCTCACCCTTTCTCTCTCCAATAAATCTTTTTAAAAAAATTTTTTAAATTAAGAATAATAATAATCTTTGAGAAAATATTATAAACTGAAGGTTGCCAGAGACTTGAGTTCATGAAGAGTTGCAATTTTCAAAAGTCAGACAAGTGTAACAACAGTTAACAAAATTCAGAAAGATTCATTGAACATGTTGTATGAGCAGTTACCTAGAACACAGTGACCACCAGGTGCCCGCATGAGCGCACCAAAAATAAGTTATACTCAAACAACTTCAATTCCCTTTTTGATAGGGTAACTAGATGACTATCATAGATAAACATCTGGATATTAAAGTCTCTCATCACATTCCTTGGGATAATGAAAACACAGAAGACAGTTTATATAAATTGGAATTAATACAACATTGGGATGGATAACTACTATATTATAGAATCAAGATTTTTTAAAAGCTCTTAATAGGCTGGAAGAGTTGGCTGAAAAAAGCCATTTCACTGGAGAAGACAAGACAGCTCCCAGGCACATCTGTGTGCCCCTCACCCGGGGGCTGCGAGGAAAGGAAACATCCTGAAGAGCAAGGACTAGCATCCTGGAGACTTCAGCTCTAGCCACAGCTCTAGAAATGAGCTGCAGCTTAGAGGACAGAAGGACACAGTACCACATGTTTCTCAAAGCAGTGAGCTCCCCATCAATGAAAGTGTTCAAGTAGAGACAGTCTGTCGAGGATGCTGTAGAGAGGATGTTTAAACTGGAAGACAGGGGCACCTAGGTGGCTCAGCTGGTTAAGGGTAATGATTCCAGGGTCCTGGGATCAGAGCCCGGGGTTGGGCTTCCTGCTTCCCCCTCTGCCCCTCCCCCTACCCGTGCTCTCTCTCTCACTCACTTTCTCTCTCTCAAATAGATAAAATCTTTTTTTTTAAAGATTTTATTTATTTATTTGACAGACAGAGAGAGCACAAGCAGGCAGAGTAGCAGGCAGAGGGAGAAGCAGGCTCCCCCCTGGGCAGAGTCCAAAGTGGGACTTGATCCCAGGACCCTGGGATCATGACCTGAGCCAAAGGCAGACGCTTCACCAACTGAGCCACCCAAGAGCTCCTCAGATAGATAAAATCTAAAAAAAAAAAAAATTATAGGAGTGCTGGGTGGCTTAGTTGTTAAGTATCTGCCTTTGGCTCAGGTCATTTGATCCCAGGGTCCTGGGATCAAGTCCCATGTTGGGCTCTCTGCTCAGCAGGGAGCCTGCTTCTCCCTCTCCCACCGCCCCCCCCACCCCGCTTGTGTTCCCTCTCTCGCTGTGTCTCTCTCTGTCAAATAAATAAATAAAATCCTTATTTTTTTTTAAAGATTTTATTTTTTCATTTGAGATAGAGAGAGCATGAGCAGGGAGAGAGGCAGAGGGAGAGGGAGAAGCAGGCTCCCCGCTGAGCCAGGAGCCCGATGTGGGGCTCGATCCCAGGACCCTGGGATCATGACCTGAGCCGAAGGCAGACGCTTAACCATCTGAGCCACCCAGGCGCCCATAAATAAAATCTTTAAAAAGAAAATTATAAACTGGAACGCTGGACTATTCCCTATGAGCTGCAACATTCCTGGTATTTCTAAGTCAGGATATCTGTGCTGAGCTTCTGATACCACCTGGGCCATCCCTGGCCCTGGAAGCATCCTTCATTTGCACACTGTTCACATACTGACTTCTGGCTTATCCTTCCCATTGCCAGGACACAAGGATGACAGCAGGACACTTTCAGAAAGGCCAATCTGAACAAAAACCAAAGTGTACCTGAGGCCAGCCTCCATCTGTAGGGGTGAAGGGTCCATTGCTATAATCATTCCCTTGCAGATATCCACAGCCGAACTTCCTTCTCCCTCCATAGCGCACAACCTGATGAACACCCTTGGTTGCACCCAGCTCTCCAACTTCTGCGTCTGCACCGCAGTCACTTGATGGGACTACCACAAAGTCACAAAATGGGCATCTCGTTACACCCTCAATGCACAAGTTCAGACCTCAGCAACCATGCCATTTCTCCCGTTTACTGAACCACTGGACACATACTCCTTCACCCTCACCTCCCTGTCAAATCTACGAACTCACCAGCAACTGTGCGGTCTTCTCTTTCCTTCCTCTTTATAGTGGAAGAAAGGCCCCCCTCCCATCAGAGGCCAAAACATCTTCTGTGGCCATGGATCTTGTCTCCCATCTTCTGGAGTTCACGATGAGGTAATAACTCCTAAACATCCAGCTCCAGCCCAGTCCTCCCTGCTGAACGCCAGGCTTGTCATCCACCTGCCCAGCTGCCATCTGCTCTTCAGGGCTTCACGGGTAAGACAAACATGGCAAAATAAGAATCTCGATTTTTCCACAGACCTCTTCCTCTCTCATTGTTCGCCATCCACACAGAAGCCGCTCTCGGTTCCTCTCCCCCTCACCACCTCAGCCTCAAACCTTCTCCATCAGCAAGCCCTGTCAGTTGTGAAGTCACTCATGTCACCACCATGTCCTGCCTAGATGACCGCAACAGCCTCGGAATGCAGCGGTCTGTTTCCACCTTTGCCCCCTGACAGACTAAAGCCCTCGACAGCTTCCGACCCTCGAACTGCTCCCCACTGTGCCAAGAACAGATTCCAGTCCCTACAATGGCAACAAGGCCCTGCATGATCCGGCTCCGGCTCATGAGGCTTCAGCCACCTATCTTCTAGTAGTTCCTAAAAACCTCAAGCTCTTAGCACTCTCAACTTAGCACCTGCTGTTCCCCCTATCCAAGCACTCTTGGCTGGCACCTTGTTCAGATTTCAGCTTACACGACACCTCAAGGGACCATCCGAGAATATTCTCTGCAGAGCAGTACATGTACCTCTCCACAGTGAGCATGAGCAGCTCCTTGAAACTAGGACAGAGACCAGAATAAAGGGGGCCAGATTCGAAAAGAAGCCTCTTGTTAGTCCCTCCACTAAAACGAACTGTGGGAGTCAGCATAAGGGTTAATGGAGAGGTTAGTTGAGAAGTCACCAGAAATATGCCTCACCCTCACCTTACTTTACCAGTACACGAAGAGATTTAGTTCCCCTTTAGACTTTTCAACAAAGTTGAAAATGACAGGAAAATGGAACAGGGAGGCCACAACCCAACCAGGGTTGGTCCCAGCTGCCAAAGTATGCTCTCAAGAAACCTGAGGGAGAGCTCCGTTGCTCCCACCTTGCTCTTCATCTCCCATGTGCTTTCCTGATCCCTTGTCCTCTTTCTAAGCTTAACCTTGAGATTTCCTCAAATCCCACTCCATCCTAGATTGCTTTTCATCTTGACTCAGGCAACTCATCTAGTTATTAAACGGGTGACTTTCAAACTTCTACCTTCAGTCATACTCAACAGCTGGGTGCTAGGGAATAATACAAAAATAAGTAAGTCATTATCCTTGCCTTGCAGCCTCAAAATCCCCCATCAGATCACTCAAGGAAAACCTAAACAATAACTATAATGCAAGTCATGCTGCATGACATGAGTGATACAAAAAATTCTAGGAATCGCTTTCCACTTTGTCGAGGATGGCTTCACAGGTGGCTTTGAAGCAAGGCATTGTAGGATAAGACAGACAAGATAAAATAAGATAGGCTGGGAGTAATCTGAGAGATCACCTAGCCCCATACCACTTCTATGTAACGATTCTAAGATGCTAAGATTAGAGTGCACTTCGTGAGCTGGGGATGAGGCAACCAGTTGGCAAGTTTCATCTGACATTGTGAAGTACATGGCATTGTCAGAAGTGCAAGGGGTGGGGAGAAAGAAATGTTTTAGAATCTAGAGGATATGAAAGATGTTAGCAATCGGGGGTGGAAGCGGGATACGTTTGCCTTATTTTCTAGCTTTCTCTAATGAGCCATGTAAGGCTTTTATAATAAAAAAGAACAAACTCGTTTTGAAACTTTATTACGGAGCCCCTGGGTGGCTCAGTCACTGAGCGTCTGCCTTCGGCTCAGGTCATGATTCCAGGGTTCTGGGATCGAGCCCCGCATCGGGCTCCCTGCTCAGCAGGAAGCCTGCTTCTCCCTTTCCCGCTCCCCCTGCTTATGTTCCCTCTCTCGCTGTGTCTCTGTCAAATAAAGAAATAAAATCTTTAAAAATAAAAAAAAATTAAAATTAAAAACGAAAAACTTTATTACCCAGCAGCAGTCTATGACCAGTGGATGCCATCCTTTTCTCCCCTGTAAGGTACCTGGTGCTATTACGTCGAACCCCTTAAGTTTAGGGAGTACACGCTGAGGATTTCAAGTTTCTCAAAGGAGAATTCTCTGGCGTGAGCAGCCTCCAGCAGTGCTGAGAAAGCAAACCCACCATGTAAACAATGATCATCCTCCAACCCAGATGACCAATCCCAGTTCCCAGACCTGACCCTGCCACTCTTCCCATCTCTACTCACCCTGCACATTGCAGGTCCTAGCCTCATACGTTCTCACCACCGTGTCCCCCATGTCAACAAGACAGGAGGTTCTTTCCCTGTATAGGACTGAAAGATCTCTACATCTTCCTTTACTAACTAGTAGGTCTTGTGGAAGAACAGATTGCGACACACATATTCTTAACTTCAAAAATATCAAGGAGCCTTTACCCTGAATCACTGGTTCCAGGCTGGAGCCCCTGACCGAATACTGCAGTGTCTGAGCAATTTTCAAAGCAGCAAGAAGCTCTTCACAGCACAGACTCAGTATCCGCTCACTGTGGGAATGTTACTTATACCCTACTGACAGCAGCAAACCCAAAGGCATGTGGCCACGGGGAGGGAGGTCATTGGGTGCCGGGGGGTGGAGAGGTCTGGGTGTCCTGGGGGAGGGAGACACTGCAGAGCTACTTGTACACGTGTCATCAGACATGCGAGCCCTCCGCACCACACTCTTCAATAGTTCGTGTTCTTCCAATCTAGCGGGCCATTTCTGCCACTCTCCCCTAGTCTGTGTCCCATCCTACACCTGGCAAACAAGTGAGCAGCGTACATGCCATCAGTTTGGAAAGTCAGAGAGTGGCATTAGCAGCCCAGGGTGGATTTAAGCCTGGGGTTTTTTGTTCCAGCTCTGCCACCACGGGTAGCAGTGGTTCTCAGGACAAGTCACGCAGCCCTGTGGAACCCACTCTCCTTCTGTAAAAGGAGTGGTTTTCATATTATAATCAAAGGAATTCCCCACGACTGCAGGGCAGAGGTATAGGTGAGATCTGAGAGACAGAAGGCAGGAACAAGACACCCCCCACCTTTGCCCAACTGTTTTACGTGATCAGCCTCATTTAAAACGCCAGCTAAAGACAGACTTCTAAAACAAAGCCGGAGCCTCTGATAATCATCTAATCCAGGCTCATCCCCAGACTCAACCATCCCAGGACCAAGCTAACATTTACAGAGCACCTTCTAGGTAGCAAGCATTTTAAAGATCTTTACCCTTCCACACCGACTGCAGCAGACGGGTATGAGCTCCATGTTGACAGTGGGGAAGCTAAGGCTCAGACTGGTGAAATGACTTTACCCACAATCTCAAAGTGAGGAAAGGGAGGTTTGGGGATTTGAGCCCAACTATTTATGCCTCCAAAGCCCTTGTTCTTTCTTCTTTACCTCACTGCCTTTCACACAGTCTTAACTCCACCTCTTGAAGTGCTTCAAGTTCCCCCATGTCATTTCATAAAGAGTCAAAATTACTCCCTACCAGAAATAGTTGGTACCTATGGTCTTCCACTCACAGACCTAAATGGGGAGGAAGTGATGGTGTGGATACATGACACAAAGCTTCCTCCCAGGCTTCTATTTTCCATTAATCACGTTCACGCCTTTAATGGCATCTCTTAGGGTTTCTAGAGCTTACAAGGTCTCTCTTCTGTCTCCCTCTTTCACCTTTTCCAGCTTACACTTCCATGCAGACTAAATTGAAGGCCTGGTACTTTAAATCTAGCTGTGGCCAATGGCAGATGAAAGTACACTTCTCGGTCTTTTTTTCTTCCAAACAGCCCGTAACAAATGGCCTCATGTACGTGCCCACCTCTCTGTGCCCCTACCCCACTCACACACACCTCCCAACCCTGGATCCCCTTCTTAAATTATACACTTTGCACTCTATCTCTGGGTGAGCTCCAGAGGGTGGAAGGAGAGACGGTAAAGAGTAGGAAGCAGAGAATCTAAAGGGAAAGATTACCAAACACCCCCCCCTTACACCCCCTCCCTCTGGGGTCTCTAAAGCACGTACAAACCTGAGACATGAGTGATGGTTAAAAAAATTTGGGTTTTATTGTTTTTGCTAAACAATACTAAAAAAAAAATTTCATTTTGAAGGCAGGGCTTGAATTATTTAATTTTGATCCATTTATTTAATTAAAAAAAAAAAAAAAGGAAGGGGAAAGAGATCATGGCCAAAAAGATAGTAGTTAACCCCCACCCCACCCCCAAAGCTCTAGCCAGTCACATGAGCATCACCCACTTCCCACTAGGTGCCTGATATTCAGCTGGTGGCACACTCTGCCCCACTGGACTGCCCTGAAGGCACAGGGGCACCGTGTGCCAGTTTTCGGGCTCAGCAGGTTAGTCAAACCAGACAAACTGGTGGGCTAAAGTCCAGAAGTTCTCTCCAGGTTTTCTGCCCATCGGCTGAGCACATACAAACTATCGTAAGCTTGTAAAATTTAAGGGGGGTGGGGAAGGGCATTAAAAGCAGGAGGTTGGTGGGAGAAGAGAAACTATAGGTCACCCAAGCTTTCTCCTGGGCTAGTGGCTCTGGATACAGACTTCAAGAGAGACCGGGAGAGGTGGGTTCCAGGTTTCTTATGGAAGAAAATCATCCTTCGAAGAGAAGCTGAGGCGTGCCATGCAAAAGAGTTCTTCCTGCAGAGGGCACGGGAGACAGGGCAGCGGACTCTCCCATCCAGGAGATGGGAGAGTGGTGAGGAAGTTCTTCTAGTACCATGAAGTAAGACAAAAGGCAGAGGGAGAATCCTGAGGTTCTGGCCCAATGTGAGACTGGTACACACACACAGTTAAAGACTAAAAAGCCATCAGGAACCCTCACAGCCGAATCCCACCTGCAAACACTGGCTCTAGAAGTGCTGCAGAAGATTCTTGCTGCGAACCAAGTCAAGTTAGTTGCCTGGCTATAGGTGGTGGGGAGGGTAATACGTTTTTATTTTCGAAGGGATGAGGTGGGAAGAGCGGCCATGATCTAGTAAAAAGAGACCTGCAAGAAGCAGAAAATATTTAGAGAACATTTTAATATATATTTTCATATATATATTTAAAGTTAAGAAAAATAAAACTAATTCAAGCCATGCCCTGTGCAAAAAAAGAAAAAAAAAAAGAAAGAAAAAAAAAGACGAATTTAAAGTGAGACTTCTGTCTGCTGCTCTAGTCTCAACTTAAGTATCACAGTCAGCTTGTTACTTTTATTTTGGAAGAGAAGATGTAAAAGTTTCTTTCGATCACTCAGAAGGCAAGTGTAGCCACTTATAAAAACAGAATGGCAGGGAAAGACTAGGAAAGTCAGAGGTGAAAGGGCAGAGCAGGAAAGGAATTTTCAAAAATAAAATTAACAAGGTGACTGTTCCAGAAGGGGGCTGTGAAAAGGACATGGTGGACCAAAGTCTGTTAGTCAAGTAATGATTCAACTTTTAAATTATTCTCTTGTTCTTTTTTGTTGGGTGTTTTGTTTGTTCAAGTCTAAGATTTGGAAATGCTGACCCTTTGTTAACAAGAGCCAACAGGAAATATAGGATCCCTTCCCTCCCCCGGCCTGCCTCCGCCGAAGCCACCACCACCGCCTCGTTGGCTGGATGCTGGAAGAGTCCTCCGTGTGTGTGGACTCAGGATGACAGGGCAGCCTCCTTCTGTGGTTGCTGGGCTTGTGAACGCTGCAGTATCTTTTGGCTTTCCACGTCTCTAAAATGTTTTTCAACCTGAAAGAGACCAGTTCAGCCTAGGTCAGAACAGGAGATGGGCACCAAGGCCTCCCAAACAGTTCATGCCAGGCCTCCACAGCCGGTCCTGGCTGTCCAGCTCAGGGACCACTCAGGCACTAGAAGGCCCCTGCTATATGCGGGCCTTCCCGGCCGAAGGTAGGCAGCGGCCTCTTGTTTCAACCGCATGTGCTACACCTTCAGCTAAGACTGTCTAAAAGAAAGTGAACCGATAAGCTAAAACACAGTGTGAAAGGAGATTATTTTGACCCCAACTCCCACTCCCCTCTTCACGTAAGTGCAGAATGAAAAGCTGACAGGGAATTAACAGTATTTTAGACTTTTTATATCCAGTGTTGGTCTCTCAATGCTCAGAATGTTTTTACAAATGCGGCAACTCAATCGAGACAGTCACATGACATATGCAGGGTCAGAGACGCCAACAGCAACTTATTTATACCAACCAGCCCTTCCTGAGAAGAACCCAGCCTGGGATGAGAGGAACTGCTCAGGCGCAATACCATGGAATGGTCTGGCTAATTCCAAAAAACCACACTGCCGAGGACATGGGGCTGCCCACTCACTTTATTGCACACTGCCCAGTGGGTTCCAGCCCCACAGAAGTGGCCAAGCCAGAGCCGCAGAGCACTGCGCGCAGGGGCTGGGGGGCTAGGCAGGGCTGCTCTCAGGCTGGCAGGTCAGAGCAGGCAGGGATTGCAGCACAAGGTCCTGGCCTGAGGCTGGAGGGGTGAAGGCCAAGGAATCATCCTCTCTCTCAAGGTTCACGGCTCCTTTACTTACTATTTTGCGTACATGGCTCAGTGCACTCCCCTCTTTGCCTTTACAGTTTTCCACTTGATATGGGGGTGTAATAACAACTTCTTCCATGACTACGATGTTTTTTTCTTGCCATTTACAGTCTTTAATGCTGGAAGGAGAAGAGAGCAGGTGAAAGTTGCCTCTTGCAGGCATCCCACACCTCCTGCCTGATGAATAAATAACTCCAGAAAACTGACCCCAACTTCTCAGCTCACAGCTCAGCCAGTAACTAGATGCCAGCAGCCCATAGGGTACAGTAGCCAAGAAACATTTCCTGGGCACCACTGGCCAGGAAAAGCAATGACATGATGCACATTCATTCCAAGGAGAGCCCAGAAGACTTACTCTGAAGCATTAGAGACCTGGAAAACCATAGAAAACTTCGTGGCAGCCTCAGAAGTCCAATCCAAATTGAATTCAAATAAACAGCTAGGCTCATCAACTGAAGTAGCAGCCTAGGGCAGGGGTTGGCAAACTTTTTCTATAAAGAGTCAGATAGTAAGTATTTGAGGCTGTGAGGGCCATACAATTTCTGTCACAACTACTGAACTCTGCTGCTGTACCTACTACAAAAGCAGCCCCAGATGATACATAATGAGCTGATCTGGCTGGAGTTTGCCAACCTTTGACCTAGGGGGAATAGCACCTTTAAAAAGACAGGAAAAGAAACTCCATCTTCCTGTGATCTGCACTCTGCCCCCCACCTCCCGAAATGGAAACTGCTCCTCAAACTGGCCCCTCTCAATAATCAGACAGCTGGGCACTTGCCAGACTGGGAAAACCCATTCTAGGTCACACCTGGGGAAACGCAGGGCAGCTGATATTCCACAGAGCCCCTTCACATACCTGTAACTGCTCAGACACTCACACCACGGCCTCCAGCAGCTCTGATGCCAGCTGCCATCTGTGCACCAGACCCAGGCGGCTACACAGGGCAACAGAAGGCAGCAGGGGGGAGGGGGTGCCAAATGTTTCCGTTTTTCAGCAGCTAGGGAAGCTAGTGGAGGGTCAAATGACTTCTGCTGTGACAAAATGTCTTTTCGGAGGTGGTAATAAGGTGGCCTTCTGCTCTCCCTAACTCCCTACGTACACCTCAATGTACAATTAATTAGAAAGAGACAGACACTAACTTCCCCTTAGTAAAATTGCATCAGCTTCTGGAGAAAGGTACAACAAGATCAAAATAACGAAAAAGAAAGAAGCCACGAATTCTAAATTCTTGAACACCAGTTCTGAAAGGGATCTTTAGGATTATCTAATCCCAAACCAAATTTACACATGAAGAAACTGAAGGCCAGAGAAGACAACTTGTCCATGATCACACCATTCTCCCGTACGAGAAAGGCAACAGACACCCACATCCCTGGACACCGAGGTGCTGCCAACACACTAACCAGCATCTCTGCTGACTTTCAGGAACACGACTACCCGAAAGCTGGCGACCACACAGCACAGCCAGGCAGCGTCGCCCCCGGGACAAGGGACCCCTATGCTCCCCCGACTCACGTCTTGTGTATGGTCTGGAAGAGCTGCTGGCCCTCTAGGGAAACACCAGCGCTGATTGCATAGGCCTGGCTCAGCTTCTCCTCCTTCTCTGTCCGTGCTTTGCTGGCAAGCTAGGGTGGGGGAGAGGAAAGAGACTCAGAAAAGCATTCACCTTCATTCTTCCCAACAGTCAGGACCTGTTGAGGAAAGGAGGCTGGAAAAGACTGGTTTGGTAGATTCAGTTTTCTCAGAGTCCAAAAGTGAAACAAACACACACCCAAGATGCCTGAGTAGTTACTGCTATGGTGGCAAACATTCCTTCCACCCAGGACTTACTGAGTGCCCACCAGGTACCAGACATGCACTGTGCTAAGCTCGAGATACAGCACTGAAGTGGGGACTGGACAGAGACCACAAACAAAAACATAGAGTAACTTCAGATGGTGCTAAGGAGCTAGGAAGAAAATAAAGCAGGGCAATGTTACACAGTGGGACTGGGAAGTGACGGCCAAAAAAAAGATAACACACACGTCTATGAAAGGAGAAAATTAAGAATTTTTATCAGCCACTGCTTGAGTCTCGGGTTTAGAAATTCATGTCTACGACATCTTCAGAAACCAGAATTTGAGGTTCTAAAGACTACCTTTCTGGTACCACTATCTGTGCTCACATGGGGAGCCAAAACTCAAGTAAACCTAACCCATGGATACAGTCCACCTTCAACTTGAGCTACCGCTATCCTGCTCTTTAGAAAATGGAACGGTCTGCATTCTACTTTACGTTAGTTCCTTATCTCCCCTCTAGTGGAATGCTCACAAACTGATCAAAAGAAATTCTAATAAAATCTAGTACAGTAGTTCCTCACCCCCCCTTAACCAGGGTCAACCTTGGTCTGGAAACAGATGATCCTCCTCCTGACATATCAACAGGTCAGGTCAACAGTAACCTAATGCTACATCACATCACCTACATCATTCACCTCACTTCATCTCATCACGTAGGCATCTTATCAACCTCACATCAGCACAAGAAGGGTGAGTAAAAACAATACAATGAGGTATTTTGGGAGAGAGAGACCATATTCACGTACTGTTATTACAACATATCGTTATAATTATTCTATGTTATTAATAAGTTATTGCTGTTAATCTTTATCGTGACTAATTATAAGTTAAACTTTATCATAGCTATGTATGTACAGGAAAAAAAAAAAACCTAGTATACATGGGGCTCAGTACTATTCATGGTTTCAGGCATCCTCCAGGGTCTTGGACTGCACATGCTGCAGATAAGGGGAGACTACTGTACTGTAGTCTACTAAAATCTAGTAAATCCCTCCCAACAGCGGTGGGTTGCCTGTCAACCCCTACTGCCCCTCTAATACACTTTTAGTCCCCACCCTACAGTATTAGTTGCTAGAGACTCCAGAAGTACAAATTTGTCTAAGTGTAAAGCAAAACAAATATGCTGGACAAGATGGTTAAAATGAAAAGGCAGAAAATGCGTCTGAAAGTCAAACAAATGATCTGGAGATTGTTCAGGCCCACGAACACGAGCAGCTTAGTCTACTGATGCTGCAGCTAGTACACTAAAGACAGATGCACAGACACACAAGTGAGAATACATAATTTGTCCCCAAACAACAGCTCCTTAAAATAGGGAGATCATACCTCACACACATCCCCAAAGTACCTAGATATTTGGAATTCTTAAACATTTCTATTCAGCTTTAACAGTGACCCTTCAAACCACAGACCAAATATAGTTTTAGAGGCAAAGTGTCTGTTAGCAAAACGAAGCACTTTATTAAGGCACAGGTTTGACTATGAAGAAGAGAAAAGGAGACCTTTAATTGGGTTATGGGGAGCCCTGCCTCTGAGTTTCAAAGATCATTTGAGGGGTGAGGGGTGTGAACACAGAAGAGAGAGGTCGTGCACGCTGTCATTTCAGTGTCCCTAGGGGAAAGAGGAAAGAAAGGCCAGAACTCTGCAGTGATGTGAAGCCGGAGCTCCTTTTTCACATGGTCCCCAGTACATGGAGAGAGACAAATACAGCAGCACTAAATAATCTTTCAAGCCTGGTCCTGCCGTTCTGGCCCCACCAGGCTAGAATTCCAGGGAGAAATAAACGCACACGGCTGACAGTATTCCCCTGAGCCTCGGCAATCCCAACTGCAGCAAGAAAGCACTCAGTTTCTATGGAAAGAGAACCGCTGGTGGTATATTTTAAGCAGCAAAAAGCAAAACTTCGTCACCAAGAAAACCCTGATAACAAGGAGTTTCCTTGAGTCTCACTTTCCAAACAACCCTGTAGAAAATATGAAGTCTCCAAGGAAAGAAGGAAAAACCAGGGGGCAACAGAGCTCCCCTGGATTAACCACGCTCTTGCAGGGCTCCTTCGGAGCGCAAGTGACCAGGCAGAGGTTTACCGTACCCCATGAACAGGCATAAGGGTCTCATTTGGAGGTCTTTTTAAAAATGTTTATCTCTGGGGCGCCTGGGTGGCTCAGTCGTTAAGTATCTGCCTTCGGCTCAGGTCATGATCCCAGGGTCCTGGGATCGAGTCCCACATCGGGCTCCTTGCTCCACGGGAAGCCTGTTTCTCCTCTCCCACTCCCCCTGCTTGTGTTCCCTCTCTGGCTGTGTCTCTCTCTGTCAAATAAATGGATATAATCTTTAAAAAAAAAAAAAAAAATGTTTATCCCTGGGCACCTGGGTGGCTCAGTGGGTTAAGCGGCTGCCTTGGCTCAGGTCATGATCCCAGGGTCCTGGGATGGAGCCCCACATCAGGCTCCCTGCCTCAGCGGGGAGCCTGCTTCTCTCTCTCCCTCTGCTCCTCCCCCCTCCAAGTTCTCTATCACTCGCTCTGCTCTCTGTCAAATAAATCAAGAAAAATCTTAAAAAATTAAAATGTATATCATCCCTGAAAACCAAAAACATCTCCTGGTGTTGAGTCAGACAAAGCTGCTTCTATAAAGCTTGTGTTGACTAGATAATATGGGATACCCACAGCAAAATATCCTGGTCACCTACATAGTAGATTAAAAACGTTAACATCACCCATTCAGTAAGAGAGGAATGGCTCAGGGAAACCAGGCACCTATGCAGAATGTTTAAGACGGAACTGACAAATTTAAGCTAGAAGAAGAGGAAAAAAGGCTGGGAGAGGAATCACTTTTGAATTTTTGCCAGAGGCAGAATAAAATGCATATAAATCTCAGCCAGATGTGATTCCTTTGGACAGCCTGAGTAACAGCAACACAACAGTTAGAGAACAAGGAGCTCAAAGTACACTTCTAGCCCCCCAAAATACCAGTTGTACAATCCCCTCTAAAGGCTCTGAAAGCAAAGGAGAATAGACTAGATGATTCTCCATTTCAACTCATAGTGCACACAGGTCCCAAATGCTAAATGATAAAGTGCCTTAGAGGGGCACCTGTGTGGCTCAGTTGGTTAAGCGTCCGACTCTTGGTTTCAACTCTTGGTTTTGGCTCAGGTTGTGATCTCAGGGTCATCGTGAGATCGAGCCCTGCGGCAGGCTCCA
This sequence comes from Phoca vitulina, assembly GCF_004348235.1. Classification (NCBI taxonomy): domain Eukaryota; kingdom Metazoa; phylum Chordata; class Mammalia; order Carnivora; family Phocidae; genus Phoca; species Phoca vitulina. The sequence goes on from NW_022589795.1 coordinate 2,037,591, forward strand.
GGCTCAATGCAAAGTCCACTTATCCCTCTCCCTGCCCTTCATCACCCTCTCTCTCTCTCAAATAAATAAAATCTTTACCAAAGGGAAAAAAAAAAAAAGAGCCTTAGAAAAGTCAACAGAAATCAGAGTAAACTGACTGTGTTTCAATTTGCCCCAATATCCTCAATTACTGTACCTGTACCTGCAATTGGGCTTTGGGGAATCTGGATGCAGCGCAAACCCTGAAACCTCCAGCTGTCAGTTTATGAATTGTATTTTCATGGCAATCTGAAAAATGTTTAACTCTGATATTCAGCCAACTAGATCTGCTTTCACCAGGAACTTGTACAAAAGGGGTAAATTTCTCCCACAGAGGAGTCTATCAAATAAGCACAAGGAAGGTTCCCCTCACAAAAGGAATCTAGAAGTCTTCTCTCAAAACTGGGGGTGAGATTACCTTGCTCTTTTTAGGCATGTTCCTGAAAACTCATAAAAAAGTAAATAAGCCTCCTTTTGTAAAGCAAATGACTATCACTCTACCCTCAACTTAGCAGTTATACAGATTGAAATCCCCCACATCACGTTTTTTGTAAACTCATGCATATGTATAAATGGTCCAGTTATTCCAAGAGAGTAAGTTTAGAGTTATTGTCAAACCACTAGAGGGAACCAATAAAAGCCGCCCTCAGTAGAGGTGTTCGGTGTGCCTTTTAAGCTTGGGAGGATTACCAGGATTGCAATTTTTTTAATTCAATGACTACCACCATACTGCATCTATTTTCAATGCAAACATGCTAGTTGCTGGCCTCTCTTCCAATCAAAACTGAAGCACTAACTGGTTAGAATCTCAAAGAATATTCAAGGCACCACTTTACAAACACACTGAGTTCAGGCAAACTGAGAAGCACAAACCTACAAATATTTGTTACTAATGTGCATGTGGCTTAACTGAAATGACTGAACAAGACAACCTGTGCTTACCTGCCTCTCCTTTTACTTTGTATGAAACGCAGTGAAAACAGCTATTCCTGTCTACTAACCAGTGCTTCCTCCTGTGGCCATTTTATATATAGCAACTTGATGTGGGCAACGGAGAAGAGTACATGAACTTGATACCAAAGCACACAATATTAAAAGGCATCTAGTCATGCCTGCCGTGGGGTAACCCTTGAGGGAGTGAATGAATGCACACACCTCTCCTCCTACACTCAGTGACATGGAGAAAAGGAAGCAGCCACAACGACAAAACCCAAGCGATATGCACTTCATCTTGTTATTGAGTCACCAGCTGGGCCATCTTAGTCCCACACACCCAGATCAGGGAGGCACAGGTGCTGTGGGGAATCCAGAGGGATTCCTACCGCAAGTATGTAACAGGCTGTGACAGCTGAGACAACAAGGGAAGCTGAGTCCAAAGAGGAACACGCTGGATGTGACCTACTGACTCCACTGAGCCACTCTGAGTTTGTCTTCTGTGTGCATGGGGGCTGTCCAAGCAGCTGCCCTCACAGAATGGTGAGGAAGCCCCGCAGCTGCCTCCTGGGGCCTGCCGCCACTGGCCAAGAGGCCTCTGCTGGAGGCGGAGGGACGGCGGACCACGGCGGCCAAGAACCACTGGCATCCTGAGGGCCCGCACTGATTTCTGCTGTTTCCATCCTGGGCTGTGCCCTCGGAAAGCCCTTCCTAGATAGCAACAAGCGGGCTCTCAAAAAGATTTCTTCCAGCTATCAAATCAGTATCCCCAAGTCTTCCTGTTCCCTAGCTGAAAGCTCCTGTCTGACAGTTTCAATAAAATACTGTTCTTTACAACTCTGGATAGTTGGGAACTCCAAAAATAGAGTACCCCACTTGTCGTTGTGTCTTAGAATACATAATAATGAATCAAAACACTGAATCAAACAGGAACCGTAGAGCTTAAGAGGCCTGGTAGTGAATATTAAAATTCTAAGAGCCAACCTGTTGAGTGAGAGCCTACTCCATCCTAGATACCAAGCTACACACTTTACATGTATTAAAACGTTTAATCTGTACAACAGGGTGCCCAGGTGGCTCAGTCAGTAAAGCATCTGCCTTCGACTCAGGTCATGATCTCGGGGTCCTGGGGTCGAGCCCTACGTCGGGCTCTCTGTGGAGAGTCTGCTCCCCCCGCCCCACTTATGCTCGCTCTCTCTCTCTCAAATAAATAAAATCTTTAAAAAAAAGTACAAGCCTATGGAACAGGGACTAAAATTCCTCCTACTTAATAAATGGAGAAACTAAGTCACAGCTGTTAAGAAACTTGCCCAAATTTACCAAGCCACAGGTGGGAGTCTGGATTTGAACCCAGTCTGACTCCAGAGCTTACATTCTTAACCCTGTGCTACAAACAGCTCCATATAAGAGAAGTCTAAATTATTGTTGAAAATATAAATTTGAATGCAAAAGAAAATATTTTCAGAAAAGAAAAATTTTTTTCCAGGAAGGAAAAACATTTAATTTTTTTTTTTAAAGATTTTATTTATTTGACAGAGAAAGACACAACGAGAGAGCGAACACAAGCAGGGGGAGTGGGAGAGGGAGAAGCAGGCTTCCCGCTGAGCAGGGAGCCTGATGCGGGGCTCAATCCCAGGACCCCAGGATCACAACCTGAGCCGAAGGCAGACGTTTAACAACTGAGCCAGCCAGGCGCCCCAAGGAAAAACATTTTAAAACTCAGCTGCCACCTTCTCTGTCAGTGCATCCTGGCATTTCCACCAATGTCCCCAGTGCAGAACACAGCTGTCTGCCTTCTAGTGAAGGACCTCTTTTTTCTGAAAAAGGCCCCTGTCTCACCCTGAACCTCAAGGACATCCTTTATTTCTTCTGTTGAAGGTAAATCACAGGAATGCTTTTCAGAAAACAGATCTTGTGTGAGAAAGCATTTCAGGCCAATAATGGTAAGCATTCCCTGGACCCATCATTTTCTATTTTTTAAAAAATATTTATCTATTTAAGTAATCTCTATACCCAATGTGGGGGGCTCAAACTCACAACTCCAAAATCAAGAGTCCCATGCTCTACCAACTGAGCCAGCCAGGCGCCCCATGGACCCATCATTTTCTGATTGGGCCAAGACTAGGGAAGCTAAGTCAAGCAAGCCTCTTGCACTTGAATGTTAAGATATAGTTGAGCGCTGGGGAGCCTGGGTGGCTCAGTCCTTTGAGCCTCCGACTCTTGGTTTCAGCCCAGGTTGTGATCTCATGAGTTGTAGGACAGGGCTCTGCTCTCAGCGGGGAGTGGGCTTGAGGATTCTCTCCCTCTGCCCCTCCCTGGATACATCCAGTGCTTTGAGCTAAGATGAACAACACCCTGCAAATCCAGGGGGCCTCGGGGACACGATACTTGTTAAGCCATCCTACTGCTACTGTACAGTACAGACCAACCTCAAGTCACAGCCAGTCCACAAAAGCAAAGGTTTTTCTCTCACCTGATTTAAAATAAAAACTAGCTGTAAGTCAGTGGTTTGTTAGCTATTTGTAATTATGTCACCAAACACAATTCATAACTACAACAGGAAACTAAACTTCCAGGACACTAAATGAGTAATTTCCTACTCCAGAGACCCTGAAACCAGTACTACTGTGGAACCTCCACATGGCCCTTCCAGAGAGAAAACTGGCTGAGACAGAAGCTAAAATCTGACCCCAACAACCTATCTCAGAAATTAGCCGGCTCACATGTAGCTGAGAGGATTAAGGGAGATAGCCCAGGTGAAAACACTAAGGGAGCTATAAAGCACTGTACAAATATTAGCTGTTAATACTGTTATTATAATATCATTATTGTTAGCACAGAGGTGGCTTGTGGGTCATTTCAGAAAAATTCATACACTCCAACCTTCCTTTAGCCAATGAGCTCAGTGCTCTCCCCTTTCTGGTTTCTGTAAGAGCTACTAGAGAACTTATAAGTCCTAAACAGAACATCTTCCAAATAAAAAAAATATATATATTCTGATTAAGAAAAAAAAAAAACATCTTCCAAAATATAACTAGAACAGTAAGTGGCAAATGTCTTTAACTTTATGTGCCCAAATGGGTGCACGACCTATGGAATAAAGAGTTGATTTGGGGGCACCTGAGTGGCTCAGTCGATTAAGCGTCCAACTCTTGATTTTGGCTCAGGTCAGGATCTCAGGGCGGAGAGACTGAGCCTGTGTCAAGCTCCTCGATGGGCGTGGAGCCTGCTTAAGATTCTCTCTCCCTCCCTCTGCCCCTCCCCCCCATTCCCACCTTCCCTCCCCTGCTAGGGAGCACGTGCACTTCTCATTCTCTAAAAAAAAAAAAAAGTTGATTTTATTCAGTGATAGTGAAAGAGCCATGCCCTGTTTCCTGGGCTCTGAAAAGAGAGAAAACAAAGTAACAGAGAAGAGCCACAACCCCCCACTGCCTCAAAAAGAGATTCTGGCTCAAACTCTTGCTACCACACACTAGCTGCATGAACCCGAGCACAATGCATAACCTCTCCAGAGCTTCAATTCATTCATCTGGGGCCCATCCTGAAGGGTTATTGTTGGAATTCAGTAAGCATGTATAGCACCTAATACCAATATCGGCACGTAACTAGTCCACGTCCTCCCTCCGAGAACTAAGAACCTCCAGGTTAGCTTACTGACAGAAGAGCAAAAGCTTCTAAATTGCAGATGGACAAACTGAGCACCTTCCAAATTAGCTTGATGCCATTTAACTTCCTTCCTTTTATCTAATTATTTATTCTTCAAGACCCTACTCCACTATTACATCAGAAAAGCCTTCCCTAAAATGTTTACTACTCTATGCCAAGGGTTGGCAAACTACAGCCAGTGGGCCGAATTCAGCCACCCACCTGTTTTAGCCCTGCTATATTGGAAAGACCACACCCATTTGTTTATATATCATCTATGGCTGCTTTTGCTGCAAAGGCAAAGTGGAGTAGTTGTGACAAAGGATGGATATCCCACAAACCTAAATTATTTACTATCTGGCCCTTCACAGAGAAAGTTTGCTGGCCCCTGCTCTACGCTCCCATAGCACCTTGCTCACACCTCCATTAACACTGATCCTGCCATACTGTCAGCACTAGTTAAAAATGCTGCTCTCCTTCACCACTGCCAACAAACATGAGATCCTTGAGGGCAAAAGCGGTCTTAATCTAACATTCCCAGTACCTGGAAGGAAGGGGTAGTGAGAGGAAAGGAGGACAAAAGGAAAAGAAACCTCGACCATTAGAATTTCACAGAACAGTTCTCAGTTCCAATAAGTGACTAATGCACAGTCACACAATTCATTAACAGCCCAGCTGTTAAAAGAACCCAGTTCTTCAAACTCCCCACATTCTACCACACACACTGTTAGCTTCTGACATAGTGTGCAGATCCTTTCATTTTCCACTTCAGGTACAATTTGCTGGACTCTCCAGGGTAGTTTCTGGTATTTACCTAAGCTAGTCTCAAAATTCCAATGCTAGAACTTGACTGCATCACCCTTTTCCCCACAAGCCCGTTCTGTAGCAGGAAGACTAAACAGTTAGAATGCCCCTTAACAGCAGAAGCAATACCACCACCGACCCACCAGTAAAGTCCTCATTTTAAATCACCTCCATGTCAGAGCGCAGAGGTGGCTTCAATAACACACAGATGGCCCACCTCTGCCAGGAACTCAGGCACAGCAATTGTCTCCACACCCCGTGATGTCAAGAAAGCCCCCTTCGGAATCAAACCTTTAACCTAATGAAGGCTCACAGGATCAGCTGGCTGCCATGCACTACAGCCTGAACTGAGTCAGGAGCCCTAGCCTGGACACTGCATCCCCCACTATGGCTCTGTCAGTTTGACCCTAAAGTTTGATGCCACTGAATGGGACATCCTTCAAAAGGCTAGTGATTTTTTTTTTTTTTAAAGACTTTATTTATTTATTTGACAGAGGGAGACAGTGAGAGAGGGAACACAAGCAGGGGGAGGAAAGGGAGAAGCAGGCTTCCCACGGAGCAGGGAGCCCGATGTGGGGCTCGATCCCAGGACCCTGGGATCATGACCTGAACCCAAGGCAGATGCTTAACGACTGAGCCACCCAGGCACCCCAAAAGGCTAGTGATTTTTTTTAAGTAGACTCCCCGTTGCGTGAGGAGCCCAATGCAGGGTTTGAACTCACGACACTGAGATCAAGACCTAAGCCAAGGGGCGCCTGGGTGGCTCAGTTGGTTAAGTGTCTGCCTTCGGCTTGGGTCATGATCCCCGGGTCCTGGGATTGGTCCCACAACAGGCTCCATGCTCCGCAGGGAGTGTGCTTCTCCCTCTCCCGCTCCCCCTGCTTGTGTTCCCTCTCTCACTGTGTCTGTCAAATAAATAAAATCTTTTTTTTTTTTTTTTTTTTTTCCCCTAGAGAGAGAGAGCATGAGCAGGGAGAGAGGCAGAGGGAGAGGGAGAAGCAGGCTCCCCGCTGAGCCAGGAGCCCGATGCGGGGCTCGATCCCAGGACCCTGGGATCATGACCTGAGCCGAAGGCAGACGCTTAACCATCTGAGCCACCCAGGTGCCCCCAAATAAATAAAATCTTAAAAAAAAAAAACAAAACACCTAAGGAGAGATCAAGATTCAGACACTTAACCAATAAGCCACCCAGGTGCCCCCAAAAGGCTAGTGATTTTTAAAATGGCAGTCAAGGAGCGCCTGGGTGGTTCAGTCGTTAAGCGTCTGCCTTCGGCTCAGGTCCTGATCCCAGGGTCGTGGGATCGAGCCCCTCATCAGGCTCCCTGCTCAGCGGGAAGGCTGCTTCTCCCTCTCCCACTCCCCCTGCTTATGTTGCCTCTCTCACCGTCTCTCTCTGTCAAATAAAATCTTTAAAAAAATAATTAAATTAAATTAAATGGCAGTCAATTGGGGCCCCTGAGTGGCTCAGTTAAATGACCGACTCTTGATTTCAGTTCAGGTCATGATCTCAGGGTCCTGGGATCAAGACTATGTCAGGCTCCCCACTCAGCGGAAGTCTGCTTGAGATTCTCCCTCTCCTTCTGCTCCTCCCCCCCATGTGCTCTCCCTCTAAAATAAATAAATAAATCTTTTTAACAAAATAAAATGGCAGCCAATCATTCTACCTTGCTAACTTCATCTGATACCACTCACTACTTAACGTGTCCCGTCACACGGTAGTAATGGGCTCTTCCTTTTTTTTTTTTTTTAAAGATTTTATTTATTTATTTGACAAAGAGAGAGAGACAGTGAGAGAGGGAATACAAGTAGGCAGAATGGGAGAGGGAGAAGCAGGCTTCCCGCTGAGCAGGGAGCCTGATGTAGGGCTCGATCCCAGGACCCTGGGATCATGACCTGAACTGAAGGCAGATGCTTAACCGACTGAGCCACCCAGGCGTCCCAATAATGGGCTCTTCCTTTTCACCCCCAACCTATACCTTCATGACACTGTCATAAGGAAACAGCTGTGTCTGCTCACAGCCAGGTGCAAAACACTGGTGGACTCTAACCCGGTACTGGAGCCTTTACAATATACTCTTATCAAGTGAGCCAATAGGTTATATACAGCTTCTAGAAGCTAGAAAAATTTTATCTGACAAAAAAGTCTTGCTTTCTCTAGAAAAGTAGTGGTTTCCCTTCCCACATTTACACATAATATGAACTCCTACCAATATACACATAACCTAAACAGTGTGGCCAGGCCATCTGATTCTACTTGGTGATAACTCCATACCTCAACACATTAGGGTCACGATATGGTCAAAGGCCCACCTAACAAGATAGATCCATGAACAAAGGCCACAATGCAGCAGCTATTAACTACTCCAGGAGTTTACTCATACTGGAGAATTAACACTCAAATCACTGGAAAGTCTATGGTTATGCTAAAACTTTAGCTTTGAAATTGGGAGAACTCAAAACAAAAAGTCAGTCAGCTCTTCCCTCAATGTGACATCATACCTAAAGGAGAACAATTTTTTTTTTTTTTTTAAGATTTTATTTTTTAACAGAGAGAGAAACAGCGAGAGAGGGAACACAAGCAGGGAGAGTGGGAGAGGGAGAAGCAGGCTTCCCGTCGAGCAGGGAGCCCGATGTGGGACTCGATCCCAGGACCCTGGGATCATGACCTGAGCCGAAGGCAGACGCTTAACAACTGAGCCACCCAGGCGCCCCAAATTTTTTTTTTTTAAACTGAACTCTGTGACTCTTCCATTTTCTCAGCCTTACGAGAACCGCCCCCTACCACCCCGCCCAATCTCCAAATACCCTTTTTATCCAAAGGCAGCCAACTCCTTCTTCATTAGCAGGGGCTAATGATAAGCCTTTTGAATCTCTTCTTCCTGGTTGCATTTGATAATTCACTGCTTGTTAGTAAGATCTAAATGGGTAATAATGGATAAAAGAGGCTGACAAATTAGTCAGTGGTTTGGCAAAGGAGGTGGATGCCTTATATGTGTGTGGATTTCAATTTCCTATGCTTTGTCACTTTTCCCACCTCCCCCCACAACACACAAATATCTCTTCAAGGAAGTCTTCTCCGACTCAGCCAAGTGAGAAGACGACTTACATCTCAGTCAATACACTGGATGCATTTATCTGAACAAATACATACACTTGCCTCGGCTGTGTCCCTGAGTTCTTTCCTAAGGATCTCAGAAGTTGAAAGCACAGCCTCCTAGGTTCTGTGACTGCTCACTCTAAACTCCAGTACTCAGCCAAGTGTTCACTTAACTATGCCACCTGGTAACACTGCTCTCAATGTTCAAGTTAATTCTGGTCACCAAGAAGAGATCTCTTAAAAACATTTAACTCAATTACATATTAATGGTATTCAATACAATTTTGATTTTCCCCAATCTGGGGTGGGCAAGTTTGGACAACTGAACGAATGTCAATCCAAAGCCAGGAGAGACTGACATAGTAATAGCATTCATATTCTTGGCTGCCTTCCCTCAGTCATAATGCCCGCCTTCCCCCCATCTTGCCCCTATGCCTATTCAAGGAACATCAGTTGGCTACACATAGCTAATGCAGAAGAACAGAACTAACATCTGCCAATTCTAGTCAATTGACCTAATCCCCATAACAACTCTGTGAGACAGGTACTAACGTTATCCCATTTTTACAGTGAGGAAACTGATGCTTAGTAAGGTTAAGAGGCAGAGGAGTGACTTTAAAGACTTACCTGCTTGATTCCTGCTTTTTCTACTAGACCACAATGCTCCTGACCACATAATACAGAGGTTTCTCTACATAAAAATATTATTAACATGGGACTTTGCAGTCAAAATATCAGACGTGAGTTCAAACCCCAGCTCTATTACTTAGTAGTTGCATGATCTAGAGCTAATGACTCATTCTCTGAGCCTCAGTTTACCCTCCTGAGATGCTGATGGTATCCACACCATAAGAACTGTTAAAATTAAATGAGATGTCTACCAGTTGCTAGTTCAGAGTGGCACATAAAAACATTAGTTCCCACACTACCAGTCATATAACCTAGAACAAGTCACTTAAACTAGTAAGCCTGTCTTCTCATCTGTTAAATGAAAAGGAAAAGAATACACTCTAAAGATCACATGGTGTGATTGTGAGAATGGAATGAGAGGTGTCAAAGCTCTTTGTAAATTGTAAAGCACGAGACAAATGTAAAATGTGGTCCCCAGCAGAGCTTACCACAACACCTTGCACAAAATAGATTTCAGGAAATGTTTTAAAATGCTACACAACAGAGAACCTTGTTAATGTTGACATGTCCCAAATCATCTCCTGAGAACACTACCAACCCACGGGTAATCTTCATCCCCAGAGAACCAGATGCAGAGTCAGTTCAAAGGAACTTGTTAAGAAGAAACACCATACTTCATTCTGCCACGTGGACCCTAGGGTTCTTGTCCTAAAGCAATATTTAAACCTTCCTCATGACAGAATAAACTAATAAGCCACAGGGTGAGTAACCTGAACCTCACTTATGACTGGCTTTGATGTGCTTTTGTACTTTTATTGAAATGCTTCTGTCTTAGAGTCAGGAAATTCAGAACACTTTAACAGGGTACAATGGTACTGTGGAGAAGATCAAATGATACTCGTAACTTCCACCTTCAGCAACCCCACTGTCCTCTTCCAAGCTGCCTCTCACATCCCACAGCTGTGGACAGACACAGGACTTCTTAGCCTGCAGTGAACTGTAAACGGAAAGCAAAATAGGCTCATCTCTAAGAACTGCTAGTTCGTACCTTCTCTAGTTGGGCTGGAATTAAGTATTTTCTTTAAAAGTCCTTCTCTTCCATTTCCTGCTGGGTCAGAGTAAACAAATATCCAATTTATATCAACAGGATTAATTAAACAAAGCACTTACTATATCAGCAACATGAGCCAACATGTGACGGTATCTTCCTACTGGAAGTGGAGCACACAGGTGGTGCTCCCCAAGACTGTGAGCAGCAACAGTTTTCTTCCAGGGATCTCTGAGCACTTTAGTTCCCTTCTAACATGATTAAACAATCCTCCATCTTAAAAACACCCCAAGCCCATGCTCTTCAATGGGATGGACTTTTCAGGTCATTCAAGCAATATGTAAACACCTGCCCAGATTAAGTTTTCAGTAACAGTGCAGCACGCTCTTCTAAGTCTAACCGATTCCAGGGAGCAATCACCAAGCATCCTCAAACGATGGGAAAGCCAATATAGCTTACTCCTAAACATGTCTGCAAATGAAAGAGTGAATAAATGAAGTCCAGAGATAGCCCTCCAACCTAATTTTACTTTTAAGTTTCTGACTCCTCTTCCCAGCAAACCTTTTTCAAGACTTGGCAAGCAGGCCACAAAAAAAAGTAAAAATTTCCAGTCTTCCCTAACCTATTGATACCTGCTGCTTTCTTGAAAGAGTGGGTAAACAACTAGTTTACAACAATACTAATAATCTAAAACTGACCAGCAGAAAGCAAAACCCTAAAGACAAAAATACGCTGCAAACTCAATAACCAAGAACTATGTATATTTGAGGTCAAACATAAGTAAATTACCTCTTAACAGCTCCCACTTAACTGTCTCACCCCTAATAATCCAATTCCTCTCAACTAAATGGTGGCACACATTGGTCCCAAGAACAGAAACTTAGTCCTTTACATTTCAGAGAACCACCCTCTTTCAGATAATCTTTCCTCTACTACTCACTAAAGATCCAGTTATTTAGTAACAAACTTTCATACCCTATAAACATTAAAAGTAACTATTTTCTCTTCAACATACCAGAAATAAACTATTTCACTTGAATCTTTTAAAATCTCTTCAGCCAAAAAAAAAAAAAAAAGACAACCACTCAAAGACCTCCTAAATTCTAGTAGGAGGTACCTAAGCCAGGGTTTCAAAAATCTATAGATTTCTAAGAATGGGACATTCTATATGCAACAGCCTTTAATATGAAACCCAACACCGTTCCGAATCTGTCTTCAGCCATCACTAAAAAACAAGTGGCATTTCCCTGGAATCTGAAAAGAAGGGACCTGCAGATCGGAGGTAACTATATTCTGCCAGCCTCAGTTACCCTCTATTGTTTCAGCTGCCGGAGTGTTTCCTTGCTTTGCTGAGTTGTAGCCAACATACCACATTCCCGAGAGAAGCAACAGAATATACGTTATTACAAGACTCCTCCAGAGGGAAAAACCTCCACCACACTAATTCAAGAGACTTAAGGAAAGGCAGCTGCTACTAAAATCGAAAGTCTAATATTCATTCAAAAAATATTAAGCACTTATTCTGTGCAAGGCTCTGTATATTCAGCCATGAACAAAACAAGTATGGTTCCCATCCTCACAAGTTTGGTTAAGATAGAAAAGCAAACAAATGATACACAATTATGCTTATAAGAAGGCTATGAATAGGGTCACCTTAAGTTCCAATGTGCCCAGGACACACTGATCTATACTTGTCCCAGTGTAAAACAAAAGCACTCTGCTTTACTCTCAAAAATGTCCCAAGTTGGACTATAAATGCTATGTCACTTTAACTCTAAAGGATAAAGTACTGTAAGAGAGAATAATGGGAGCAAATTACTTTAGCCTGGGTGATCAGAGAAGACTTCTTGGAAGAGGTGCCATTAACTAAGTCCTGAAGGATGCGGCTCCAGACATTGTGGAAGAAAGAGTGTTCAAAGTACAGGACAGCAAAGACTACAGGGCATGGGATGGTATTATTATTGTTATTATTATACATGAACTTTCGCTCATAGAACTAAAGAGTCAAAGTGATTTGGGGGTTCCCAGATTATCAACATGTATGTCCAAGATTAAAATATCCTAAGCCTCTAATTCTGTCAGACCTCAAAAATACAAACAAAGACACAAATGTAGCTCTAAGGCAGTAGTTTTCCAAATTTTTGTAGGTCATGAATCAGAGATCTGCAAAATACTCCATATGTTCACCAAAACCACATCTATTCATGTGTGCACACACACAATTTCAGGAGATTCACAGGCAACACCCCTACCCAACCCCACCAATACCGGAAGTTCACGCATGGACTCCAGGTTTAAAAAAAAAAAAAAGTCCTCTTTCACAAAGGACAAAAGCAAGCTTGCAACTTTATTTCTCTATTTGGGCATTAAAAGGTTTCTTAAGTCTTCTGAAGATATCCAGGAATAAAGAGAAAACCTAAACTGATAGGTTTTTCAAAAAGGTGTCAGAACAAACAATTTTAAGTCAATGAAAAAATGAAAAACAATGGACAATGTATGTATCACCAAGAGTCAATGAGTCTCAATTTTCCCCCACCATTTTGGAGAGCCAGAACTGCCCTCAAGTCCTTACCTTACTAACATTGAGTGAAGCTAGGGGAGGAGGGGTTTCTGTTCGGTCATTAATTATTTCCACTTCTGAAACATACTGTAAGTTTATGAGCAAGATGTCTGCATGGTTGGGCTTTCCACTGGAAGAGGGACATTCTGGTGAAAAAATAAAGTTAAGGAAAATAGGGGCAAACAGAGCACTGACACATCCCAAAAGGGGCATGGAAAACACATTCACACAAGGCTGGTGTAACAGGTGTGCCACGAGCAAGAGGGGGGAGCCTCACAAGAATCACAGCTCTCCTCAGGAAATCTCTGCCTATCACCTTCCGCCCGCTCAAAACCCCAGAACCAAAAGATCTCAAGCTTTTCAAAGCCAAATACCATCCAAAATTGGAAGCCTCAGAAAGGGTTTCTGTCACCTCTCTACTGGTTGTATGGAGGCATAATGCAGTGTTAATGCCGTATATATAGTTTGTCTTGGACCTAAGGAACCACACAGGAGAGGAAGTAAGTACTTTTTGTTCTTGGTATAATACTCCTGTCATCTATATACTGCTCTTTTCACTTTTTTAGATTTCAGATTTCCCATTCTGCAGAGGAGGAAACTATAGCACTGGAAAGGAGGCTCACTCCAGGTGAACCCAGCTAGATAACCCATTTATTTATATATTTATATATTCATTCATTCATTCTTTCTTTCACTCACCCGTCCTCCAACTATTTATCAAGAGCATAATATATGCCAATTAAAAGTAAAGTAATTCCTCATGCCAAAACCCTTCCAATTAAACCACTAATGTAAAAGGTCTATTTGGTCCAGATCTGAGTTTTTATATTTTACAAAAAAAAGGCAACGGTTCTTGCTGTAGTTTCAGAGGACATCTTCCTAAGCTAGAAATCTACAACTAGTGGTATACTTGCCACTCAAATGCAGCACTCAGTAGGAAACTTCCTTTTGAAGGATGCCATAAAGGATTACTCAAAAAAAATAAAAAAATAAACCCACCTGTGGCTCAGAAAGGGGAAGGGGTGGCATTTTTATTGCAGTCATAAAGTATTTTGTTTCCAAGACTGAGTTTCCTGGAGTAATTCAGAGATCATTTCCACCCCAAAGAAGCAGGTCTTCTTTTCCATTCTGTTTAACACCGACACTTCCAAAAGGGGAGGCAACTGCTATGGAAAAGTCAGGACTCCATGTGCTGGGCTGAGGAGAAGATAACTTACTCTTTCACCTGTAACCCACACAACCCTACACGAGCCCCTGAAAAAAACGTAGTCTTCTATCTGGACCAGGTTTCCAATGCAAACATTCTCAAAACAGCAATTTTCAAATGACTGAGAAAGCTAATTCAATACTCCCCGCCCTCAGTAGCACCACGCAAACACACTCACCAGCAAAACAAGCCCCTCTCCCCATTTCAGATACAAACTGTCCTGCAGTTACTCTCCCCCAAAGCAAGCAAGGCCCATTTGGTCACCACCCCACCGCCCTTCCTTGGACCGAATCCCACCAGAAAACACCCCCTCTTAAACTCCATACCCTTGCGCTACTAGCAGTTCCTTACTCTGCACACCCCCTCCCCACATGATTCTACCCGCCCCCCTTCCATCCGGGCTCCAATCCACCAGCCCCCTCCCACGACCACCCTCTCTCCGGATCACTGTGTCCCCTCTCATAGCGTTTCCCCGAAAAGGCATCCGCGTGTCAAGCCCCCCTACACCCACTGACCCTCGCTCGGGGCCCAGCTCCCACAAGGGGTGGGAGACAGGGTCCCCAAAGCGGACCAAGGGACACGCGAAGAGGGGGAGGGGAGCTCAGGCCCGTGCGCATGCGCTCCGGGCGCCGCGGTAGCCGGTCGCCCCTAGGCCCGGAGAGGGCCCCAGCCGCCGCCGTCGTCCCCCACCCCCCCCCCACCACCGCACATACACGCCGGCCCGGCCTCGGGCTCCGCGCAGCGAAGGATACTTAAAGCCAGCATTTTGGACTGGTAGTCGAAGGCTACCACCTCGCCCTGCAGCCGCTGCTCCTGGCACGTCCGGCACGACACCTGGCTCCCAACGCTGAAGTACTCGCCCGGAGGAGCCGCCATCTTGGGAGAGCAGCCGCGGCCGGCGGCGGCGGCGGCGGCAGCAGCGGGCGAAAGCCGGGCCCCCAGTGAGCGCCGCGACGCGACGCACGAGGCGTGCTGACGTCACACGCCAGGGCGTGGCCTGGCGCTGGGTGGGGCGGGAGCCTAGGTGGAAAAGGAAAGAAGAGGAAATAAAGGGGAATCTGAATAAGTATGTTTGTGCAACTGGGCCCGCTTGGTAAGGTGCTTGCAGACTCCTTTTCAGAAGTTAAAGATAAATGACCTACGTGGAATGAAAAGGGGAAGGAGGCGGGAGCTGCAGTCTCCATATGAGCACACCTTGACACAGGAGTTTAATGAATGAACTCTGTCTTTTATATATGAGGAATCTGAGGACCAGAGGACTTACGGAAACTTGCCCAAAATTATTATACCCAGTTACAAAGTGGTAGTGGAAAGAACACTGCCTATAGGATTAGCCAAACTGGGATCGGAATCCCAGGTCTGCCACTTACTAAGTTCTATGACCTTGAGTAAATTACTAAACCTGATCCTGCATCTTTATTTCTTCTGTATTATTACTTACTGAACTCCCAACAATCTTTTGGTGTAGGAATCAACACCTTCATTTTACAGATGAAGAAACTAAAGTCTTAGACTAAACTTGGCTGGGGTCGCACAACCAGAAAGAATTCGTTCTACCTGTTTCCAAAGACGGTGCTTTTTACTGCTCTGCTGTATTAAATAATGCCTTCCAGAGTAGTTAGGTGGTTAAGTGAGATGATGTGTACAGATGAATGGCATGTAATAGGTCTTTAATAAATGGTAGTTCCTCCATGATCACCCATCACCCTTGGAACTCGAGATGCCTCCCCATCTCCCATCCTGCCCTCTCTAGAAAGCCAGGCAAAGGGCAGGAATGAGAAGCAGAGGTAGTGACAAAGGTGGCCTTGGGGCAGTTTTGGCCCTCCCCCATTAGTGTCCATCAGATATACTAAAGTTTTAACATGCAAGATGCATTTTCAAGCCCTATCATCACCAATTTCCATCCCTAATCCACCTGCCTGCCCCTCCCCCCATAGAAATTCTGGAGCGTCACATAGTAATAGGCTGACCTTTCTCTAGTCCAGAGGGAGGCAAAGGGCTAGTGCTGGTGCTACTTAACCTGAACACAGTTCAAAAGTGTTTCCTTGCCCTGCAAGAGACATCAACTTCCTAATGTTGGGCGTATATATGTACAATCATTGTAATAGGAATAAATACACTGCTCCCTCTTAGTTGTGTTTTTTCGGATAACTTTCAAGTCTGACCCTCATAACAAGTCATATGTAACTGCCGCTCCACTTTTTATATGGCATTGTGATTATAGGTTTTCATATATATGACTGCCAGGTACTGTTAGGAAAAGCTTCTTGGAGGAAGTGAAAAAATCTGAGACCTAAAGGACAAGCAAAATCTCTAAAAAGAGAGAGAGCTTGGTGATTTCAAGGAACATAAAGTAGTTCAGAAATATTATGAAATGGAGTTGTGGGGGTAGGCTGGTAAAAGTTGTCTTGCTAGAGCCTGAGCAAACTTTGAAAGACCTAGAAAATGTAGGCTTTCTCCTTGGGGCAATTGGAAAACATTTAGCAAGGGAGTGAAATGACATTTATATCCAGCTTCCGTTCCCCACACCTTTTTAATTAGTGAAATTAATCTCTTTCCAAGAAGAACCATATTTACATTCTCATTTTCATCCACCCATCAGAAAACTCTCCAAGAACAAAGTTGCTTGAGGTAGGAAGGAACGGGGGAGCCACTCAACAGCATCCTCCCACCCCAACTCTGCCTCTAGGCAGGACCTCGCCTAGAACAGCTGAGGTTTCTATTTTGTGTGTGTGTTCCTCGAGAGGCTTATTCCAAATTTTGTCGTGGGTGTGTGCCCCTCCTCTTCCCATACCAACCCAGCTACTACCTCACGGTTTACCTGCCCAGCGAGGTTTGGGAAGGCAAGAAAATGGAAGGAGGGAGATAAAGCAAGCTTAGAAGTGGGAGGAAGTGTGACTTAGACTGCTACGTGTAAGAATTCGCAAGTGTTAAGGGAAGACTCTTCAAAATTAAGAGGCTTATCTGTCAGCTTCCAAATCAATAACGGATGAATTCGGGCGGGAGATTCTTGAGCTTGGGGAGAAAGGCAAGGTTTGATCAGCGGTGTATGCAAATTTAGGGTCCCGCTTCAGCGCCGACCGGTGATGCCTGGCTCCTCCGATGAGGGAGTGCACGTAAACCTTTCTCCAAGAAATCTCAGAATATCTTTGGAGGGTAGCGGTACAGGAGAAAAGAGGTCCGGTCTCGAAGGAATCCTGACGTTGGAGATTACACATCCATCTTCGCAGCAGCAAAGCAAGAACCCCGGTCCCGTCGCCGACCCTCAAGTTAGTCCTTCCTTTGACCCGGAACAGCAGCGGGAGCCGCCTCTGCGCCCAATGCCCACGTGCCGCAACAGCGGCCACGTGGGGCTCTGCGGAAACGCCTTCGCAAAGATTTGTCCCCTGCGCTGCCCAGTAGAAAGGAAGGCCCGGGAAGAGAGCTGGAGGAAACGGTACCGGCTAGAGGCCGGGCTCGCGCGAGTCTGGGACAGCCGAGGGGCGGGGCCGGGGGCGGGGCCTGCGCCGGCCGCTGGCAGGGGGCGGGGCCTGGAGCTCAGAAAGGTGGGCTTTGGACCGCAGTGGGGAGCCGCTTCCTTGTCTCCGCGACTCCTTGGTTTCCGTCTTAGAGCATATCCCCGCCCGGCCGGCCCCTGGGTCGCCATGGAGTCCACGCTGGGCGCGGGCATCGCCATGGCCGAGGCGCTGCAAAACCAACTGCCTTGGTTGGAGAGTGTGTGGCTCTGGGTCACCTTTCTGGGCGATCCCAAGAGCCTCTTTCTGTTCTACTTCCCCGCGGCCTACTACGCCTCCCGCCGCGTGGGCATCGCAGTGCTCTGGATCAGCCTCATCACCGAGTGGCTCAACCTCGTCTTCAAGTGGTGAGACAGCGAAGCCCTCGGCGTCCTGGTCCCCCACCCCCAAGGGCCCTGAGTCCTGGGCAAGCCCCGATCTCTCTCAGCAGGTGCCTTAAGGGCTCGGACCTCCCCCACCACCCCGCCCCACTGAACTCATAGCCTTAAGACCTCCTCACCCCTACCCCATGGCCCCTGACTTTTTTCCTTTGAGCATCATTGTGCATCTTGGTCTCAGGCCTCAGAGTCCCCATCTTACTCATTAGACCAGTATTTCTCAGACAGGCCTGATCATTCACCTAAGGGGCGCCTTTAAAATGCGGGTACCCCATCCCACCTCAGACGTACTGACTTAGAAATTTCAGGGGAGGGGTTGGGAATCTGTATTTTAAGAAGCATCTAGGGCGGCTTAAGTAGCAAAAAGTCCTGCTTCTCAGCTCACTCTTTCATTCATCTAGTCATTCATTTATTTGACATAGTTGTTAAGAAGCATGCTTTGTGCCAGGCTTCACACTAGCTGCTAAGGACAGAGAAGGCTCGAAAATTAAGGTGCGTTTCCCGGACCGTGACCAGCAGCATAGGAAGCCCTTGAAAACTTGCTAGAAATGCAAGATCTCAGGCCCCAGGCCAGAGCTACTGAATCAGAATCTGCATTTCAACAAAGACCTCAGGTGATTGGAGTGCCTAGTAAGGCTTGAAAAGCACTGCCTTCCAGGGAACACTTTCTTCTTCCTTTTCTCCTCCATTCACTGGTAGGCTCTTGACACAGACTTAGAAGCCGGGAATCCCAGGCAAGTGGGTGGGGCCCTCAGGGCTTATCTCTTGGTGCCACCTGTTCTCTCTTGGGTGAAGAAGGGAGCTATGCCTCTCCCTGGGCATGAGCTGCTCCTCCCCTCCCCTCAGCCTCCGTTGCCTGATACCCTGCCTGGGGGAGGGAAGGGAGTTCAGAGCAGACACTTGAATGGGCTGGAATGACTTGCGGAAAAACAAAATAGGAGTTACCTTCCTCTCCTCTCTTCTCTGCAAGGGTTTCATCCCTCCTGAAAACGGAAAAGCAACGGTCTCATCATTTCCTTTTTGCCTAATTGCCCTTTGCTTTATGCTCTCTCTCTGCTCAGAGTCTGTGTGAGCTGTGTGAGCCTCCCCCTCTACTTCTTCCTCCAAGACAGCCACCCCCTTGGGTAGACCCTCTCAATGCCCCTCCCCCACGTGACAAAGCCCCTATTCATTTCCTAAGTGTCTGGAGCACCTGGTGTGTGAACCTGGTGGTGAGGAGAGGCGGCTCCCTTTTGTGTCCCTCCCCAGCAGCATCTTTTCTGTTCTCCCACCTTTTCTCTTTCTGGCCCCAGCAGCCTAGCCTCTTTAGTGTGCAGTTTCCCGGGGTCCAGCGAAGCACCTGCTAGCCCAGGGGACTTTGAACTTTTGGTCCTTCTTGTTCTTTCTCAATTTCCTCTGTCCATTTCCCACTCATGGTTTTAAACACCAGAGACTCGCCTAAGGAGTTCACATGTAGGTAATTGTGGCTGGAATTTGGGGAATGGAGAGAGGGGAAGCAGGAGCATGAATGGGGGTCTGGGAGGGAAAGGAAGAGGCAAGTCCTGGGCTCTCTAGGAATGAGAAGAGTAGGGCTAGCCCTGCAGTGGGAGGCGTAAGAGCGGGACTAATGAGCATTTCAGAGTGTGCACTTGCACACACACACACACACACACGGTCTCTTGTCTCCTTATCACTTCTTAAAAAATAGCATGCATTCTGTTGCAAGGTAAAAAAAATCATTGCATCAAGGTAATGCACAGAATTGGACTCCCTTTCTGACTCCACCGTGCAGGCCCTCCGGAGGCATCCTTCTGCTCCCCTCCTGTTCCCCTGGCTGCATGTGTGTGTAATGTCATCTTGCATCTGTTCTCTTCTAGGTTTCTGTTTGGAGACAGGCCCTTTTGGTGGGTCCATGAGTCCGGGTACTACAGCCAGGCCCCAGCCCAGGTTCACCAGTTCCCCTCTTCTTGTGAAACTGGTCCAGGTGGGAAGCCCCAAACCTCCCTGTCCCGGTGTGGTTAGGGTTTGGTGAGTGTTTCAGAGAACTTTTCAGCCGGGTGGCCTAACCAGAGGCCCAGCCTCTCCGTCACTGACCCAGAGAACAAAGAGAGCCCGGGGAAGACGGAGTTGAATTCTGGGAGTAGAGTGCCCAGGCCAGAGTGCCAGCTGCCCACGTTGTTTAGAGTAGATCCAAGAGACACAGGGCAAAGCAGGAGCCTGAGAGCAGTGGCCTCGGGCAGGGCTGAAGTAGGCTGCAGGGCAGAGAGAACCATGCACCAGTGTGGGGCCCCGGGGGCGGGGCCAGGGCCTCCTGAGTTCCACGCTCATCCTCTCACCTCAAGCTTCTGGACCCCCCGGCAGGCAGCCCTTCTGGACACTGCATGATCACAGGAGCAGCGCTCTGGCCCATCATGACGGCCATCTCTTCCCAGCTGGCCACTCGGACCCACAGGTACGCCTCGGCATTGCCTACCAATGAGGGCAGGGGGGATGGTACCCTGGATCCAAAAGACCCAGCAGCAGGGTAGCCTGGGAGCTGGAATTCTGGGGGGCTCTGGGGCATTTGGTCAAACCATGAAGTGCTTGGGTGCTGAGCTGTGTATGGACACCCCCTGAACCATTTGCTTTTCTTCGTAGCCACTGGGTGAGGGTGATACCTAGCCTGGCTTACTGCACCTTCCTACTGGCGGTCGGCCTGTCCCGGATCTTCCTCTTAGCACATTTCCCTCACCAGGTGTTGGCTGGCCTAATAACCGGTGAGCAACTGGGGCCACAGGGTGGGCCTAGGGGTTGCCACTGGCAGTGGGAGGATCTTCCCATCGAACAGCAGACCCCAAGGCCCCCTAATAGCTCAGTGTGTTCTGCCAAGCTGCCCTACAGCTCCGGGGCTCATATCCCCAAACTCCTTGAAGCTGCTGTTACCCCACTTCCCTAGGTGCTGTCCTGGGCTGGCTGATGACCCCCCGGGTGCCCATGGAGCGGGAGCTAAGCTTCTACGGATTGACCTCACTGGTCCTCTTGCTGGGTGCCAGCCTCATCTATTGGACCCTCTTTACACTGGGCCTGGATCTTTCTTGGTAAGTCCTGCCTTGAAGCTTGGGCAGGCTGGGGCCTGTTCTGCTTCGCCTGCACCTAGCTTGATGGGTCCCTGGTTTGCTGTAGCTAAAAAGGGACACGTTACCTGCTCACAAACGCAGACTCTCCTGGGGTCACAGCAGAACATGGGGGTAGACCCCAAAGGAGCTAAGAGCCATTGGCCCTCTTGCTTCGAGGGGAATGTCTTTCCTGGCAAAGACCCCTCCTCCCCATAGGTCCATCAGCCTGGCCTCCAAGTGGTGTGAGCGGCCTGAGTGGGTACACGTGGATAGCCGGCCCTTTGCCTCCCTGAGCCGCGACTCAGGGGCCGCCCTGGGTCTGGGCATCGCCCTGCACTCTCCCTGCTATGCCCAGGTACGGCGGGCATACCTGGGACATGGCCAGAAGATAGCCTGCCTTGTGCTGGCCATGGGGCTGCTGGGCCCCCTGGACTGGCTGGGCCATCCCCCTCAGATCAGCCTTTTCTACATCTTCAATTTCCTCAAGTACACCCTGTGGCCATGCCTCGTCCTGGCCCTTGTGCCCTGGGTGGTGTACACGTTCAGTGCCCAGGAAACACCACCCGTCCGCTCTTCCTGACTTCAAGTGCCTCCTGTTGCCGCTTGCGCCCCCCTTCCCCCACCAAAGCCAACACTCCATGACCTCCACACTCCGGAAGGCAGCCCCATCCCGTCCAGCTCCCAACAGGCCCTGCTCATCCTCAGTCTCCCACTGCTCCACCATCTGGTCTTAGCCCCAGAGAAGGGCCTTCTCTCTTCCCAGAAAGGCTGGTCGTCCTGCCCCCCGCCCCCGAGTCCCCAGGGAGCTAAGGCAACATCAAGACCAGTGGGCTCCTGTAACACTGTGAGGGGCTCAGAGTGGCCCCAATAAAGCCCTTGAACACTTCTGGATTCTTTTCTTGCCTATGCGCACATTTCCACTGAGCTTGCCTGTGTGTGTGCAAGTGAGACCCTTGCCAGGCCACCTGTTCTGCACCCCGCCACCCATTTCCACAGAGACCTTGCGCCTGGGCCCTCTCCCCAGCATCACCACCCAAGCCACAAGAGAGGTCCCATGAGATGCTGTGGCTGTGTTCGGTGAAACCTTGTCTCTAACCTACGAGGACAGAGACTCCACTCCACTCCCTCCCACCCCAGCCCCTTGTTTCCTAAATTGGCTAGTCCAGGGACTAGAGAAATGAAGAGCAGTGTTTTGGGCCAGGATGGGGAATGAGAACCTCTACTCCCTTTGGAAGCCCAGAGAAGAGAGACATCAGCCCCAGAAGACACTGCCAGAAACAAGTTTATTTACATAAGGACACACCGTGTAACAGATTACAAAATACTCAACTGAAATCCACATCCAGGGAGACAAAGCAAGGAGTGGGTTTACATGAGAACCAGACCAGCCATTGGAAGAGGGAGGGTTAAGGGCCCGGAGCTGGGGCTCAGCAAGGGGAGGCTTGCTACACTGGGCCTAGCCCCATCCGCATCCCCTAGGAGGATCTAGAACATACTAACAATACACAAGACACAGCACACAATGAACCAATGGTGGTGGGACTCCTGCCCCTCTCCTGGCTCTCTCAACCCTATTCAGGCCCCCATTAGGATAATAAATATGTAAACAGATTGGTGAGGCCCTCAGGATGGGGTAGAAAGAAAGTATATGTGGTGTTGGGAGGAGAAGGGAGGAAGACTCAGCCCCCCGGGAGCCGCTTCCCATCTTTGGTTTCCTACAGGCTAGACAGCATTCCCTAGAAGCCTTATGAGCCCCCAACCCCAGAAACAGGGCTAGGCTGGGCTCCTGGGAAAGAGACAGGGTGGTGTCCAGCCCCTCCTGGTCTTAGCTCTCTTGGGCTAGTGACCAGCAAAGGAAGCCCATGAGGAAGGGAAGCTACAGCTGAGGGCAGAATCCTGGGTTCCTGGGTTCTAGTCCTGCCCCTTCTAGAACCCCTACTCTCACCATCCCCAGGCTTCACAGTAAAAGGCCCCAGGGGGGAGGTGGGCCACTGATCCTTCTCATGGCACGCTGGATGGCTGGGGAAAATGTGGTCCTGAACAGCAGGGGGGTTCTCACCAGCCTGGAGTCCCCCTGCAGGGACCACCTCCCCCACCCCAGGCTGTGCCAGCATAGGGCCAGGGAAGCCAACAGAGTAAGGCAGTGAGCAGGCCTGGTTCTGCCGCTCTTCCTGGTCCCTCAGAACCCTGGAGTCCAGTCCCATCCCTCCCCACACACTTTGACCCTCTCCAGCCCCTGGGAAGGGGAAATAGGCCCAGAGGAGTGTGAAAGAAGACTGCCCAGCCCAGAAACCACAGGCCCACCTCCTAGGGCACAAGCCTTCCCCTCAGTGCTGAGGCCAGGAGAAAGGAGGAAAAGGGGTCTGTGCAGAGATGGCCAGGATGGCGAAGAGTGAAAAGGGTGGGGAATCGCAGGGCGGAAAACCACCTCCCCTCCACTCTGTATCTTACACTGTAGAGCAACCTTCTGGATCTTCCCCTGAGGCTGGAGAGGGGAGGAGGCTGAAATTAAGGCATTTCCCCCCAAGTCAGTTGAAGCCAAGGCACCAAACTTACTGTTCTTCCTCGCTCAGGGAGACTCCAAAACCAGACGGTACTATCTGGGCCCCCATGCCCACCTTAAGCTGGCCCAGGCTCCCAGGGGGAAAAGGACAGAATGCAAGAAAGTGGGCATGGGACACAACATGGAGGAGGAGCTGGAAAGGGCGCCCCCCACACCTTACAGGGGGAGCAAACTTCTAGAGTGGAGACGTGGGCCACACTGAGGGAAGTTGGGGGCGAGGCCTGAGGCAGCTTAGTGGAGCAAGGAGGGCAAGGCTGAGAGACCCACACAGCACACGTTGTTGAATGTGTGACTTTTTGTTTTTAATAGAAAAAATAAACAAAATCACAATGATGAAGCCCAGAGGGATGGGGGCCAGGGCGTCACAGGGCAGGCTCCTGTTCCATGGGTTCCTCTGCCGGCCTGTGGGGACAAGCACGGGGGGGGGGGGGGGGCGTTGGGGCGGGGGGGCCGGCTTGGGCACGGGCAGAGGTCAGGAAGGCAGCTTACCTGGGGCTGTGCTCCCGGGCTGCAGCAGCCTGGGCCTGCTCAGCCCCCACCGACAGCAAGGCCATGGCGCTCACAGTCTCTGCCTCCTCCGTCTCACCTGCCTGGGCCTCCCGCAGGGAACGGCCTAGACCAGCGGCGAACCTCTGGACGCAGCTCCAGTGTTTGCCTGTGGATGAGGGGCAGGCAGGGGTCAGGGAGGACAGAAAGCCCCATACTACATCCCCAGCCCTGGTGGGCCCATAACCCTCTGCCCCTTGGCAAGCGGAGGTCTGAGCCTCTCTGCCTGTGCCCACGCACTCTGGATCTCGATGACTTTCTCTAGCGTGGCCACTGCGTTGATGTTGGGCTTTTGTTGCAAGACTGCCTCGTCCAAGGGCTGCAGCTGGCAGGGGAAAGAAGAGAAGGCTTACGGTGGGGAGTGGGTGGTGGTGCCTGCCCTCTAGCCACCCCACGTTCAGCCCGACACCTCCCATGACGGGGGCGAACCTAGCTTTCTGGAGGAACCCTGGGTCAGAAAGCCCTCCCTGTCCAGCAGCTGTCTTTAGGACCCAGGAAAACCTTCCCACCTTTTTGATCAGTGCTGCTTGATCAAGAAAGGGGCCATCCCTTACTAGCCCCTTCCTGAGCCCCCCCCCCCCCAGTGCCTCCCTGCACCCCTCACCTCCACGCTGAGCAGAGCTGAGACACAGGCCTCAGAGGCATCACAGATGGCGGTCAAGTCATGGCCTCCCTCCAGGGCCAGCACCACCCGGCCCCCTGCCAGCGTCATCAGCTGCCTGGTCAAGTGGCCAAAGCCTTTAGGGATGGGTGAAGGGAGGAAGAAGAAATAAAGAAAAAAAAACAACCAAGAGAAGGTAAGGAAGGAGAGAAAATAAAACACAAGAGGTGGAACAAAGAGCACAAAATAAAATGGTGGGATTTAAGCCTAAAGACACATCCATAATAAAATTCAGTATCAACGGACTAGATGCTCCATTAAAGATAAAACAGTAGATGGGCTAAAAAAAATTCCAATTACATGTCATAAGGAGCACCACTGAAACACAAGGGATCGACAAACTCCATCCCTAGGACTCTGGGAGGAGAGTCTCTGCTACCCCACACCCACCTGCTTGCCCCCCAAGTCCAAGGTTGGCAGAGGGAGAGTGGGAGGCTCCTGCCAAGATGATTCCAAGTTTTGGACCTGCCCCCCCAGCTCCCGTCCTCCCAGCCTCTGCAATACCAGTCTATTCCTGCTCCGTGTCCCCACTCAACCCCATCCTCACTGCTCCGCAGCCTTCCTCAATCCCCCAGCAGCTCACATCTGGCGGTGACAGAGTAGCCACCCAGTGGAGACAGGTGTCCCTCAACAGCATCGAACCCGGCAGAGACCAGGACCACGTCAGGTGAGAACTCATGAGCAATGGGCATCACCACTGTCCTGCAAAAGGAGGGCCCAAGCTGACCCGGGCGGGTGGCTAGGCCAGGGCTCACCTCACTCTGTTCCCCCCAGAGACAACCCCCTCCACCTGTACCAAACTGAGTGCCTTCTGCCCCTCCCATGGCAGGGCCTGGGGGGCTCCCACCCCCCCTTGGCCCTTCTCAGTCCCCACCTGAAGGCCGTTAGGTACTCCACGTCTCCGATGGGGGGGTCCACACCTCCCGTCCATGCCACGTTCACATTGTACCCCACGCCCGGCCCTCCGCCAACCTGGCAGCGCGGTGGGGGAGGGGTTATTCTCATTGCCTGGGGATCCCAGACATTGCCCCCGCCCTCAGCCCTGATTCCAGCCCTTACTCCACTCACCGCTGCTCTGCATGGAGGGGCAGTTGGCCTATGTGGTCCTCCCACTAGGAGCCCAGACTCCCCAGGGAACCAGCCCCACCACAGGCCTCCAGGGCTCCCTGCCAGGTCCCGTTCTGCTACCTCCCCAAGGGGCCCCACGTTTGAGCCTAGGACCTGTACCTCTTCAGGAGCCCCCGAGCCTGGAAAGAAGTTCCCATTGTCATAGCGATGCAGGGAGATGTAGAGCACAGAGGGGTCGTTGTAAAACGCTTGCTGAGTGCCATTGCCGTGGTGAATGTCCTAGTGGGGAGGGGTGGAAGCATCAGAAAAAAATCCCAGGCTCTGGCCCAAAGGTCAAAATTCCACTTGCCCCCCACCTCCACCTATGGTGAACTCTGGGGGTGCAGCCCATCCCTAACTACAGGGCATCATGTTCCGTTCACAACAGTCTCATCCCACGCTTCTCTACCCAGGCTCTGTGGGCCATCAGGTGGCACTGCACAGAGGAGATACAAAGCCACGGGGACAACATGGTGCATCTCCCCGCAGAGCCCATTCTACTCAACAGTGTGGAGGGAAACGTTAAAGCTAGTGAGGCGCTGAAAGCGGACACATTCTGAAGAACCCAACATTTACATGAATTTCTAAGCCAGAGTTGGGCTTCAAAGAGGTTTCATCTTTGCCGAGGGCTGCTCCTGGGTACTTCCCAGTCACGGGGAGTGGTGGGTGCCTTTAAACAGTGCCCAGCAACAAGAGCACAAGCGTCAGGGCCAAAAGGCCTGATCTGAATCCCAGTGCCATACCCCAAACTACGTGACTTTGGTTGGCTATTTCACCCAACAGCTCAGTGTCTCCATTTATAGAAAGGCACATCCTAACTTGTACTACTCGAGGTGGCCGCAAGCAGTACTCTGTGTCCAGGCATAGTCAGTCCCCCATCAAGAGTGGCCCTAGGGGCACCTGGGTGGCGCAGTTGGTTAAGCGTCCAAACTCTTGGTTTCGGCTCAGGTCATGATCTCGGGGTCCTGAGAGAGAGCCCCACATCGAGCTCCGTGCTCAGCACAGAGTCTGCTTGGGCTTCTCTCTCCCTCTCCCTCTGCCCTTCCTTCCCACCGTGCGCACACGCACACAAGTGCTCTCACTCTCTAAAATAAATAAATCTTAAAAAAAAAAGAGAGTGCCTCTAGCAATGCTGGTAACAGTCTGTACTATTTAAGGTAGAAAATCTCGGTTGCTTGAGGCTACAAGGTGGGGGCCAAGATGGAGCAGGGCCAAAACCACTTTCGAGTCTCTCTTCGTGAGGAGGGAGCCCCGTGGGAATGGGAGGGCTGGGCTAATGCTCCAGCAGGAAGAGATGGGGTAAGTCATCAGGCCCAGCAGTGGTGCGGGCACCTTAGGAAGAGTGCGCAGCGTTGGGGTGGGGCCTTCCTGAAGGCTGACCCTGGCACCAGCCCACTGCCTACCCAGTCCACGATGAGAACCTTGCCCACGTTCAGCTTCTGCTGCAGGAGTTTGGTTGTGATGGCTACAGAGTTGAAGAAGCAGAATCCCCTGGTGGGTGGGGGGGGGAGAGGGGAGAAAAGGGTTGGGGAGGTCAGCTTTAGCAGATGTCTGCTCCAGGAGCAAAAGGGACATATCAGCTCCGCGGAGAGGCAGAAGGGAAGGGAGGAGGGCAGTGGGTCTGGTGCAAGGCTGGGGTGGCACTCACATGGCTGTCGACTCCTCCGCATGGTGTCCTGGGGGCCGGATAATGGCAAATCCATTCTGAAGAGGTGCAACCAGAGAGGATCAGAGACGACAGACACATAGGCAGGCAGGCAAGGTGGCCACAAAGGGGGTGAACACAGAAGGAGAGAAACACAAACCAGGCAGGGAAGAGAGCACAGATCAGAATATGTATCCCACACACTAGGAACAGGGCCACAGGCCACGTGGGCCAGCAGGCACCACTCTGACCTTGAGATACCCGTGACAGCATCAGATGCTAGCGCCTCTTTCCCCGTCCCTCTTGACCCCTCACCTCCCCAGCTGGCCCAGGAGCTAGCCCCTCCTCCCCACTCTGGCACCCGAGAGTTAAGGTTGCAAGGGACAGTGCCTTGCTCAAGGGAAAGCCACGGCTGCCCGTGTCCTCCACCCCTGAGGATGCAGGACCAAGCCAAGTGGCGCCGAGGCCTCGGGCACAGCCTCACCTTGAGCTCTCCTGAGGCCACCTTGAAAGCCAGCTCCACCAGGCAGCCCACTGCCATGCGCACGGCACTGGAGGAGTGCATCTCGTTCCACACAGTGTCACTGTCCACCTGCGGGGGCAGGAGAGCAGGCTTCAGCGTGCCCCCTGCAGGGGGAGGGCAAGAATGGGGGTGGGCACCTGGACAGTGGGCCAGCAGCCATGGCGGGAGGGAAAGGAGGGGCAAGAGCTGGGAGAGCCACCCACCCATCCCTAGTGGCAGGTGCCCTACTCACCCCAATGCCCCCACAAGGCAGCACGGCGTACATCTTCTGGCTGATGGGGCCTGCAAGGAAGAGGGACAGAGCTACTCGGGAAGCTGCCTCAACTGCAGGGCTACAGGTTGGGGCCTGCAGAGC
Organism: Phoca vitulina; assembly: GCF_004348235.1. NCBI lineage: Eukaryota > Metazoa > Chordata > Mammalia > Carnivora > Phocidae > Phoca > Phoca vitulina. Next base: position 2,065,899 of record NW_022589795.1, read on the forward strand.
GTGGCGAGCTCCTCACAGAAAAAGGCAGCCAGACCCAAGCACAGGATAGGCCTCTGCAGCCCACACCAGTTGGAAAAGGTCTCTGCCCTATTCTGGGACGGGGACACCTTACTTCTGGGGCAGATGGCAGGAAGAAAGGGGGACGATCAGTTAGGGAGCCTGACCTGCCACCTTCCACTCACCTGCAATGCACCCCACCCTTGTGGTAGTCTGTGTGAACGGCGCCCCCTGGAGACGGGCAGTGCGGCAAGGGGATGACCTGTGCCCATGGGGGCCCACCTGCCTACCCTGAGAGTTCCCTATCCTAGCAGGGCAGCTGACATGGCCTGGCCCACGCCTGCCGGCTCACCGAGCAGCTTCTTGCTGTCCAGCTTCTGTCGGTTGAGGGGGCTGGTCCCATAGAGCAGGGTGTGGTATTCGGAGTGCACCGTCTGGATCTCATCCAGCGTGGCTTTGCGACCCCGGATCCGCTGTGTGGGGAGAGCAGAGGAGGCCGGTGAGGGGATGCACCGAAGGCCCAGCTCTCCCTGAGGCCCACACCCTCTCTCTGCCCCCACAGCCTGGGACGCATGGAGCCACTTTCTGGCCTTAGGAGAATCCAAAGGTTTTTGTGAAAGTATGTCTTGGCCCCCAGGCACCCCGGTCCAGGACCACCCCCATTCAGCAAAACGGGCTGCAAGGGAAGGAACAGAGAGGTGGCTGAGGGGACTGACCCTGTGGTCAGGGGTTGAAAGAAGGATGAAGAAGACGCAGAAAGAGGCTTCGTGGAAGGAGAGACACAAAGGTTTTTGCTGGGTTTGAGTTGGGGGACGGAACTATGGGCTCCCTTACCTCACACTTGCTAAGCAGGCCCGTCTCCTGCAGCCGGGACCAGATGCTCTGGATCCGGCCGGCGTGCTCAGGGTGCACGTGTGTGTTCCCACACATGCACTGGTGCTTCAGCATGAACGTGTCGTACACCACACCTGGACCGGAGACACACCTGTCAGCCTCGCCAGCCGCTGCCATCCTCAGCAGAGCTCCTGGGCTCTCCCCAGCCAGCCCTGGCCCAGGTACCTCCTCACGGCCCCCTCAGCCACCTTCCCACACACCTGCCCCTCTTCTCTCCGCCTGCGGTCGGCCCCCTTCTTCCGTTACTGCCGGTCAAAAGCCTCCCTGCTCCTCAAGCCTCAACCAGGCTGCCCCTGACACCCCCACTGGTTTTGATTCCTGCCCACCATGCTCTCAACACTGTACCCCCCTTCGGGGCACATCCTCCTTTTCCCCCTTCTGTCACAGCCCCTATGTGCTGCTCCAACCCCCTACGTCCCACTGGTGAGGTAGGACCATCCCCAGGCGTCTGTGCCCCCTCAGAGGCCAGCATAGGGCAGCTTCATGTGGAAAGGCTTTCGGGAATGGAATGAGGCCTCACTTTTGACCTCACGAGAGAGGAGGACAGGAAGCTGGAAGGGCAGGGCCCAACTGAGACAGTGGGTTCTTTTCACCCAGGGCCCCAGGGCTTATGTGATGATGGCGCAAAAATCACATGGTCCCTCGGCGGGTCGCACGAGGCTAGATACCATGCTTAGGCTCCTGGCATGTGGTGGAAGGACCACTGGCAGTGGTGGGGCTCACCTGTGGTGAAGAGGTGCTTGGCGGGCTGGTCTGGGGGGCTTTTCATGCCCCCAGGGGCAGCGGGTGAGGACTGGGTGCGGCCCAGGGCCTGGTGGGGCACAGTGGCCAGGCTGAGGGGTGCCTGGTACACCTGAAGTGGCTGCAGCTGCTGGGCATCGGAGAACACCTGCGCAGGAGGGGAGCGGGCGGGAGATGAAAGTGAGGACAAGTGTCCTGGGGCCTCCAAGGGGGCCCCTATTCCAGCCCTCCTCTTCCAAACTTCCTCCTTTCCCCATCTCCTCCCACCAGGGACAGGAGGCACTCCAGCCTTCCCATCTCCACCTCCCAGGAGATTGGGGGGCGGGGAGTGATGAGTCAGCCAGAGTAGCACTGAGGTAAGAGGCTGGGAGGGATGGGGGCGTGGGAGGGGGCAGGATGAGTCAGGCCGGGAGGGCTCGGCGGTGTCCGCAATGAATGGAGTGCTGCTAGGGGCAGGGCCGACTGTAGTAACAGCGGGGGCGTGTGTGTACACACGCGCGCATGCACGCACAGACCGACGCACGACCGGCCCTACGCAGGCGGAAACGCAGGCACACACAGGCCTCGGGCTTATGCGTGCACGCGCAGCCCGGCTGTGGC